>NC_090924.1:951654322-951966092 GCF_040938575.1 Ambystoma mexicanum | reverse complement strand
CGGACTATTGGCACATGTGATGGGGATGTAGGGCGGTCCAGGCATATTGGGACGACGTACTCAGTTGGATAAAAGAGGTTGAAGGAGAGGAAAGGGAGAAGCACCCACTCTTGATCCTATTTGGTTTGGTCGAAACAGAAGAACAAACAACCAAATTGCCCATAATGACGCATGGGCTCTTGCTTGCTGCGAGGGCCTGCCTTACAACTGTGTGGAAAAGAATTAATTTACCAACTAAAGCTGAGTGGATCAACGTCTCCCGTAATATCTTCAACATGGATAAGCTAACAGCAGCCATTCATGATGACTGCACTTCCATTGACAATGAATGGTCCGAGTTCCGAGCCAAGTTTATCGCACAAAGTTGAGTGTGCAGCATGATATAGCCAAAGCGCCATTGCAGTGATCTGCCTACTGCTCTAATGTTAATTTTGAAATGTCTTATGCAAATGCCACTTTTCCAAAAATTCTTTTGCCTATGAACTCCTTCGCCGGACTGTAAAAATTACCTTAGACCAAATGTCGCTTCAAGGGCTGCAGGGTGGGGGGAGGGGGGAGGGGGTCAAGTTGTGGTTAGTCGTTAAGTATGTGCAAATGTAAAGCAGTTGAGTTATTCTGTATTCTTTGTAATGAAAACTGCATTCTCTAGGTTTGAAAAACAATAAAAACAATTTACAAAAAAAAAAAAAGGACGTTCGGGTTCAGTTGCCCTAAGAAAAACTTAGCACATTCAGTGCAAAAACTTTGTTAAAGGGACTTTATACTTACTTTGCACTAACAACAACCTATCCATATTATAGGTACATGTAAAACTGAAAAAACGTAAGCTAAGCTAAGCTAAGATGTCATGGGTGTTAGTCTTAGCAGAGCACAGTGGTGGCTTGAGTTATGGTTGCTTAGCTTACCATAACTGGTGAATTTCTGAGGTTTTTTCGGTTTTACGTGTACCCATATTATGGATAGGCTGTTGTTAGTGCAAAGTAAGAATAACGTCCCTTTAACAAAGTATTTGCACTGAATGTGATGGGTTTTTCTTAGGGCAACTGAACCATAACGTGCCATAAAAACGTTTTTTCACTGAATTTGATAGGTTTTTAGTAGTGCAACTTAACCATAACGTCCCTTTAACAATGTTTTTTCATTGATATATTACACGGCCTGCGGTAGCGGCTGTGTAGTTATGGTTAAGTTGCTCATCTCACAGGAAGAGCACTTTTTGGGCGGTTTATAATTGCGCTCCCCCTGAACGAATCCTCACCACACTTTGTAAAGAAGGTTTCATCAAGGGGGAGCAAAGTTATAGAGGGTGCCAAAATTTCATTTTTTTCCATAGACTGAATGGAGAAAAACATTGCTCATGCCTACAGCCCAAACTGCTGGATGGATTTTCACCAAATTTGTGGCAGGATTCGCAACCTAGTCCCTGAAAGGGTGCTTTTGTGAATTTGCTGGAAATCGGTCCAGTATTTTTTTTTTAAAACAACCAAAAAGTAGGTCCAAAAACATGAGTGATATCTGGGTTCGTTCGTGGACAGGATTCTGATTGGCTTAGAGGGTGATGTAACGTCTGCGGACATTGGATGCATCCATTGATTGGATGGTGAAAAGCGTGAAGTGAGTCAGATTTTTGGAAATGCCCGCCATGTTGGATTCGCAATCATTCACCGGTGTCAATGGACATCGCAGTAAAAACATATCAAAAAACACAACATTACACTTGTTAAACTTATCAAAAAATCTCTGGGGATATGAGGGGTGATGTGGATGGGATGGGATATGGCCATAAGAAGCCAAAAAACAGGTGTTTTTTGCTGTAAATGTCAGTGAGTGGTCCGGATGTTCGTGAACAGTCCTGTGAAGTGCAGGGACACTTTGGATGCTCGGGAGCAGTTCTTGGATGGCTAATAACTTTGGCACCACTCAATGAAACTGTATGACATTATGGAATTCCATTCTAGACCTGGTAATGAGAGGCTCTGCAAAGTTTGGTGGTATTCTATAAATAGGGGCGGTCCCAAAATAATGTAAAGGCTTATAGATGTCGTGCCATTTGAAGAATCTGCACAAAATTTTGCAAGACGATTTTAAGTCTCAATATACATGTTCATGCAAAGTTTGGTAGGATTTTCTCAACACGGGGCAAAAGTAGAGGGGGTCCCAAAATATTGTAAAGATTTATAAATACGGTGCCATTTGACAAATATGCACAAACATTTGCAAAACGATTTTAAATCTTGATATACATGTTTTTGTAAAGTATGGTGGGATTTTAGCAAAAGGGGGCTAAATTAGAGGGGGTCTCAACATTGTTAGATGGCTGATAACTTTGTTGCCATTTGATGAATGTAGACAAACGTTTTCAGAGCGATTATAGGCCCAACCTTGAATGTTTGTGTAAAGTCTGAATGGATTTTGTCAAATTGGGGGCTAAGTTATATGACTGTTGTATGTACATACCTTTTCACACTTTTGACAAAAAAAAAACATGGGCGGATTTCAAGCAAACTCTTGTAATGAGCATTGGCATGGACCTGAAAGCATGGTTTTGCAAACGTGCCTGTGTTTTATTTTTTAACAAGTGTCATAATGTAGGTACAACAAATAGTAATATACCTTCGGTGACTGAGGTATAGGCTGTTTCCAGATTGTCCGGGTCATGGTATAAGGCCATGACCTGGATAATCTGGCTACTGGCCTTGACCACAAGGAATGAAAAATGGTCTTAAAGTGGCCATGTCCACCTGGGACCGGCTATGTGGTAAAGTTCTTCGAAAGTATAATAGGTTTGAAAGGGGAAAAAATGTGCTCGTGGTAATATGGTCATAGGGTTCTGACTTTGCCTTCGGCAGGCTGCCTTGGATGGGAATAGGTGCTCTGTACTGAGCCCTGTCTTCTTTTTACATGGTGGCCATCTTGGAAAAGGATTTTCCTTCCTACAGCAGGAAGAAAAATCTATTTTTTAGCACCCCGGGTTGCCGCTTTGGGAACCAGGATGCTAATGACCTTTATCCTCAATTGCAGGGGCTGCAATGGAGGATAATGTTCCGGAGCCCTTGTTATTTATTTATTTATTTATAATGTGCCAAAGCCCACAGGCATCAGGGTGCACACAGACACACTTCGCTTGAGCCGGTAATTAGGGCTGCCGGGCCGTCCTCCCCATTCCAGTCCCTGGAACGGGGGATGAACGCCACATTATTTCCATTAGCATAACACAAAATGCTAATGGTATTTGTTGGAAAAACATATTGAGTCTATGTATGGTCACGTGAAACTTTCCGGAAGGTGCACAGTGGCGTCAGACAAATTCGCGGATGTCGATGCAAGCAAAAACAGTGGAAAAAGTATAGAAGTGTTCAAAATGATGCTAAGAGGTGGGAAATGGCAGAGTTTTAAGGTGAAATGTTGTAAATTGGACAAAAACTTTGCTATATTGGTTTAAGTATGATATTAGTAAGTTGTAGGAAAATAGCATGCACAGGTAAAAACCCATGGAATTCTCTGAAAATAAAACTTTGTTAAAGAGACGTTATGCTTGAGTTGCACCAATAAAAAACCTATACAATTCAATGAAAAAACGTTGTTAAAGGGACTTTATGGTTAAGTTGAACTAATAAAAACCTATGTAATTCTGCACTTTTATCATGAGTCACAGAGAGCTCAATTAACGAGAGAGACACTTTGATCCACAAGACAGGAAGATGGGAGGGATTTAGCAGTACATGTTGTCACCCCTTACCTTTCCTGTTTCAAAGCACTCTGGTTATGACCTCACGCATTACAGAAGATTGTTGGTGGGGACACAGGATTGGTGCATTAAGGTACACTTAGCTTGCAACAATCAGTGGGGCCCTTTTAGCATTAAAAGAGGGATGAGCCCACACTCAGCAGAACATCTAAGAAGGACTCATTTGGACCCTGGCTGAAGATACAGTCTGCCTTACAACTTCCGCCAGTGAAGGAAGGCTAGGATTTCAAAGAGGAAAGCAAGATCCCTCCCCTAAACATTTCTCAGGGAGCAGAGGGAGATACCAAACTCAGAGGACCCGTTTTGCAGCTCTAGAACCGGTACCCAGCCAGAATGCAGCATGCCCTGCTAGGTTCTGCCAGCAAGCTTTCTAAGTGGGAAGTGCCAGAGAGACTCTGAACAAAGGGCAAGGCTGTTACCTGCTAAGACTCTCCTCAGCTTTGGTCCGTCCCCCTTTATGGATGGCACAAGCCCTGCTAAGAAGCTAGGAGGAGTGCCACAACAAAGATCAACAAGCGTCCATCTTTTAAGGACATTTTCGAGAGAGTTGGGCCCTCAAATGGCGATGCACCACTGCCTGTTGTCACGCTACAGTCAATAAAGCCGTCCAAACGTTCTAGATCTGCCAACCAGCAAAGAGACAGCGATCTTGACCCTGAGCTGCCATGTAGGCCAGCCTGCAGCCATCCATCCCGCCCCGCTTGCCGAACTGCCTGCTGCCTGATACCAGCAGCTGTCTCCCATCTTGAACTCTGTCGCAGGAGCTGCATAGCATCCTGGAATAGACTTGAAGCTACTGAGCATCAAGATCATCTCAGGCACCAGGTGCATTGCAGTTCTGTCCCCAGGTCCTTCTCCAAAGCCCCTAGTGACATTTACGACCCCTTGCTCCCTTGGTGCTGAAACCAAATAGCCTTGAACAGTTAACTCCTTGTCACCTGGCCTCAATTTAGCTTTGACTGCCTGCACTGCTTTCTTGTTGTTCATCTTGTATTTGTTTTTTTGTGCGTCCTGAGGGCCATGGGCAATTGGCGCCTTAAAAAAGAATTAAAAAAAATAAACAAATGAAATGGGCCTCCCTCTCTATTATTTTGCCCCTTATAACAAAGCAGAGGACTTGTACACTAGCACTCTATACCAATGTCCATGATCCTCTTTCATCTATTGTACATTGTCTGCACATGGGGTGGATTTGCATGCAGAATATTCCTTGTTACATTCCTTCTCCTTCTTTTGAAAATTAGGTTTTAAATAGCCCCTCCCCATACCCCATATATGTTTGACTCTGCAGTATCTATCACTTCTCCTCTACATCCTCCCCAACCCCTCTTCTCTCTGCACCATCTCTCACTTCTGTTCACTCTCCCAGCTTCCACCAGTGGAACCCCATCCACTGGAACTCAAGTCAACCATTACATTGTCTGAATTCAAGACAACCCAAAGCTTCACCTCCTGGCTAATTAAGGATCCATTGGAATATTCAAGGGCATCTCTTTCCTCCTTTATATGCTGATAGGTTACTCTGCATGCATACCTCTTCCCCTAAGTTTCCCCTTATTCTCATACCCATGAAACTCTGTCTTTTACTGTACATCTGGTATATTTTACAAGTTGCATAGTTGTACTCTGCTCAATGTTATACTGTATACACATGTCAGTGTCTAATATCCCCTATTGGGACGTAATTATGAGTATGGTGGTAATAGTAAAGACTAGTGGTATTTTGAATGCCATCTTCTATGTTTCAAATATCACCTAATTAAGGGTTGCATGGGCTATTACATGTGATACATAATTCATATCTACTTTGTGTGACTCTTTTTTATACAAGCCCTATATCTCTTATGTAGTATCATTTTAAAATTAGGTTGTAGTTTAAAGTGTTTTAAATACCACGTATTTTTATCATTACCTCCATTCTCATTATGACTCTCTTAACCAACCCTTAGCCCACCCCAATTGATGTATATCTTACCCAGTACCTTTCACAATGTGTTTATATTTGCACTACAATGTTCCTTCCCTGCTTATTAAATAAATGCAGATACATGATCATGCTTACACACACCTTAGACGGGCTCAATCACATTGTGCACCTCCTTAAACAATATTACAAGGCATGGGACTTCGAGTTAAATCTGAAAAGGACCAACGTTAATGTATTCTAGGACAATGCAGAGAACAGCATCAACAGGTTCTATCTTCCCTTTAATGGTGAGGACACTGACCTTTAGGTGATTAAAGCACATGAATGATTATGTGGTTCACATACCAACCGGGCAGTCCTTTGGTTTCACAAACAAGCTAGAATTCAAAATGGACACATTTTTAAAAGTGTATTTGGGGAAAAGGCTGGGGGACTAGAATTGTTTAATTCTTCTTTTCTGTTTGGGGAGGGTTATTGATATGGTTACCTTATTCAAATTGAATGTAAGGGAAACAGATACACACTGTCTAGTAAGACTAACACAGAGGCAAAGGGAATTAGAAATATGAAATTGAAAAGGGCATTTTTTGTTCTTTTAAACTTGATGCGGAAGAAAAAGTAAGTTGGTTTTTGTTTCTTTTTTTTGTAGATTTGTGATGTTAAAAAGGTGAAAATGACTAATGGGGAGGGACAGTACAATCTTTTTGGGTGCTTTTTTGGGTGCTCTGCAAACTTTTTTATGAAGGAAAGGAGGAGTAAAAAATGAAAGATGTCAAACGAGTGCTAGCAAAGACATAAACAAATAAAATGGAATCCATAAGGATAACAAACACATTAAGGTCCTAAACCTGCATGAAAAGACCACCAACGTCTAGCAAAACTCCTCGTAGACGTGCGTGCAGCTGTGCAACATTTTCTCAAGGCCAGAAAATCCAAATAGTACAGGGCTCTGAGAGCAGATACGCCTGCCCTGTGTTTAGACCAGTTTGTTTAAATCTCCTAAAGAGATCCAATAACTTGCTGGACTTTCTACATTGCTTGAAGCAAAATCTCAAACCGAGGTAAGAAGTGTTAATTACGCTGATAACCCACATTAGCAGTCATGTGTATTTCTTGGAGTACAAGGTAATTAGGTATATTTGGGTGTGGGTGAGCATAGGAAGATAGGAGAGAGTGAGTAAGAGAGTAATGAAGGATAATTTAGATGAAGGAAGTGAGGAAAGGGTAGTCAGGATGTAGATGAGTGTGGTGGATTAAGCTTGCGTAATGTAATATGAGTGCTCTTGTATAGCACCCTCCTGTTACTATTGGTGACCTCGCTGCACTTGGCATTGTAAGAGAGAATGGAGTGGTGTTTATTATTGGGTCAGTGGGAAAGGCAGATGTGAAACCTGCAGTGTTGATGGGTGCATGTCAGAAGAAACAAGATCCTGAGTGCAAAATGGCTTTATATGGGTTTGGCAGAGAAAGTTGTGAGCATGTTATTCATAGGGAGGAGCCCATGATCTAATAGACCACAGCAATTTCGGTCTGCTTAGCCGCTGATGTCGGAGACTGTGATGGGGCTAAAGAGGAGAGCTTAGTCTTGGCTCCTTTAGCGTTGATATGCTAACAGTTAGACTTGTGGTGGCCCTCTGATAGGTGTATAGTGTGAGGTGGTAGAAGATCTTAGAGTTGTGACAGTTATTTAGAGGAATGGGGGAGTAAGTTTTACAAGGAAAAACAACCCACAACCCCGCACTCCCACCACTGGGCTTTTGAATAAACGTCCCATTTCACTAGCTCAATATGCCCCTATCAATTTCCCCTACTCTTTCTCTCTCTCTCTTTCTCTCTCTCTTCCCCTCTTTCACACACATTCATTCATTTGATCCCATCTGTAACAAAACAAGCATCTATGAGTTGGCAAATGTTGGCAGTTAGCAGTCTGTAAAATCCAGTCAATTTCAATAAACTACAGCAAAGGATTATGGGAGAAAACAATGTTGGTTCAGAGAAAGGGACTGCTAGGTATTCTGCCCGTTAGGTCAAAGTGCCTCTTGTGCAAGGCAATGAGGCATTTGTTAGGCGTTGGTCCGGCAATGGGTGGGGCAGGAGCCAGAATCCCTATTTGCTCCCACAGGTCTACCCAGCTGTCTACCTCATGCCCTAAATTCTTCTCACACAGTACAAAATCAAATCCGCCTCACTGCTTCCAACAGACACAAACGCATCAGGTTTTGACGTGGACCAAGGCCTTCGGTATAGGTATTATGCTGCAACCCTGCAGGGGTTTCTTCGAGATGAAATACAGAGTCTGCTGGATGGAGGGTGGAGGGTGGATTTTAAATTAGAGGAAGACATTTGGCATTATACAATCTATACACAACTCAATTAGCTGGTAGGTGAGAATTAATAACATGGCAACTGGGGCCTTTGACAGTAGGAGGAATGTGATAAGTCTGCAACCTCAGAAAAACCTGTTCAGTCTTTATCAAGATCATCACAAGAGATACTATGTAATGAGCAATCAGAGAATATTTTTCAGAACTTAATTGCACATCTCCCACAAGAATCTGATGTATTGCTTAACAATAGAAAGGCACTTCAAACATTAAATGCAAAACTGACAAAGAAATCTAAATTAATGAGCAACTCAAGAAAATCTAATTAAGAAATAAACACTGTGTCATATAGTCCCAGTGTGTTTGTTAATCTAGTGAGTCTTGGGGCATCATTATGAGTGTGTAGTCTGGAAGGAAGTGTGCCGGCAATAGAAGATTGGTTGACGCGGGCGTGGCTTGGCGCCGATGAAGACGGACGCGTAGCCGGGCAGCTCCGTCCCACAGAACACAAAAAAAAGGCATATTATATCCAAATAAGTATTTTACCTACTTTTCCCTGTCAGCGCAGCGTTCTGGACCCCGACCTGGAACGCCTCAACGAAACTCGTAGCAGTTCCTCATAATTCCTCCAACGTCACGGGTTCCGGAAGCTCGATCCTGACGACCGCGGCTGCCGCCCTCCACAGTCCACAGCACATGAAGTAAGTGCCGGCGTCACGCCACTGCGACGCGCCGGCTGCAGCCTGGTCGGCCCTCCCCCATTTGCATTGCCGCCTCTGGCGAAGGCGCGCAACTGCCCTGAACGCCAAAACCTCCTTTAACAAAGGAGAGGGAGATAAAAATAAATAAAAAGGAGGGGAAAGGAGGGAAAGGAGTGAAAGGGAAAAAAAAGAAAAAAATAGAAAGGAAAGCAGAACGTATTTTTTTTTTCAAATTTCTTAAAAATATTAAGAAAAACGGAAGCAACACTGAGGTCCTGACTGCAATAATATCATTTCCATTATATACCTCTTCTCAACAGTCAATCTGAAGAACTTCCTCCTGTTACTCTTTAAGCTTTGTGTGGCAAGTAAAACTTGGAACAGCACATTGTATTATTCCAGCGGACAGTATGCATTTCGAGTTATAACAGCGGCGCATCCCTTGCTGTTCTTCTATATTATGGGCGGTATATATCTGACCTACTTATATCCTCACTATCTATGAACTCTAAATGCAACATATTGCAATATACCAAAAACCAGGCACTTCCATAATTCTAAAAGGCACCTACCTTTTACTGGTTATCCGTATAATTGGAAGCATACTATTGATGCAAGGCTGGTAGTACTACTAATATGTACCTGAGTTTACGCCTTATTATCTAAGAGTGCTCCTATTAACCTCCTATAACAGGAGGAGTACTACATTTATAATATGGATATAATAATTGTAAACTCACGGTTATAGAGTCTCACATATCAGGAGCTAAGAGTCTCTATACTTCTGACTACCACAAGCCTTTTGCTAAAGTGATCTTTTTGGAAATGAAACTTACAATTGCTTTTCTCTTAACAATTACCAGCGTCTCTTAACAGCTCAAAATCAATATTTATAACCAAACGCTCTGCTACTGTTCTCATATACACTTATCACAACTAATAACATGGCGGCTAATAAAAAAAACAATTCATCCACTACCAAAGAACCTATTATGCCTGCTTCCAACCTCAAAAGACCCAAAAGTGACTCTCCTCCTCCGATGAGCATCTCGGACCCTGCCATAGAAGCAATCCTATCTGAAATTAGATCCCTCAAACCCTTTATAGAGACCACAAATCTAAAACTACAACAGCTGGATGATAGATGGAAAGGATTTGAGAACAGAATGGATGAGGTTGAGAAAAGAGTAGGTCTAGTGGAAGAAACTACTCCTAAAGTAGCGCTTCTGGAAAAGTCAATTAAGGATCTTCAAAAACACAATGGCCCTCATTATGACCCTGGCGGAAATCGCGGTGCAAAATGCACCATGGAGCACGGCGGAAAGCTGCCGATAGCGCCATGGGGGTTGGCGGATTTTCCGCCCCATTCCGACCTTGGCCGGGCGGTAAATCCCCATCCCCCATTTTACCCTTCCCCATTCCCATTTTTGCCCCATAGGGTATAATGGGAGTGGGGAAGGCGTTAATTACGCCACCTCAAAATACGGTGGCGTAATTAACGACAAGGTCCCGTAGCGCCATGGATTTCTCCGCCCGGAAAAACCAGGCGGAAAACGCTCCATGGCGCTACGGAAACTCGTAGTAGGGCGGACGGGTCCGCCGCGAATAACGCTGGCGTAAACCCACTCCGCCAGGGTCGTAATGAGGCCCAATGAAATTTGGAAAATCGTAGTAGGAGAAACAACCTCGGGATTTCAGGTCAACAGTGGGCACAGAAGGATCTGACGCCATTATCTTTTTGCAAAAATTTCTAATAACTCTGCTTCACCTACCCCCTGATTTAAAGCTCAATATTCAACGCGCTCACAGATTTGGCCAAGCAACCTCCTCAACCTCTCATCGACCACCAACCAGAACACTGATTTTCTATCTACTAGAATACTCCCAACTTCAGCTCATCATAGCTGCTGCTAAAGAACGCAAATCTCTCATATGGAATGACAATAAGATCTATATATCACAGGATGTAGCTAAAAGCACGGGCTCAGCGAAGAAAAGTATTCTTATCCTTCCGTCCAGCCTTGAAACAGCTCAATATACGTTATGGTTTATACCACCCCTGCTCCTTTAAAATAACATATGAAGGCCGCACTATAATGTTTGATGAACCCGCAAAACTAAGAACATTTATACAATCCATCAAATCTGCGAATATGGACACATCCTCTATTGCAAGTACCTCTTCTTCTTTTGCTCTTTGAAAGTTTTTGCTACCTTCATTTACTGTATAATCTTTAATATAATGCCAGATTTATCACATATATATCAAATGTGGGACGGATGGCCTTGTGATGTTTGTCTTCCATCCTGAGCCGCTCTTTTTCCTTTTTGACGACTCAGGGGGTGTCACACCCTCCTACAATTTTATTCTCCCCTAGCCTCTCTTATTCTGTCTGATCTGTGTTCTATTCCATATTTTTAAGTTTTCAAGAAGTTGGTTATGATCAGACTCCCCATCCCTCATCCCTCTACCTTTCGTGTCCTCCTTATGTGTCTTACCACTGGCACATGTTACTCAAAATATTGTTCTTTTGCACCTATTATCTGTTCTTATATGGTCTCAGGTTACGGCTTTATTGTCATATGCTTTGAAATGTTACAATGATTCTCAAATGCGTTACATGGAACATCAAAGGATGTAATAACCCCATTAAGAGATGTAAGGTCATTTCTCATCTTAACAAATTCCACCCTTCAATAGCATGTATACAAGAAACATATCTCTCTAACAAAGAAGCACTAAAACTGAAATCTCGATGGGTTAAAGAAATCATCTCCAGCCCTGCTGTTGCTAAGAAAAATGGTGTAGCAATTCTAATTAATAAAAACCTACCCTGCAAAGTTCTTGAACAAGGTGCTGATACAGAAGGAAGGTGGGTTTGGGCTAAATTAAAAATAGAATCTACATGTATCACTATTCTGAATATTTATGGACCCACTAATCCTGACCCCAAATTTTGGATAGCCATAAAAAAATTGATACTTCAAAATGACTTTGCAAATCTCATTATGTGTGGAGATATGAATCAAATCCTTGACCCTTTTCTTGATAGGAAATCGAAATGCGTGTTCAAAAGCGACAAATCTCACAAGTCTTATTTGGGATGTCTAGCTGAAACAAGCCTTATTGACACTTGGAGGATTTCTCATCCTATCCAACTAGATTACACCTTCCACTCTTCTGCACATAATACTCTCTCCCGCCTAGATTATATTTTCACTACTAAAAACCTGACAGGCACCATCATCGACTCTAAAATAGACATCATCATCATTTCAGATCATGCCACTGTGTATGCCTCGTTTAGTCTTTCTGACTTTCATAAACCATCATCCCGCTGGAAGCTTAATAATTTTCTTTTACAAGATCCTCAATTTATTATATCTTTTGAGGCGCTTGTTCATCAATACTATGCTGATAATCAAGACTGCGATACATCGGTAGTAAATAACTGGGATGCTTTTAAGGCCGCTTTAAGAGGTCACATAATGTCCTACTCTGGAAAAATGAAAGCTCTACGCAAAAAACATCTAGATGACCTTTACTCTCAGTTTACTACAGCCGAACAAAATTATTACAAAGACTCCAACCCTAACAACCTCCGACCAGTACTGTCAATTCGCTTCCACATAAATAAGGAGATTACAAACCTAGCAGCCGGAACTATTCTCAAATATAAAACGAAAATTTACCAAACATCCAATAAAGCCGGAAAAGCATTAGCGTCTTACTTGAAAACGAAAAAAGAGAAATTTCTTATCTCCCATATTAAAGACTCATCTGGTACCATTAAGCACCGGCCTAAGGATATTCTAAATTGTTTTAAAGATTTCTATACTAACCTATACACTCCTGAAAATTCTATTCCCCATAATACCATCTCATCCTTTTTCGATAACATAGACAGATCCTCATATCCTCAATTAGACTTATCCCATCTTGATAACAAAATTACTATGTTAGAGATTTCCAGAGCAATAAAAGGCCTAGGCCAAGGTAAGGCCCCGGGCCCTGATGGCCTCTCTACTGAATTCTTCAATAGTCTATCACAAGTTCTAACTCCTAAGCTCCTGAAACTATTCTCTTACTTTTATTCCCAGAAAGCCTCCTGAGGTTCCTTCTCAGAAGCCTTACTCGTACTATTCCCCAAGCCCGATAAAGATCCCTCCTTACCCGGAAATTATCGCCCTATCTCACTTATCAATGTAGAAAGCAAAATCTTTGCTAAAATATTAGCCAATAGGATCGAATCTTCTCTTCCTTCACTTGTAAAACCGGATCAGGTTGGTTATGTTAAAGGTCGTAACATTTCTTCCAACACTAGACTACTTTTAAATGCTATCCATATATCAAACAAAAACCGAAAAGATAAACAATGCTCGGCCGTTATAGCACTTGACGCAGAAAAGGCCTTTGACCGGGTCAACTGGGACTTTATGTTTCAAGCCCTACACTGGCATGGTTGTGGCAACGAGTTCATTTCTCTAGTTAAATTACTGTACTCCTCCCCGAAATCCTCAATAAGTATTAACGGCTTATCATCCCCATTTTTTTCCCTTAAAAGAGGCACCAGACAGGGCTGCCCCTTCTCACCCATATTATATATACTTTCCTTAGAACCATTATTAGAACTAATCAGATCTAACAAAAATATCCCTGGAATTCCAAGTGGTTCATCTTCCATTAAAATAGCCGCTTACGCGGATGACATCCTCATCCTCATTAAGAACCCTAAAACATACCTCCCATACTTACTTCAAGTACTTTCTCAATTCAGTTCAGTATCAGGTTATAAACTTAATAAAGACAAATCTGAAATTATGCCACACAATCCCTACTGCCTTAAACATGACATTGACACCTTCGGTTTCAAATGGAGCAGTTCTTCCATTAAATATCTAGGTTTAAGATTTGCTCCTACTATCCAAGAAACTATACAACTTAACACACAATCTTTATTAAATAGATTAAAGGAACTAACATCCAGATGGTCTCCCTTATATCTATCTTGGTGGGGACGACTCAATACCATCAAGATGATGTTGTCCCCAATAATCCTATACTATCTACAACTCCTGTGTGTGCCAATCTCTCCCTCCTTTTATAAATCTATTTATTCCATTTTACTTAATTTCCTTTGGGGCGAGGGCAAAAGTAAGAGAATTGCCTTGATTAAACTGAAGGCCCCTGACGATAAAGGAGGAGTTAGGTTTCCAGATTTTAAAGCATACCACACTGCCTTTCTCTTAAAACAAGCCAGAAGTTGGTTCGCCTGTCCAATATTATCAGATATCCCCACATGGTGTACCATAGAAAAGCACTTAGTGTGCCCATTTGAAATAACATACCTTATTTATACATTTTTATCATTCCTCAGTGATCATTTCAGACCCTATTAGAGCCACAATATCTGCACTTCAATTATTCTTATTCCCACATGTAAACTCTCCAAAAAAATGCCTGTCCCCTTTTCTATGGCATAATAGTAAGATTCTGATTAAGAACAGAACCCTATACAGAAAATCATGGGTGAAAAAGGGCATTAGATTCATACAACAAATCACTAACAGGTCAACCATACTTTCTTTTCAACTGCTTAAAACTCAGTTTTCCATTCCCAATACAGAATACAATTTTTATGACAAATTAGTTAACTCTTGCTTAGATGCACTTCATATCTCCTCCAATGATATTTTAACACTGAATGCCTTTAGACTGCTTCAACTTACAATGCCGGCTGACACTTGCAGGGTAATTCATAGAATTTCGCAGAAAAGTGTCGCAAGCGGCTGGCGCAGAGTGTCCGCGTGCGATTATCTACGCCAGGCGCGTGCGCCAAAACCGATTTCCGCGCACAGTGTATTCATGGATTTTAGGCTCCCAAACCAGCCGTGGCGCAGAGTATCGCAGCGACCCTGCAGCAGCGCCAGTAACGCCGCCAAGAACGCCCTCGCGCAAGGAAAAGCCATCAAAATCGCTAAATCATCGCAAAGGGCTGCGCTAACCCTGGACCAGTTTACAGGGCTGCCAAACAAGGAACGCAAAGCGGGTAACGTTTATATCAGGGGTACGTGGGAACTTTTACATTCGATTAGCCAGGGTACGTGTATTACAGGGGTACGCGTGAAATTTTACACGCAATTAGCCAGGGTACATGTATTACAGGGGTACGCGGGAATTATCACACGCGATTTGGCTGGGTACGTGTATTACAGCGGTACGCGTGAAGTTTTACACGCGATTAGCCAGGGTATGTGTATTACAGGGGTACGCGGGAATTATCACACGCAATTTGGCTGGGTACGTGTATTACAGGGGTGAACGGGAATTATCACACGCGATTTGGCTGGGTACGTGTATTACAGGGGTGCGCGGGAATTATCACACGCGATTTGGCTGGGTACGTGTATTACAGGGGTGCGTGGGAATTATCACACGCGATTGTGCTGGGTACGTGTATTACAGGGGTATGCGTGAAGTTTTACACGCGATTAGCCAGGGTATGTGTATTACAGGGGTACGCGTGAAGTTTTACACACGATTAGCCAGGGTACGTGTATTACAGGGGTACGCGGGAATCATCACACGCAATTTGGCTGGGTACGTGTATTACAGGGGTGCGCGGGAATTATCACACGCGATTTGGCTGGGTACGTGTATTACATGGATGCACAGGAATTATCACACGCGATTTGGCTGGGTACGTGTATTACAGGGGTGCGCGGGAAGTTACACACGCGATTAGCCAGGGTACGTGTATTACAGGGGTACGCGTGAAGTTTTACACACGATTAGCCAGGGTACGTGTATTACAGGGGTACGCGGGAATCATCACACGCAATTTGGCTGGGTACGTGTATTACAGGGGTGCGCCGGAATTATCACACGCGATTTGGCTGGGTACATGTATTACAGGGGTGCGCGGGAATTATCACACGCGATTTGGCTGGGTACGTGTATTACAGGGGTGCGCGGGAAGTTACACACGCGATTAGGCTGGGTGGGTCCTCACAGGTGTTCCCTGTACACCCTCCACGGCCCCTGCAGGCATCCCACAAAACAGGGGACTACCCTGCACACCTGCTCATGTCTAAAAACCCATCCCCCCAGCAGTGTGGGGCACCCTCCACCAGGCCCCCACTCATGTCCCCTATAACCCCCACCCCCAGCAGTGCAGGGGCAGCCTCCACCAGGCCCCACTCATGTTTCCCACCCACCCCACCCCCCAGCACTGTGGGGCACCCTCCACCAGGCTCCCAACCATGTCTCCCACCACCCCCACCCCCCCAGAAGTGCAAGGGCAGCCTCCACCAGGCACCCACTCATGTCTCCCACCCACCCCCACCCCCCAGCAGTGCAGGGGAAGCCTCCACCAGGCCCCCACTCATGTCTCCCACCACCCCCACCCCCCAGCCACCATGGGCAGCCCCCAACCGGCTCCCACCCATGTCTACCACCACCCCCACCCCCCAGCAGTGCAGGGGCAGCCTCCACCAGGCCCCCACTCATGTCTCCCACCCCCACCCCCCCAGCACTGAGGGGCACCCTCCACCAGGCCCCCACCCATGTCCCCTATCACCCCCACCCCCCAGCAGTGCAAGGGCAGCCTCCACCAGGCACCCACTCATGTCTCCCACCCACCCCCACCCCCCAGCAGTGCAGGGGCAGCCTCCACCAGGCCCCCACACATGTCTCCCACCACCCCCACCCCCCAGCCACCATGGGCAGCCCCCACCAGGCTCCCACCCATGTCTACCACCACCCACACCCCCCAGCAGTGCAGGGGCAGCCTCCACCAGGCCCCCACTCATGTCTCCCACCCCCACCTCCCCCCAGCAGTGTGGGGCACCCTCCACCAGGCCCCCACTCATGTCCCCTATCACCCCCACCCCCAGCAGTGCTGGGGCAGCCTCCACCAGGCTCCCACCCATGTCTACCACCACCCCCACCCCCCAGCAGTGCAGGGGCAGCCTCCACCAGGCCCCCATTCATGTCTCCCACCCACCCCACCCCCCAGCACTGTGGGACACCCTCCACCAGGCTCCCACCCTTGTCTACCACCACCCCCACCCCCCAGCAGTGCAGGGGCAGCCTCCACCAGGCCCCCATTTATGTCTCCACCCACCCCACACCCCAGCACTGTGGGGCACCCTGAACCAGGCTCCCACCCATGTCTACCACCACCCCCACCCTCCAGCAGTGCAGGGGCAGCCTCCACCAGGCTCCCACCCATGTCTACCACCCCCCCACCCCCCAGCAGTGCAGGGGCAGCCTCCACCAGGCTCCCACCCATGTCTCCCACCCACCCCCACCCCCCAGCAGTGCAGGGGCAGCCTCCACCAGGCTCCCACCCATGTCTACCACCACCGTCACCCCCCAGCAGTGCAGGGGCAGCCTCCACCAGGCCCCCACTCATGTCTCCCACCACCCCCACCCCCCAGCCACCAGGGGCAGCCTCCACCAGGCCCCCACTCATGTCCCCTATCACCCCCACCCCACAGCAGTGCAGGGGCAGCCTCCACCAGGCCCCCACTCATGTCTCCCACCACCCCCACCTCCCAGCCACCAGGGGCAGCCTCCACCAGGCCCCCACTCATGTCTCCCACCACCCCCACCCCCCAGCCACCAGGGGCAGTCTCCACCAGGCCCCCACTCATGTCCCCTATCACCCCCACCCCACAGCAGTGCAGGGGCAGCCTCCACCAGGCCCCCACTCATGTCTCCCACCGCCCCCACCCCCCAGCCACCAGGGGCAGCCTCCACCAGGCCCCCACTCATGTCTCCCACCACCCCCACCCCCCAGCCACCATGGGCAGCCCCCACCAGGCTCCCACCCATGTCTACCACCACCCCCACCCCCCAGCAGTGCAGGGGCAGCCTCCACCAGGCCCCCACTCATGTCTCCTACCACCCCCACCCCCCAGCCACCATGGGCAGCCCGCACCAGGCTCCCACCTATGTCTACCACCACCCCCACCCCCCAGCAGTGCAGGGGCAGCCTCCACCAGGCCCCCACGCATGTCTCCCACCACCCCCCAGCCACCATGGGAAGCCCCCACCAGGCTCCCACCCATGTCTACCACCACCCCCACCGCCCAGCAGTGCAGGGGCAGCCTCCACCAGGCTCCCACCCATGTCTACCACCACCCCCACCCCCCAGCAGTGCAGGGGCAGCCTCCAGCAGGCCCCCAGTCATGTCTCCCACCCACCCCACCCCCAGCACTGTGGTGCACCCTGCACCAGGCCCCCACTCATGTCTCCCAAAGCACCCCCACCCCCCAGCAGTGCAGGGGCAGCCTCCACCAGGCCCCCACTCATGTCTCCCACCCACCCCCTCCCCCCAGCAGTGCAGGGGCAGCCTCCACCAGGCCCCCAATAATGTCTCCCACCACCCCCACCCCCCAGCCACCATGGGCAGCCTCCACCAGGCTCCCACCCATGTCTACCACCACCCCCACCCCCCAGCAGTGCAGGGGCAGCCTCCACCAGGCCCCCACTCATGTCTCCCACCCACCCCCACCCCCCAGCAGTGCAGGGGCAGCCTCCACCAGGCCCCCACTCATGTCCCCCTGCCCACAGGCCCTGACAATCCTCAAGCATGGGCCTCATGGCCAGCCACCACAGCCCAAAGACACAACCAAGTATTACATGCGCCCATGATACTACTCCAATGGAAACAATGTAAATGAACACATGTGTCTCACACACACACAATGGTTGCAAGTGAACCTGAAAACCCATATCATGACATGCATGAAAACAATGAGATTAAACCACACATTGAAGAATGAAAAAATCAAAATAATGTATTAAAAACAACAGTAATGGCAATCAAAATTAAACAAAATACACAAGTGAAAAAAAAAACAAATTAAGCTGGCTGTCCCTTTTCAAATTAAAATCAATAAAAGATAATCCAAAAAAATGTCTTCCAAAGTTCAAGTCCATAAAAAGGAAATGAAGGGAAAAAAAGAAATAGAAAACCATTGCTCCATGGAAAAAATATTCATAGTAAAAAAAATATCCAAAATGGAACTATATACAAAAGGTGGAGCAGTGTCCGTCGACTCCAAATAAAAATAAACATTAAAGGAAACCTATCACTAAATAACTATATACAATGGCGGCGGGCCAGTCCAGCGGCTCACTCAGTGGTGTTCCGGGCCAGGGCATCATCGAACTCCTCGTCTATGTCCCGGAGGCGGTCCTGTTCCATGGCCCCGAGGGTCCGCAGGGACGCCGACATGTTCACCTCCAACTCCCTGCGGATTGCCTCGAGGCACTTGGCCCGCCTCAGGGCCCTCCGCATGGAGTTCTCCGCCCTGACCATCGTGAGCCGTGCCTCTTCCGCCCACCGCCGCTCCGCATCTATGGCGTGGCCCAACCGCTGCCACACGGTAGACACTTCCCGTCCAGGGTCCTCCTGCCCTCCGGCCGATGCCTGCCCCTCCGATGTTGAAGGCCCCGAGCTATCGTGGCTCCCACCTACAGCCTCCTGCTGCTGCAGCTGCTGCTGTCCATGTGCCCTGTCCTCCATCTGGGGTGCAGTCGTTGATGTGGCCACCCCTGCTGGACATCCCTGTGGCAGGGATCTGTTGTCCACCAGCCTGGCCGCACGGTCGGAGGCAGCTCCACAGGGCACCCAGGTGACACATGGGTGGGAAGATGGCATGGAGGACGACTGGGGCATAGGGGGTTCTGTGGAGGAGGGGGTCGGAAGAAGGTCCAGGAAACGGAGGAATCCAGCCCTGGTGAGCTGTCCCAGTGGGTCAACGCGGTCAACGAGCCATGCGAGAAGACGTGCAGACTCATCATGAAAAGACTGCAGGTCAGCTCGCATGGCCCGTTGACGCAACGCCACCCCACCCTGGACAGGCTCAACCTGGTGCAGGATAGCCACATCTGCAGGGAGAGGAAGGCCAGGTGTTGTAAGCCAATCCCCTCCCTGAGAACGGGTCTGGAGGTAGGCATCCCCGCTGGTGCAAGATGATGCAGTGACAGGAGCAGGGACAGGATTGCACACAGGCACCTCCGCGGCGGCCTGTGCTGCCTCCTGTCCATGATCCTGCACTGCACCACTAGCACCAGTGGAATCCCCACCTCCAGACCCCGCCTCTGTCGCTTGCACGGCCTCCTCCTCCTCCAAACCCCCCACCAACCTGGATGACTCCGTGCCATCTTCCTCCTTTGGGCCCTGTGGGGTCCCAGCTGCCCCTTCTGCTGCCGAGGAGTCCAACTCCAACCTCCGCCTCTTGGACCTCCCCTCGGCAGCTGCGGCCTGGGACACGGCACCGGACTCCTCACTCCCCGACGAGATCAGAACCTGGGAGGGGATCCGGGCCTTGCGTCTCCGGCTGGTGGTGCGACCCCTGCTGCTGTGCTCCACAGCACCTTCTCCGCCCTCTTCATCAGTTGATGCTGCAGACAGGGAGAAAGAAAACACAGGCATCAGGGCACTGTACAATGGACTCATACACACATGACAGTTATACATGAGTGGCATTGGTAAATCTCAGACATGGCATCACAATCTCCAACACACATGTCATTTCAACTTGCACACATGAGCCATAACACAGCCATATTGCAACAGCCAGCACCATCCATTCACATACAACAGCATGAGCAGCCAAAGGTCATCCACACATCACATGCAACATAGGGAGTACACTACACATGCACACACACCACCAAACTTGCATGCATGTGCACACCTCCGCCAACTGTCGCAGTGTTCCGATCGACATCCATGTCACACCTGACAATCATTCCTCCACATCCTGTGCCATGCAAGTCCACACACACAAGCACCATCCATGTGTCACACATGAGACCCCTCGCATGTGTCACCCTCACGGCCCTGTACACCCCCCCTACTTTCCCACATAAAAATACATGTTCAACCTGCACACTCCTGGCACACCACCACACGCACAGCTTACAATCAGTATGCATGTACACTTACCGCTCGACTCCAGACGGGTCTGCCTCTCAAGGACCTGGATGTGGAGCGCTGGGGATATGCGTTCCAGGACCCTCATCTGATCTTCCGACAAGTGGCCCCGGCACCTCTTAGCATCCGCTGCCTTCAGGAGGGGCCGGGCCTTGTTGAGGGTCCTGGACCTGAAGTCCTCCCAGCGCTTCCTGACACGTTTGTAGTCGCGGACTGCCACCTCCGCCGCATTGATGGCAGTCACGATGTCCATCCAGATCCGAGTCCGTCCTTCCTTGTCGGCGCGCAACCTTCTGAAGAGGGCATCATACTGCCCCAGGACGAGCTCCACCAGGACACCAACTTTGGTGGCAGTGAAGCTGGTGCCCCTTTGCCTCCTTGGCCGGGGGTTGCCACTGGTGCCAGATGTTGCAGTGCCCGACATGGCTCCCCCAGAGGCAGGAGTGGGTGGGCACTGGGGCTGGGCTGTGGGGCGATGGAAAAACAGTTGGGAGTCTTCAATTCCAGCAGGGGTGGTCACAGCAACAGCACCCCTAGCTGGTGTGCAGGCAGCAAATGGCAGGGCATGTGGGCAGCAGGCAGTCAGGCAGCAGCAGATGGCAGGTGGGAGCGTGCTCAGGGCTCTGGGGGGCAGTAATTCGGCCTTCTGGGCAGGAGCGTGGTCTTCCGTGTGTGAACGTGTGGCCAGCTTGATACGGAGTGATTTTGCACGTGAAAATCCAGCACGTCTGTGTGTAATTCGAGGAAAGGCCCTTAGCGCGTAAGCGCGTCAGCACACGTCTGTACATTCATTGGCCCAAAGGCCACCAGCGTATGCGCGTCTATGAAGTCACGTGCACGTTGAATATGGCACACGTTTGAAATGTTGCGTGTTAAAAAAATGAAAGACACGTCCGAGTGTCAAAGCGTGTAATTGGTGGAAATGGCCTTAGCGCGTACACGCGGAAGTGACAAAGCGTGTAATTGGTGGAAATGGCCTTAGCGCGTACACGCGGAGGTGACAAAGCGTGTAATTGGTGGAAATGGCCCTAGCGCGTACAAGCGGAAGTGACGCTGGACATGTGGTCCTGCATAAAAGGTACGTGTAGAACACCATTTCCTTGTACGTGCTTTTCGTGGAGAGCGAGTGGGTGAAATCTGTACTTCTTGTCGTTTCACACGCGATTTACTTCATGGCGTTTCAAGTTAGTACTCCCTGCTACCTCTGACAGCTTTTTCTCTTTTTTCTCGTTTTATGGTATTCCTGGGCCTGTTCCCTCAAACTGCGTTCCCCTCTACTGTTGTCCTGTCTCCTCAGACAGCGTACAATTCTTCTTTTGGCAGGGGTGTTGCCAACGCGCACGCACGCTTCTTTTTCACGCTCTTTTTCCTGGCAGACAGTGAGTCACGCACGTATCTAACATCTGTGCTTGCCCCCTGTGTAGCCTACCCCTTCAGAGGTCATTCTAGGCTGCGTGTGACACGCATACGTTCATTCTTGTGTTACTGGGTGCCACCGCGCAGTGCAGGTTTATTTTTCCACACACGTGGTCTAGGAGGGGTTGCGTGCACGTTATCTCCATTTTTTGGGCTTCCTATGCGTTGCGTGACCCGTCATCTTTCCCCAGGGGCCACATTCAGCTTTGCTAGAGCACTAGGATACGATTACCATCTGGTACCCAACCCCTTTGACCCCCAATTGCCCAGGACAATAGTTTACAGCCACTCCCATACGCACATTAACATCAGTGCCATGGTTGGGAGGCGAGGAATCCGTAAGGGTGGCAAAGGTGGACGAGCCACAAGTGGTGGCCGTGGTGGATCCGGTAGGGGACGTGGTCGTTACTTGCAGGGTGACCCTGTCCCCCCATTTGTGGAGGACCAGTCAAGGGCACCCATAATCCCCCCCCGCCTTCCCTGGTTGAGGGTGATGTGGCTGACACCATCCATGCTCAGCCCTTGTTGGACCAGCCCATTGTGGCACCAGACCTGGCTGACTCCATGGCTGACTTCCAGGTCAGCAGGCCTATGACACGTGCACTGGTGCACGTTGATGTCATCAGGCCACATGGATCAGGGGCAGCAAGGTCATCTGCTGCCCCAAGTAGGCAGGGTGGAGAGGCTGCAGGGGCAGCTGCGGCTCCATCCACCCCAGCTCTCACACACCCAGCCAGGACAGTGTCGGTCCTAGTCCATCCTGCTGACATTCCCCCTGACACCATTACACTTGAGCCAATGCCTGCACCAACTCCCATGCTGAGTGTGCAATCCCATACTCCTGATACAGAGTCCACCAGGGCTCCTGCCCCTAGTGTCCAGAGCGGCGTAGGACACTCAGGATCCCCACCACCTTCCAAGCGGAAGAGGAAGAGTGCTCGTCCGGCACAGGCTGCTGCCCCAGACACGGCTACACAGTCCGGCCCGTCGAGGAAGCCCAGCTTCACGGATGCCGAACTGAATGCACTTGTCGAGTATGTGTCCGCACATGATAACGAAATGGTCATTGTTGCAGGATCCAAGACCACACTTGCACAACGCCAGGCACACTGGCAGACCGTTGCGGACATCGTAGGTGCCCTTGGAATCGTGAGGCTCACAGCCAATGATTGCTATAAGCGTTGGAATGACCTAAAGCGCAGGGCAAAGAATAAGCTGGCCTCAAGTCATGCCGCAACTCTAGTGACTGGAGGTGGGTCTCCAGTAGAAGACATGGAACTCACTCCACATGAGTCAGTCGCTGGGACCTACGTCACGGAGGAACAGATCCAAGGCGTGGGAGATCTGCCTGATTATGAGGCATTGTCCGGTGAGTGCACATGCATGTGTGTGTCATCCATGTGCATGGTGTGTGTGTGAGGGCTTCTGTTTGTGTGCCAGGTGAGGGTGTGTGTGCCTGAGTCGTTTGGGTCACCCATGTGCTTCATGCAATACATTCTGCGCAGCAGCATTTGGCCATAGCAGTATCCCTTCTGCCAACAGTAGACATCTAGCCCAACAGCATGCCAGTTGCCCTTGAAGTGTCACCTTGCCACAACATTGTTGCTTATTTTTCTCTGTTCATTCAGGCAGATTGTTTGCATTCCACCACTTTTACTTGGCATTTCTCAGTCCTCTAGTCACATGTCTGACATGGCTATGGTAAAGTGGAGTGACTTTGTTACCTGGATATCATTTGTTTAGACATGTCCCTGTGCAATCGGACCATTTTGGACTGGCAGCTCCAGGTGAAAAATCAGACCTGTTTGAATTAGAAAAGCTATTACATGAGGGAACTGGACTGAATGAATAAGTGCTGCCCTCCTCTCCATCTTCACTCAATAGCAATGGTACATGCCATCTGTGTGATGGCATGTGTATTTCACCTGGCAATCACAGGCCAATGTTTGATGCCACTGCTAGGCAGCATGCAGCAAATGTGTTGATCTTCCATCTTGGTGTCATCAATGTGTGCCATTTGCCTCCCCTTCATACGCAGTGAGGGTGCATGCATGGGAGGGTTTTAGTCATGTGGGACATGTGTCAATCAAGTACTGGTTCTGTTGCTTCTCAGCCCTCATTGTGTGCCATGGTGCTAATGCCTGTTTCCATTTGTTTTCTTTTATGTCTTTGCAGGGGAAGACGCACCTGATACTGCTGGGGTTGTGGAGATGGTGCAGACCCAGGAGGGGTCTGATGGCCGACCGACCACCAGTGAGGGACGTGGTGTGGTGGTGGGTGAGAACCCACAACTGCTGCAGGTCGTGCTCTCAAGGGGTGTCTCTGGCTGCACCTCCCCCGAGCTGTACTCAGGTGTTGATTCGGATGATGAGACCTAGGTGCCGTCGCAGGTGAGTGTTCCTGGGAGGGATTCTGTTCTGTCCGACCCACCTGCACCAGGGTTAGAACCCTCAATGGGGATGTCAGTGTTGGCAGGTACACCTTTGGTGGTTACGGATGCAGGGTCACACTCCGCGACATCTGATCCTGTTCCTGGGCCAGTAGATCAGAGGGGGAATGCAGTCCTGCAGCCTCAGGCAGTGCCGGCACAGCAAGGCGCAGTTCGCCTTGCCCCAGACAGAAGTGGTGCCCTCCGACGTGGTGGCCGTACGCCACCTGGAAATACCGCATGGGAGCAATCCATTTACGGTATGGCAACCCAACAGGCAGCATCATCAGAGATGATGGCTCAGGCCATGGATAGGGTGGCCACTTCCATTGTCCCCCCAGAAAGGCTGATGGAGCGACTACAGCAGGCAACCGACTCCATCTGCCAGTCACACAGGGAGGACATGTTGGCGTCCAACAGGGACAGGCGGACGGCACTGGCGACTCTGCAGGAAGCCATCTCCATAGAGTCCCAGGTCCACAGTGAAGCCCTGAGGCTGGAACTCCTTCACCTTAGGACGACTCTTGTTGAGCTTGAGGCTTCAACAAACCGAAGGACAGAACAGCAGCTGGAGCGTCTCACCCGTACGCTCTCAGCTGAGATGCAGGCGACTAGGGCGGAGGTCCGGCATCCCGTGAGTTGTTGCATGGGGACCTCCGCACACTCATCCTCCAGAACGAGACCTACCACACCCGCATGCTTGCAGCCATGGAGGAACAGACTGGGGACTTGCGTGGGCTGCCTCCCATAGTGCCACCACCTCCGGATGCAGCTGCACAGGGTGAGAATAGCGACAGCAGTGATACTCCCACAATAGGGTAGCCGTGTGGGCCATGAGCCCATGGAGGTGTTTTTTTTTTCGCAAGATCCACACAGGTGGGTTTTGGTGTGCACCCTGTCCTTGGACCTCCTGGGTGGCCTCCCCAACCCCCCCGGGCCCATTAATGGCCATTTTTGATTTTTTTTTTTTTTTTATGTTTATTATTATTTTTTTTTTTGGGACAGTGTGTTGCCTTGTGTGGCTCCTGTGGGCATACGCTGCATTGTGGCTGGGCACATGCAGGCTTGTCATGTATTTGGTTCAGATGCTTGGGTTTTTGTCACACACACCCCTCCTGCTTCCCGTTTCCATGGGCTTGCAAAGGGTGTGCCCAAGTGACATTGACGTACATGGTGACATTGGACTCCCACTACATGTGTGGGTAGTCTAGTCAATACTGTGTATACATTCCTAGTGCATATTGCTGTTGTGTTGTACACTGCATGTTGCATAGATGTGTAACTCATCATCCATGTCTACCTCCTAATTTGCAGGTCCTTTCCTCACGTCTACACAAGGCCCTCTACTTTGGAGATGGAGTCCATGTTGGCAGCAGTGCACCTACAACTCTACATGGCGGCAACACTGTACAGTTGGAAGTGGTGGGAGTGCAGGCATTTCCAGGTGGTGAGACTACTAATTTCTTACATTCGTAATGTCATGTTAATGGTAGTTTTGAGGGTCAGTAGCTGATAAGTGTTATTGCTAAAGACCTGCTCAAGTGTGTTGTTGGTCCTGCATTACTTTGAGCATTTCAGGTGTCGCGAATTTCAATTATGGACACTGTACTTTGTGACACTTGTGTCATGTTGTGGGGATTACTTTGTTTACCCGCAGATAGCATGACATGGCATGGTGTGTCGTGTGGCTGTGCTGGGGATGGGTTGGGTGACATGGCACTGTCCTCATGTTGCATTTTGCAAGTGGGTATTCATTTTAGCTGCATGAATGTGTTTTTTCACGAAACTGCATTGGTGGTGTCTGTGTAGGTAGGGATGCACACATTGTAACACTTCCAGGTGAACAATCTCAGGCTGATATGGTTTTGACGGTTGATTCTCTAGACATTCAGGATCATTGTTAGGTTGAGTCATCATTGATTGTCAGATGGTATGTGCCAGGGCAGTGTGCACTCCACAGGGGTGTGATTTCTATGTGAAGTAATTAGCCACTAGCTGTGTACAGGCTGCCTCCCCCCGTGCCCTTTCCCCTCCCATGCGCAGCGGGCGTGCATGTGGTTGGGGATGTGGGGGCACCACCATGTCCACGGCCAGGCCCCGGCGTGTTGCAACGTTGTGCAGGACACATGCTGCCACTATGATCCTGCACACTACTGGGGGAGCGTATAAACTGCCCGCCAGAACGGTCAAGGGAGCGAAAGCGTGACTTAAGCACTCCGAATGTGCGCTCCACTATGCCCCGGGTTGCAATGTGGGCTGTGTTATATCTTACCTCGGGTGGTGTGGTGGGGTTCCGAATTGGCGTCATCATGTGGGGGCTGAGAGGGTAGGCACTGTCCCCTGTGGAGGTGATGATGGGTATCATTGGTGGGGTTGTGACCTTGCTCAGTATCTGACATGCATGCATGTGCAGTGGCATTCATACTCACCAAGCAGCCATGTATCTCCATGCCGCCCAGCTTCTAGGTCCCGGCTTAGGGTGGACATTCGGTAAATGAAGCTGTCGTGGGTGGACCCGGGATAGTTGGCATATACTGAGGTGATGATTCCCTTGGCATTACATACTGCCTGCACGTTGATGGAATGCCAGTGCTTGCGGTTCCTATAGATGTGCTCAGATGCCCTGGGGGGACGTAGAGCCACATGGGTGCAGTCGATGGCACCTAGCACTTTGGGGAATTGTGCCACACCGTAAAAATCCAGGGCGGCAGCATGCCTTTCTGCAGGTGTTCTGGGCAGGTATATGTGCCTGCGGACTGATGGGCGTGCAGTGATGATGTTCAAGACCTGGTGTAGGCAGCGTGACTGCGTGGCCTGTGACACCCCACCCACTACGGCACTTGTCCGCTGAAATGATCCAGTGGCTAAGAAGTGCAGTACATTGAGGACCTTCTCCAGGGGGCTGAGTGCTTGGGAGAACAGGGTGGGTGATGTGAGGTCATCCTCCCTCTCACTCACCAACTTCCTGCGCACCCCTGAAATCCACGTACCCAGGCCAAGAGCGTGTGGAAATTCCCGCGCACCCCGGAATACACATGCGCTGATGTACTTGCGTGTGTAAGTGCCCGCGCACCCCTGAAATACACGTACATAGGCCAATCGCGTGTACGCGCACTTTTGTCCAATTACACGCGATGACACTCTGACGTGCAGTCTTTCCACGTGTGCTCCGTCATCACGTGCTATGAGGGAAACACCCGTGTGGGTCACGTCACAGATGCGCTTACGCGCTGAGGGCCTTTGGTCCAATAGAATCGCGTATGCGTGCTGACGAGCTTACGCGCTAAGGGCCTTTCCTCGAATTTCACGCTAACGTGCAGGATTTTCACGTGCCAAATCACTCCGTATCAAGCTGGCAACGCGAAAACACACGGAAGACCACGCTCCTGCCCAGAAGACCAAATTACTGCCCCCCAGTGCCCCGAGCAGCCTCCCACGTGCCATCGGCTGCTGCCTGCCTGCCTGCTGCCACCGTGCCCTGCCATTTGGTGCCTGCACATCAGCCATCTGCAGGGATCCAGTTGCTGTGTCCACCCCTGCTGGAACAGAAGACTCCCGACTGGGATAACATCGCTCCACAGCCCAGCCCCAGGACCCAGTTGCCCACCCACTCCTGCCTCTGGGGTTGCCATGTCGGGCACTTCGACATCTGGCACCAGTGGCAACCCCAGGCCAGAGGGGCAGAGGGGCACCAGCTTCACTGCCACCGAAGTTGGTGTCCTGGTGGAGCATGTCCTGGGGCAGTATGATGCCCTCTTTGGATCGTCCCGCGCCAGCAAGGAAGGACGGGAGAGGATCTGGGCCGACTGTGTGGTTGCCATCAACGCGGAGGGGGTGTCAACCCACAACGTCCAGAAGATCAAGAAGTGCTGGGAGGACTTGAGGTCCAGGACCCTAGTGAAGGCCCGGCACCTCGTGGAGGGGGGCCGGGGCTGCATGAGTTCCATCCAGATGAGGGTCCTGGAACGCGTACGCCCAGCGCTCCACGCCCAGATCCTTCAGAGGGAGACCCGTCTGGAGTTGAGCGGTAAGTGGCCAAGCATTGCTGTGTGAGACAGGTCATGTTGCGGTTTGCTGGTTGTCTGATACTTGCCTGTATGTGTGACATAGGCCATGTACGCATGTATGTGTGCAGGGACATCATGGTAACGCATGTGCGACCAGTAATGTGTGAACCACATGGTCGTTGCATGTGTTTAAATGTGACATGGGGAGCCCTATGCAGATTTTACACATGAGAGCATGCCAGTCTCTGTTCCTGGACATGGGTGGGGGTGAGGGATGGGTGCTGATGCCAGGTACATATATGGTAGCCATGTCTGTGTGCCTGACCTGCGTGTCTGTGACTTGTGAATGCCATTGATGCATGACACATGTCTGTGACAATGCACAGATTCACTGATGCAGCCTAGTTATCCTTGTATCCGCTGTGTTTGGGGTGTGTGAGGCCAGATGGATGTGACTGAGGTGAAGTGTGTGCATGTGATAGGCATGACCCATGATGCATGTGAGTTCCATATCATTGTATGTTTCAGGAGTCCATTGGACATGTATGGAAATGTCCATGGCATGCACCATGCCTGTTACTGTGTGTGTTTTGCCTGGACTGACCCATGTGTTGTGGAGGGACATGATGGAAGTGTACTTTGACAGTGGTACTCATCTGCTATTGCTTCCTGTCTAGGGGACCATTGTACAGTACCCTGATGCTTGTGTTCTATTTCTCCCACTACGCAGCGGCTAGTGAAGAAGAGGGCGGAGACGGCGCTGTGGAGCAAGGCGGCGGGGATGCCCCCACGGCTGCAGCGGAAGGGGTGGGAGAGCCCCCACAGGGGCCTGCTACGGCGGAAGACGGTGAGGAGCCATCCAGGTTGGTGGTTTCCACAGAGGAGGAGGAGGCCGCCACTGAGGCGCACATGGGGCCTGGTGGGGGCATCCCTGCTGGTGCAAGTGGTGCAGTCCAGGGGCAGGGGCAAGAGGCAGCACAGGTCACCGTGGAGGGGCGTGTGCATGTCGCTGTCCCTGACCCTGTGAGTGCACCACCATGCACCAGCAGGGATGCCCCGTCCCAGGCCCATCCGCAGGTAGAGGGGATGTCCATGTCACCTGACTCCCCTCAACCTGTGGACGAGGGGACCCGTGGCCGTATGGAGAAGGTCCTGAATGGGGTCGCGATGCGCACGGGTGCAATTCATGATGACGTGCGTGCTTCCCGGGAGGAGCACGCACGTCATCACAAAGAGCACCGTGCCGACGTGGCCCAATTCGGATCTTCCATGTTCGGGGGTTTCCTGCATGTGTCGGCCAATCTGGCGGCCCTCTCCTCCTCTGTGGAGGCTATACGCCGGTCGTTCTCCTTGCCGTCTTCCAGCCCAGATGCCACCAGGGCCCCCTGTGGACCTGCCCTGACCAATGCAGAAAGCTCGGTGGGGATCCCATCCCTGCCACAGTCAGGAGTCGGAGGTCCAGCAGGGGTGGACACCACAGCAACTGTACCCAGCAGAAGGAGGATGTGCCGGCATCATCAGGCAGGGCACATGCACGACGGCGTCGGTGGATTCCATCAGCCTGGATGCCGTCGTGCTGGCAGAGGCGGTTGCGTCGAAGGCAGCAGCAGAGTCAACGTGGGAGGCATCATGGCTCGGGGCCATCAACATCGGAGGGGCAGGCATCGGCCGGAGGGCAGGAGGACCCAGGACGGGAAGTGTCTTCCGTGTGGCTGCGGTTGGGCCAGCAGATAGGTGCGGAGCAGCGGCGGGCGGAAGAGGCGCGGCTCACGATGGTCAGGGGGGAGAACTCCATGTGGAGGGCCCTGAGGCGGGCCGAGTGCCTCGAGGCAATCCGCAGGGGGTTGGAGGAGCAGATGACGTCGTCCCTGCGGACCCTCGGGGCCATGGAACAGGACCGCCTCCGGGACATCGAAGAGGAGTTTGATGATGCCCTGGCCTGGAATACCACAGAGTGAGCCGCTGGACTTGCCTGCCGCCTTTGTATATAGTTCTTTAGTTTTAGGTTTCCTTTGTTTCTTCTTATGATTTGGAGTCGACGGACACTGCTCCACTTTTTGTATATAGTTGCATTTTATTTAGGGTTTTTTGTAGGTTTCCTTTGTTCATTTGGGCTCATGGACCCTTGGATGTTTTGTAGTTCTTCATTGGATTGTTTTATTTTTTTTGTTTTTATTTATTCACCATGGAGCAATGGTCTTTGCATTTATTTTTCTCTCTTGGATTGATTTTATTTTTAATGTGACTTTGGACAACATTTTTTTGAATTTGGATTTGTAGTTTTAATTTTTTTTGACGGACATGCAGCTTATCTTTTTTTTATTGCCATTGTAGTTTGTTTCATTTAATTTGCATTCAATTTTTTTTAATACAATTTTGTTTTCATACTTCACTGTGTGGTATCATCTCATTGGTTTCATGCATGTCATGTTGGGTGTTTTCCCATTCAATTGCAACCATTGTGTGTGACGGACATGGGTTCATTTGCTTTATGAACATTGGGAGTGTAACATGTAATTTCCATTTCCATGTGGGTGAATGGGTTACTTGGTAGGGCCTTTTGGCTGTGGAGGCTGACCATAACGCACATGATTGGGGATTGTGAGGACCTGGGTGCAGGGGGACATGAGTGGGGGCCTGGTGGAGGGTGCCACCACAGTGCTGGGGGGTGGGGTGGGTGGGAGACATGAGTGGGGGCCTGGTGGAGGCTGCCCCTGCACTGCTGGGGGTGGGGGTGATAGGGGACATGTGTGGGGGCCTGGTGGAGGGTGCCCCTCAGTGCTGGGGGGGTGGGGGGTGGGAGACATGAGTGGGGCCCTGGTGGAGGCTGCCCCTGCACTGCTGGGGGTGGGGGTGATAGGGGACATGAGTGGGGGCCTGGTGGAGGCTGCCCCTGGTGGCTGGGGTGTTGGGGTGGTGGGAGACATGAGTGGGGGCCTGGTGGAGGCTGCCCATGCACTGCTGGGGGTGGGGGTGATAGGGGACATGAGTGGGGGCCTGGTGGAGGCTGCCCCTGCACTGCTGGGGGGTGGGGGTGGTGGTAGACATGGGTGGGAGCCTGGTGGGGGCTGCCCCTTGTGGCTGGGGGGTGGGGGTGGTGGGAGACATGAGTGGGGGCCTGGTGGAGGGTGCCCCACAGTGCTGGGGGGTGGGGTGGGTGGTCGACATGAGTGGGGGCCTGGTGGAGGCTGCCCCTGCACTGCTGGGGGGTGGGGGTGCAGGGAGATATGAGTTGGACATGAGTGGGGGCCTGGTGGAGGCTGCCCCTGGTGGCTGGGGGGTGGGGGTGGTGGGAGACATGAGTGGGGGCCTGGTGGAGGGTGCCCCACAGTGCTGGGGGGTGGGTTGGGTGGGAGACATGAGTGGGGGCCTGGTGGAGGCTGCCCCTGCACTGCTGGGGGTGGGGATGATAGGGGACATGAGTGGGGGCCTGGTGGAGGGTGCCCCTCAGTGCTGGGGGGGTGGGGGGTGGGAGACATGAGTGGGGGCCTGGTGGAGGCTGCCCCTGGTGGCTGGGGGTGGGGGTGGTGGGAGACATGAGTGGGGGCCTGGTGGAGGCTGCCCCTGAACTGCTGGGGGGTGGGGGTGGTGGGAGACTTGAGTGGGGGCCTGGTGGAGGCTGCCCCTGCACTGCTGGGGGGTGGAGGTGATAGGGGACATGAGTGGGGGCCTGGTGGAGGGTGCCCCTCAGTGCTGGGGAGGGTGGGGGGTGGGAGACATGAGTGGAGGCCTGGTGGAGGCTGCCCCTGGTGGCTGGGGGGTGGGGGTGGTGGGAGACATGAGTGGGGGCCTGGTGGAGGCTGCCCCTGCACTGCTGGGGGTGGGGGTGATAGGGGACATGAGTGGGGGCCTGGTGGAGGGTGCCCCTCAGTGCTGGGGGGGGTGGGGGTGGGAGACATGGGTGGGAGCCTGGTGGGGGCTGCCCATGGTGGCTGGGGGGTGGTGGTGGGAGACATGAGTGGGGGCCTGGTGGAGGGTGCCCCACAGTGCTGGGGGGTGGGGTGGTGGAAGACATGAGTGGGGGCCTGGTGGAGGCTGCCCCTGCACTGCTGGGGGGTGGGGGTGATAGGGGACATGAGTGGGGGCCTGGTGGAGGGTGCCCCTCAGTGCTGGGGGGGTGGGGGTGGGAGACATGAGTGGGGGCCTGGTGGAGGCTGCCCCTGGTGGCTGGGGTGTGGGGGTGGTGGGAGACATGAGTGGGGGCCTGGTGGAGGCTGCCCCTGCACTGCTGGGGGTGAGGGTGATAGGGGACATGAGTGGGGGCCTGGTGGAGGATGCCCCTCAGTGCTGGGGGGGTGGGGGGTGGGAGACATGGGTGGGAGCCTGGTGGGGGCTGCCCATGGTGGCTGGGGGGTGGTGGTGGTGGGAGACATGAGTGGGGGCCTGGTGGAGGGTGCCCCACAGTGCTGGGGGGTGGGGTGGGTGTTAGACATGAGTGGGGGCCTGGTGGAGGCTGCCCCTGCACTGCTGGGGGGTGGGGGTGATAGGGGACATGAGTGGGGGCCTGTTGGAGGGTGTCCCTCAGTGCTGGGGGGGGTGGGGGGTGGGAGACATGAGTGGGGGCCTGGTGGAGTTCTGCCCCTGGTGGCTGGGGGCGGGGGGTGGTGGGAGACATGAGTGGGGGCCTGGTGGAGGCTGCCCCTGCACTGCTGGGGGTGGGGGTGATAGGGGACATGACTGGGGGCCTGGTGGAGGCTGCCCCTGCACTGCTGGGGGTGGGGGTAGGTGGGGGACATGAGTGGGAGCCTGGTGGAGGGTGCCCCACAGTGCTGGGGGGTGGGGTGGGTGGGAGACATGAGTGGGGGCCTGTTGGAGGCTGCCCCTGCACTGCTGGGGGGTGGGGGTGCAGGGAGACATGAGTTGGACATGAGTGGGGGCCTGTTGGAGGCTGCCCCTGGTGGCTGGGGGTGGGGGTGGTGGGAGACATGAGTGGGGGCCTGGTGGAGCCTGCCCCTGCACTGCTGGGGGGTGGGGGTGATGGGAGACATGAGTGGGGGCCTGGTGGAGGCTGCCCCTGCACTGCTGGGGGGTGGGGCGGTGGTAGACATGGGTGGGAGCCTGGTGGGGGCTGCCCATGGTGGCTGGGGAGTGGGGGTGGTGGGAGACATGAGTGGGGGCCTGGTGGAGGCTGCCCCTGGTGGCTGGTGGGTGGGGGTTGTGGGAGACATGAGTGGGGGCCTGGTGGAGGCTGCCCCTGGTGGCTGGGGGGTGGGGGTGGTGGGAGACATGAGTGGGGGCCTGGTGGAGGCTGCCCCAGCACTGCTGGGGGTGGGGGTGGTGGGAGACATGAGTGGGGGCCTGGCGGAGGCTGCCCCTGCACTGCTGGGGGGTGGGGGTGATAGGAGACATGAGTGGGGGCCTGGTGGAGGCTGCCCCTGCACTGCTGGGGGGTGGTGGTGTAGGGAGACATGAGTGGGGGCCTGGTGGAGGGTGCCCCACAGTGCTGGGGGGTGGGGGTGCTGGGTGACATGAGCAGGTGTGCATGATAGTCCCCTGTGGTGCTGGCTGCCTGCAGGGGCCGTGGAGGGTGTACAGGATATACCTGGGAGCACCCAGCCAAATCGCGTGTAGAATTTCCCGCGTACCCCTGAAATACACATACCCAGCCAAATCGCGTGTGGAAATTCCCGCGCACGTACCCGGTCAAATCGCGTGTGGAACTTCCCGCGCACCCCTGAAATCCACGTACCCAGCCAAATCGCGTGTGAAACTTCCCGCGCACCCCTGAAATCCACGTACCCAGCCAAATCGCGTGTGGAAATTCCTGTGCACGTACCCGGCCAAATCGCGTGTGGAACTTCCCGCGCACCCCTGAAATCCACGTACCCCGCCAAATCGCGTGTGAAACTTCCCGCGCACCCCTGTAATCCACGTACCCAGCCAAATCGCGTGTGAAACTTCCCGCGCACCCCTGAAATCCACGTACCCAGCCAAATTGTGTGTGGAAATTCCCGTGCACGTACCCGGCAAAATCGCGTGTGGAACTTCCTGCGCACCCCTGAAATCCACGTACCCTGCCAAATCGCGTGTGAAACTTCCCGCGCACCCCTAAATACACGCACACGTTATTTTTCAGTCAGCGGGTGTCCGTGTTTGTGGGTACCCCTTTGCACGTCATTTGTCCTGGAGGGCCACAGTATAGGACATTCATCATAGCTGTATATAGGTGCTATTTGTTGGCGCACCTTTTGGCGCACATTTATTACAGGCGCAGAGACACTACCGCCTGCTTTCTTGTGGCGGTCGTGTTTGTGCCTGTGCGCTGGTTTGACCGTGCGCTGTTTTGCCCTATTCGATTCCATGAATACGTGTTGTAGGCGAGCGTGTGGGCATTCCGCGCACTTGCACCCTGTACTTCCCCCGTGACGCCCACATTTTGGCAAGTTGTTCCCCATTCCGAGTGTTACGCCCCGTGTTCCGCCTACTTTTGTTGTGTGCGCCGCGCTATGTGCGATTTTCGCTGTGGCCTGTGCGATTTTCGCTGTGACCTGGCGCAGGACGTTAGATGGCCTGTGCGCCAACGTGCGCCGCGCACTTTTTTAGCGCACATCCGATGATTTTCTCGCGCACGGCCTTCCATGAATCGATGTGCGCTGCTTTTCGTGCGAATTTCGCACTTGCACTGCGATTTTCGCTATTCCACTGCGAATCGCACGTTTTTGGCCACTTGCGCTGCGCTAATTATTCCATGAATCGGCTTGTAAAGCTTGAAATTTTACAACATTCTCAGCACTTCACTAGAGTTATGTACAATTCGTCACAAATGGGAAGAAGACTTTGGCCACACCTTAGATGATAACACATGGTCTATGATTTTTTCTAGAATTAAACATATCTCCACCTCGGAGAATATATCTCAGCATTTCTTCTTCTTTATACACAGAGCATTCATTACACCTACTAAACTATGTTTATCCAAGATTAAGAACAATGAAAACTGCTGGTCATGTGGAGATCCCTCAGCATCATTTATGCATATGTTCTTTTGGTGTCCCTATACTTTCAAGTTTTGGCAACAAGTGTGGAAGTATCTAAGAGCTATTTTTTTCACAGACATTCCACTTTCTTTCATGAATATTGTTTTAGGAAACCTCGCTATTAACACCGATTTACCAATAGGTGCTGCTAAGCTATATGATCTCTTTATTTCTCTTGCTCTGAAAAGTATAACTGCTAATTGGAAAAACTCACGTTCATTGTGCATCAAAAGCTGGTGGAATAACATTTGTCTCACACAACGGATGGAATTGTGCATGGCTAACAATCTCAATGCTATACCTAAATACAATGCTAAATGGTCATTTTTCATTTGTTATCTTGATCACTTTAATGCAACCACACATGGAAGGTGATTTTGCCTAATATATAACACTCCTCGGATGTTCCAAAGATCTGTTAATATATGAATATTACACCTGATACGTTATTGAATATTTATATTAATCGCAAAAGTGCCTCTCGTCCTAATTCAGCCCCCTTCCCCCAATCTCTCCCATCTTCTCGTGTTTGTCATGTGTTTGTCATGCGTTTGTCCTCCCCCATTTCTACATATAAGGATGCAGAATTGTTTCCACACTAAGTTGCGCATAACATATGGCTATACTTCATTGTGGTTTAAGTAAGCCTTATTACAATCTTTCTATTGCTAGTCAGTACTCTAGCTGAATATTCTTAACCTGTATATATAGAAACATTTGTTTAACTGTTGATCATTAAGTGGCTTTGTAGTCAATGGATTACTGCATTATGCCGTAGATATAATGAATTTATATCTGTACATGATATACTTCAATAAAAACTATAAAACAAAAGAAGATTGGTTGACTACCATGACTTCTGATATTGCAGTACATAAAGTGAACCATATCTAATGTGATGGCCTGAAAGCTATTAAAACATTTGACAAAGATATTAGGGAGGCCAAGTGTGTTATGCGCAGAGAAATCTGCCATGTTAAGAAAAGTATATTTTTATATTCAGTTTTAATAACAGTTACTAAATAAAAAATAGCATAACTGGGAGAAGTGGTGGAGTGGAGAGTCTCTTGCCGTAATGTGCAATGGCAGAAAATGTTTATGGTATTGAATAGTTGGGACACAGGAATATGGAAATTGTTTGGGACAGCTAACGGTAGCAAAAGCAGTTTGGTGGCCAATCCCATTAATGAGAGTACATAGCGATGAATTTTGAGCACAGTGATATTTATGTTTCTAATAAAGCTATTGGTGCTTTTACCATGTCAGAATTTCCAATTGATAGGGATGGTATATTAGTTAAAATCAAAAAGGATCTAAAGCCCCGTGACCCGTTAGTTTAGCAAATGTGGTCCTTAAAAGTGATCCAGAGATCTGGGCTAGAATGTTAGAAATTTCGTTTAGGAACATTTTTAGTGTCGGTAAAATTACACCATTATCATGGAGGAGATCAATGTTTGTCCCTATTTACAAAAAAGGTTTGCATACTCTGCCCCCAAATTACAGACTATTATCTATGTTAGATATCACAGGCAAGGTTTGTGCGTCTTTTTTGTTGGAGGAATTGAAAAAGCGGTTTGAGTCTGTGCAGATTTTGGATACATTTCAGACAGGCTTCAGGGCTGGGTCAGAGACCTCCCACAATTTGAGATTGGTTGATACACGTATTGAGTGTCCAGGGCAGGACACAGACTGATATGTTTGGGATATTTCTTCTCTGTGAAAGATAGTGAGCTAAAGACTCTGGGTAAGTCTCTCGTAACCGGGACTAATGTCTGGCAGAGGGACTCCCAGGACCCCCATTGGTAATTTGCATATTTAAGTAACTTTGGGTCTCGCCCTAAATTACTAGGGGAATCCAGACGTGGACCCCTTGCTCACTATTCTTAGAGAGGCACAGCTCCTCCCTACTGATGAGGTTCAACCAGACCGAAACACGCGTCTGGGGATGCTGTTGGTACTCTTGTTCAGAGGAGAATTGCCTAGCATTTCGGTGCTGGACTGCCCCAGGGCAGGACAAAGACTGATATGTTTGGGATATTTCTTCTCTGTGAAAGATAGTGTGCTAAAGACTCTGGGTAAGTCTCTCGTAACCAGGACTAATGTCTGGCAGAGGGACTCCCAGGACCCCCATTGGTAATTTCACAGGGTGACAGACAGGGCCTTTCAAAGGTGGGTCTTGGGGAGGCCCATAACAGCAGGCCAGAGACCAATCATGTTGCAGCAGGGGCTGTAGTGGGTAGGCAAAGAAGATTTGTGCTGCCATCTTGGAAGGTGTTGTGAAGCATAAGTCCCTGGTGAGGCAGTGTGCAATAACACAGTGAAAGTCCCATATATCCATAGTGCGCACTCACCGGGAATGTTGTAATGTGCCGGTCGCAATGCGGAGAGCGCAGTTCTGTTGTGTTATGGTTTACCTATGTAAATAAAACAGTTTCACAAAACACAATCTTCTTCACTGGCAACATAATAATTTCTGCTTAATCCCCTGCTTAGCTCCTATTGTGGTGTGCATGAGTCTGCCTTACCCTCCTGCCCACAAGCTCAACTCTCAAAGGAAACACTTCCCGATCTCCACCTGAATCCTTGTCATAATTCCTGAACTGTATGTGAACAGGATCATCTCAGGTATGTCCTTGCTTGAGCACAACATTAGGGCAAGTACACTCTGATCTCATGTAAAAGGTTTAATAATCATAATTTACCAGTGAGCTGAAGTGCAATCACCCAATTAAGTGCCCCCCTCCTACCAGGATCATATTAAAACTGCATATATCAGCAACAAAGCAGTCTCAAACGGAACACCAACATACTTGGTGGCTAAATTCCACACCTCTCAAGTCTCTCGCACCTCAAGTAGCAAAACGATCAAAAGGTTGGAGTCAAGCTAGCCCACAAAGAGTAGACCCGCAATTCCCTAACCATCCTCTCGAAATGCCACAACCATCCTCCAGTTCTGCAAAAAACACACAAAATGTGTCTCTTTCAACAATACCTGCAGGAGGAATAAGAATCCCTCTCTCCTTACACCAACAGTACTTTGTTGCTGTAGAAAATGTCAAGCCCGTTTATGGCCCAATCCTGTTGTAAAGCACGCTCTGTTTCTCTTGAGCTAGGTTTGCACTATAAGCAATAAAATATTACAAAAAATAATTCACAGATTGGTTTTTGGAAGATTTGCCAAGGCTGGGTGAGTACTTGGGAATTGAATGACAGTGGTGAAGGTACCTGGGGTGTTGATGTTAACCTGCTAATAGCTTGAGATCTTGGGCTTTGGATAGTAATTCCTGATATATGATATCAGTGCCCGGGAATGTTATGTACCTATCTGACAAATGATCGTACTCCTTGGGCACATGATGGCAAGAGTTGGAAAACTATGTGAAAATGGCTGCCACATCCATATACAATGGCGAAAGATAGAGCAGAAATATTGACTTGCAGTTCTCATTCTCAATACAAATATGAAAAGGTTCTTGAGCACTTCTCACTTTGCATGTAGTCATTAGATTGACAAAATTGACTCTTTAAAGAAGTTATAGACTTGCTTACCTAATATTTAATTTAAACTAACCATTATTGAGTGATTGATTGAATAGTGAAAACTAATCAGGTTTTGACGTTATCTGCAACAAATGTATATGGAAGATGAATTGACATAGATTGAATATGTGTTGTTTTATATATGTACGGGGTCAACAAGCCATGTCCTACTTTTCAGTACATCAGTATTATAATGGGACATACACAATATTTGTTCTGTTACAATCTCTTGCTGTAAAAAGACAGCAAAATAGAAAAGATAAGGTTATGCACAGTAATATCAAAGTTATTCATATTGTACATGAATGTTAAGGGCTTTATAAATCAGCAATTGTCTCGAAAGCAGAAACTCAAACTTATGAAAAACAGAAACAAGCTATCTAGGACACAATTAAGCAGAAGTGTGCACTGCATTCATCAAAGGTATATTGATTTTTTTAAAAATGATCTATGACAAAAAATCCTCTTTGTGTTCGTGTACACAGTGACTTAGAATCCAGTTACAATTGTATTATATTTTATAAATACATAATAGTGCTCATATGAGCTTCGCACAAGTAGTCAAGAAGATAACAATTTGATCTGCCCTGTGCTTGGTTAACAGTCTAATACATTGTTATCACCCTCTCACTTATACTGAGGTATCACACATCATCTATTTCATAATAGAAACATAAATCTGTAAAATACTTCGTGTGATTTACTTCATATGTTTAGTCGGGAAAAATCTACCAATCAAAAATAAGACCACGATGTCAGATTGATCGAACAACCTGTCATGTTTCCCGGATAACGTCATTAAGATGGCTACTGCTGCTATCAGGCCCAGTGGAATTCCTGTACAGTTAATATGATCTGCCGGCAGAGTGAAGCGTGAAAAGACAGGGCAGGATGAATGACGGACTTAGAGCTCAAAAGAATGCAGTAAGGAGAGGCGCTTTGGACCTTACCTCTATGTGAAAATAGGTATAATTTCTGGAAATGTGTGCAACTGTTATTTCACATCTATGTTCTACAGCTGCCATCAGCAGGCACCTTCTCCAAACACATTTCTCACCATCTAACCTGAATTTAGTAGAAGGTACGGGGAAAAGGATTGTGGCTAAATGGGACAATAGCTGTTAATATTCTTGTAGGAGACACTAATCCTACATTTGTATTCCCTTTTGCCCTTTTCACTGGAGCAAACCCACTCTCACCTGCCCCTGCAGCCTTAGAGTCCTTCCCCATGGGGCCAGAGAGTCAGACAGAACCACCACAATGTATCAGGTATTCCGGTTTTAAAAAGATTTCTTTTTCGAACAATGTAGACTGTGAGACATGTGTCTCTCGTTTCCTCTGCGAAGCATTTGAAACACCCATCATAGATCTATTCCTTTTTGATTCTTTGTGCCTGATCACGACTTTGACGGTAACCCTTAAACCCGGCGGTCACGCTATTACCGCCGGATTTAAGGGTCTGCCAAATCAGGACTTCAGCGGATTTCCCCCAGCTCTTGGCTGGGGGAAATCCGCCAAAAAACTCGTGCTATTACCGCTGCTGGCGGGAAATCCGCCGGCGGTAAGAGCGCAAATTTTCCCCATTGAGCCCAATGGGGAATGCGGCATTCCCAAATGGGCTCAATGGGGAATTACCGCCGAACTCGTGATCCGGCGCTATTAGCGCCGGGGAGTTCGGCGGTAGGGCTAATACCGCTGGCAGTAATTCCGCCGGCATTACTGCCAGTCGTGAGAGTCTTCCAGAATTTCATCAGAAAATGTATATGATTGCCATCCAGTATCTTATAGACAGGGCACACAGAGGGTATGACTGTTACCACTGAGTTGTTAACTTTAACATTATTATTTTTGAGCTGGTATTGTAGCATGTTGGGATGGGGGATTGTCCCTACTGTATATTCAGCCAATGACACAACTATTAAAATATGTCATTGCAAAAATTAAGATCTACCAAATACTATGCTGAAAAATAAACTGCCAAGGAGACACAAATGTGACCACTTTTGTGTAGCCTGATGAAAATGACTTAGTGTTTGCATTCATTAATTCATTCAATCTGTGGCACATTAACCCCCCCCACACACCCTCCTCCTGGAGGTTAAGTCTAAGTACTCAGCTGATCTTGCAGTTCATTACCACTCTTTCTGCAAGATAGGATCAGAACACACCAACCATGATTCAGTAACTTTAGCCAAACTACAATATAGCGTTAATGCTAAGCAATGGTGATAGGCCACAGTGAAGTGAGCGCCTTAACCATGAGTTTAGGGCCATTACTGGTGTGTTAAGCCTGCACCACCAGTACTAAGCATTATTAGCACCCAAGATGAACATCTGGGGTGCCTATTGCCTAGTTCTTAACAGAAATCATATTGTGTGTACCTTGTGCACTGATTTCCCTTTCAAAAACTACAAAGATGGCTACCCCTCGACGTAGTAAAGGGGTCTAGTGTTCAGTTCCTTTGATGTTTCATTGGAGAGCGTTGACTGCGAAGTCTGACTAGTGGAGGTGAATGGTGGGTGCAAGCTGCTGGGCAGTTAAGTGGCTACAAGGTTCGAGAGATCAGGGCAGAGGTCGGAACGTGGGTTATCATTGGCAGATTTACTGCATGTTCCTGGCCAACTGATTGGCAGGTGCTTATTGAAAAGTGAAAGGCAATATTGCGTTGCGGAAAAACCATTTTGCAAAAACGTTTCTTTTTCTGTTCAGTGGTTTGTTAAACCTGCATTTCAAATGTCCTTTTCTGGTTACAGTATCATCTTTACTCCAATCCAATTGTCTGAACTTGAAAAGTTTTTAATATAATACCTCAAAACTGCCTGTGGAAAAGTTAAAAAAAGGTGCAAGTAGTGGAGAAGGAGACACTTTTCTGTTGCTTTTGGAGATTCACAATCTCTCATGTGTGGTATGTAGCTGCAAACCTGTGGTAATGTATTTGCGGAATTGGCATTACCTGTTGATGACCCAAAGCAGACGTGTTAAGGAGTTTGCAGTCCTGAGCTATATGTGATATCACACGTAAATCCATACTCTACCCAAGTGTGCATATTAGTATGCAGTACGTCGAATTCTACGTAAGCACTATTGTGCCTCCATTCTTCCTGTTTGGTGGACAGGCACCCCCAAAGGTTTGCACCACATGCAAGCATCTCTTCCCCAGTGATGTATCTGATAAACAGATTCATATGAGCATCACAGACCGTGGGCCTCATCCACTTCTGGTGTTAAACCCGCTGGTGCTACCTGTGGGTCGCCGCCAGACTTTAAGACGGTTTCCTGCACCTGAGATCCCAGTGCCATCCCGACATTATAAGTCCCGGCGGCGCGGGATATCAGGTGGCAGAAAATGTAAGTCCCCATTCCCGTGGACTCCACAGGAATGGGGATTCAGAAGCACTGTCACTAACAGTGCTGGTGCTTCCATGACAACTGTGCTTATCCGGACCGATGCGCTGATTGTACTCTTGTTCAGAGGACATTTACCTAGCATTTCGGTGACAGACTCCGCTTGTGGATGGGTCATAGACTGATATGCAAATAGATATTTCCCCTGTGAACTGTGCAGTGAGCTAAATCATGTTTGTAGACCCTCCTGAGCAGAAGAAATTGCATAGAACAGAGTATTTGACACATGTTCGTTCTCAGTAGAGGGGCTGCAACAGTCCTCTGTAACTTAGTTTTAGTATGAAGTGAATTCAGTAACCATTTCAACACATAATATGCATTGTCATGTGAGACATCTCTAGCTACGCTTTTTACCATCCAAACGTGTGGTGATTTTCAAATTTAAGGGATTATGTCCTTTGCCAATGCTATTTAATTCAACGGTGCCTTCTTCAACATCTAGTTAATATCCCAATTTTAATCATTTTGATTTTTCGGCATGAACCATTGAGGTTGTATCAGCTAAATAACAGTGTATACGAGATACGTTAGGATCTGCACATTCAAATGCTCCAACCAAGTCAAAATCACTAGAATGTTAGTACTCGCAAGGGAGGAATATGTTGCAATATATTCAATAGATCAGAATGATTGATCCTTTTATCTCTACTTTTTAAGTGAAGCCCTTTGATAGTGAAAGTTTTACTGCCAACAATAGTTATAGTATCAGTACAGGTCGGATTATCAATTTTGTTTTTGGAAATAGCATCAGTAGCACGTCTAGTGGCTCGATTTGGGCATTCAGGAGTAGAAGAGTGGTCCTGCAGGATAATGTGACTACTATCCAATTCATCCTGCTATTGCTACTGTTCATTCACTTGGTCGTCATAGGATTCGGTCTCATTTCCTTTTACCAACTAGCTAGTCAGGCTTTCTACATTTTTAGACTTTCTTTTTTCCTACAATGTTTCCTTTTCTTGTCTTTTTTAGATGTTTTGGCAGGATCAGATGTGGTTTTTAGTCAGAGCGAAATATCACTATTACTATGCTTTTGTTTTTGATTATCTTTGTCACACTGATTGTTCTGTCAGTCACTTAGTCATCCGCCTTTGCTTGGGTGTCAAGTATATTTAAGATGGTGTATAAGTTGAACAGTGCCATTTGCATCAACCAGGACAGAGCTCTCAACACTATTCGTCATTAGTGGTAATTTCGCCACCCCCACTTTCTTTGAGGGTGCTGAATCATTATTTCCTTCAAAAGCCATTATTGTCTCATTTAAATTTGCATCCACAGTGCTATCCAATCTATGTGCAATAACAAGAAAACCTTTAACTTTTTCGTAGATATTCCCACACAATTTAAGTAACATTTCCATTGAAAATTGAATAGTCACAATGGAACATTGAATGTTCATAATTGTCTCGCTGTCGGCACCAATATTTTTAGTCACAACAGGCTCTACAAAAAGATTCGTGGGAGCCGATGGTCTAAGATTATTTTCCTGAGAGGTTGCCTGTCCAACCACCAGTGTCTCGTGTGGTCCTCTTCTGAGCAATAGGTCCTTCAAAACACATGAACTGCAGAGATACTCTTCTGCAATGGGTAACTAAGTTCCAATAGGGAAATATCAATGTCGATAATTTAGAACATTCGTGATCTCCCCTATCAGCTATCAGCTATCAGCTATTCCTATCGTGCACCACATCTCTTCTCTTATCCACAAGTTAGGAGGGGTATTTCCTCTGCCATTGACCCTCTTCTTAGGCAGATTATAGTTGCTCTTTTGCTTTCACTTTGCCAGACATACTATATAATTACAGAGTTAAGCAAATCAGGGCCATATATCAACATTTGTAATCCAAAATGTTTTACTGCAAAGTAACCACGACAATACGAAACCGAGCTGACAACTGTTTGACTGTTATCACACTTCAAAAACACTTATACAAAGAGATACACAGTTCCTATGCTCACCTACGAACAGTACCAAACAAGGCCGCAGCAGTATTAGCGCATTAGAGATTTGTGTCGAGACTAGAACAACCAATTGTGCACTTAGATGCACATGTGAGCAAGAAAGCTATTAGAGACACAAGCAAGCATTACATTATTTCAGAGCTCACTCTGGGCTTGGTGTGCCAGCCCTATTATAAACCACCCAAAGCTATTTTGGCTGCAAATTCAGCTAGCAACTTCTTTTTAAGGACCCCCATGGGGAGGCCCAGAGTGTAGTGAATGGTTCTGCACCTAGCAGCCACCAGCAATCATGCAAGAAGCACAAGAAGCAAAAATGTTACCACTCTGCCTTGCCGCCACTCCTCACTGGTTCTACCAGCAAGCGGCTGCCATCCTCACTCGACCGCAGTGACTGCTATCCTGCAGGGACGTCATTTCACCAGAATGCCAGGGGTAGAGGAAGTGACATCGCATGACCATTGAATCCCTGATGACATCACAGGAAATGATGTCAACCATAGCCCCAAGTGACATCATGGGGCGATGGCAAAAAACTTTTTTCAGATGGGTCTACCCGTGTTTCCAAATGTTCTCATTTCAGTCAGATATAAGAACTGAGGCAAAGATGAAGGCATGGTATGTCCACGATCACACATTTGGGGAATGTAATTTTCCAGATTCGACGTGAGGTCTATATGTAAAACATACATAATGCAGTATTTGTAAAAGGGTAACTGAAATCTCTACTGCAGGCTACAGCTAGTGTATGAAACATCTATAGATCAATGGACACAGAAGTACACGTTGTCTGCGGTGTTGCTGTGTTAATCAAACCACAAAAGCACTTACCTTGGAAGGCATGCACTGCTGTTTACCCAGGAGAAAAATGCTGCACAGACAAGGCCTGAAAATTAAATCATTGACGGGGATTTAGTACCAGGAGATTTAGTTGCAGGAGAATAACATCATCCAGCACCTTGGAGCAATGTACTGGAGGTCAACAAGCGTACAATAAGGTGGCGCCCTGATAACAAAGACAAATTGCTGCACAATAATTATAGTAATGTTGTATGCTTCCTCACTCACATGAAAGAGGAGATGGTCAAACTCCGGGCGGGATACAACGTGCTGGTAGATTTTGAGCAGCTATGGAGTAAGCTAACGGCAGGGTGAAGAAAGAAAAATTGCTTGCAAAAAACAGGCCTCTTGGTTTGACAAGAATTGTAAGCAGGCAAAACTATTACTGCTAGCTGAACTAAAAAGAGAAAAAACAGAAACCTGATCAGACTAGCCATAGCGAATTAACCAGATGGTAGTGAACCACAAGTGAGAGCTTGGTAAGGATGCATAGGTCAACTTGGTGCAAGCAGCTAGGTCAAATGATGGTAGGATGTTCTGGGATCTAGTCTTGTCGGCCCCCGAATACAAAATATTGGGTGATGGGTGGTGGGCGATAAACCAACATGGTGGATGCAGATTGGATTGAGCATTTTACCACTCTTTACAACATGCCCGAAGTAGCAGCGGGTGAGATAAACGCCATGCCTAACTAGGCACAGGCCCTCCTAGAAGACATGTAGAGAGGAAGGGTACTTGGTGTCATTCTCAACCAAGGAAATAGCAGATGCAATTGTTCATCAAAAACTCGGACTGTGGGGCCCAGTACTAATGGTGTGTTTTAATGCCGTGTGTGCAAATGCACAATTTCCGGGTTCATGGGGGAAGGCAATAATCCAAACAATCTACAAAAATGGCCCAAGAAATATGCCGTCCTCACATAGACCAATCTCGCTCCTTGATTCTGTCTATCTTTGGAGGGGCGCTGCTGGGAAAAATCGAATCTTGGATCGATACCAGTGGTGCTCTCGATGAGATACTATTGGGCTTTCACCCAGGACTAGGGAGGAGTGAGCAGATTCGTAATCTTTTCCTGATCCTAGCAAATTCACTCTACTTGAGGGGCAAACCCATACATCTTGCCTTCATGGACCTAAACACAGCCTTTGACAAAGTGAAAAGGGAAAAGTTGTGGACTGTGCTTGGGTCACTGGATTGTCTGGTGGGGATAACGGACCTATCGATTAGTTTGCATGAAAATACTCAGGCCTGTGTGAGAACTGGCTCCTCTGACCGTTGCACGGCTTATATCCAGGTCCACGCTGGAGTGCGACAGGGATGCGCGATGGCTCCTGTCTTGTTCTCTTTGTACATTAATGGGTTGTGGGAGGCTTTGATGCAAGTTACAACTGACGTGCTGAATGTATGGGAAGTCCTATCAAGTCCTGGCATATGCCAATGACACGGTTCTGATGACACATACACTAAGAGCCCTGCAACATCTTGTCACTGCGTACACAGATTTTATGACATCATTGGACCTGAAGTTGGCAGTTATGTACTGCTATCTAACTAAGAATAGCCCACACTTGGCACCGATCTGCACACATGGTGTAATAATCCTGAGAGTCATGTACTTTGACTACCTGGGGATTTGTTTAACCCCAAACCTGAAACCTGCGACCCATAGCGAGAAACAAGGGGCTAGGTTTATTCAATCCCTCCGGCGGGACAGCAGATTTATGTCAATGTCGAGCTCCCAGACATTAGATTTGATAAAGATGGTATACTTAAGCAAAGCTAAAGCAGTTGGGAAATATGGAGGGTCACTTTGGGGACATGGGAACAGAGGAAAGATTCAAGTCTCAGAGAACTATTTCTTGAAACTTATCCTTGGTGTCCCCTAATCGGCCCCAAACTAGGGTGCCCACACTGAGCTAGGGATTCCGTTTGTGGAGGATGAAATAGAGTTGGAACCAATCATGCACTGGCTTAGGTTATAAACTAACCTGCAAGTAGGGGTAACACACTCTCTGATTAAAATATGATATGAAGAGGTGGTCCCAAGAAAGTCCCATGGCTGTCAGAGGTGAGGAAGTGGTTGGTAAAACTGAATGCTGAACATCATCTGACGAACCCCACCTTAATCACCTAAGGCAGGCATTTTCCATATCTAGGGCCGAGAGAGAATGTTCGGAATTGGAAAAGGGCACTAATAGAAACCTGGCAATGATTTCATCAGACGCAACACAAAACTACTTACTATGGGCAAATAATCCTGGTGAAAGAAACCTCATAACTCGAGCAAGATTCAATTGCCTCTCAATAAGATCTACATTATCCTGATGGTCAGGGGGCTGGGAGAGCAATTTGTGACCTTTTGGTTGTGATGCTGTGGAGGATACTTTGCACTTTGTGTTGTTTTGTCCAGTCTTTAAGGACATGAGAGCAAGAATATTGGTTCAAGTCATTGCAGACAGACAATTCACACAATGCCGACCAGCCTTGTTATATCTCCTCTGGGCAGAACATCTGTTTGTGAGCTGGTCATTTGTATCCTTCCTGAGACAAGCTTTGGCCAGGAGGGAATTTGTGTTATCCTCCATCTGTGTTGATGGGCTCACAAAAGTGCTCCAGTCTAGAATAATGATAATAAATGGGGAGGCACATGCACATGCTAATATGTGCAATTTGTAAAACACTTGATCAAAACGTATATAGCTGCCTCGTATCAATTATTATTTCCATTGCTAATAGATGAATGTTTAACCTTGTGGTATCTGGAATGCATAAACAGTTTCCATCTTGTACTCCAGAAGTAAATATGTTTTTAATCAAAGTATAAATGTTTAACGTAGCATAAGGAGAAGGGGGCGTTGCCTGGTCCACAAATATTTTCCACATTATGTGATTGCGACCGAGTGTAGCGAGGGAGCCCAAACTAATGAAAATGGGGTTGGGGGCGTCAGGGGGATTCTTCTCCCTACCCTGAGAAAATGTTTTGACTAATGGGTTAAAATGGTGCATTACACAGCACACTTTCTGTGAAAATGTGGATAAAAGGCCAACAATCGGTTTTGTAGGGTGTAGGGTAAATCATGAAAAAAGTACAATAGATGCAAGTCACCAAAAGTACACAGGGGATTTCCTAATGCATTATCATGTCGGTTCCTGAAATAAATACCAGTATAAAAAACATGTTCATGCTGGATGTGCCCATACATTTCCATGCGGCTCCACCAACATATGCTAGTAGTCCTATATAAGACCATACTACTCATGTTCGCTTTAAGATGTTTCTTGATAGTATCATTACTGGCACTGGGCACAAAACTGGCTCTGCCAATATATGCCAGTACTCCTATGTAAGAACATAATCCTGTTGGTTTTGCCATTAAAAGTGACATATTACAATATGAAAACCTGTCCAAACTGCTTCCAATGTAAGCCAGTCTAGACCCATAAGAACACGTATCATGCTTGATTCATCATAGATACTCAGTTAACAAAACAATACAAGCCGCTACACCAAAACATCAGTCTCGCGAGGTAACATCATGTTTGCTTTTAAAAAAAAAAAAAAAGATGCTGAGTAATAAATGTCATGCCAGGTGCACCAAAATGTCAGTCTAATCAGGTAATAACACACATGATCTTGGCTCTGTCCAAAAATACCAGTAAAACATGCGACTGATATTGACTAATAAAGGATGTAGCAAAAATGCTCCAGTGATCCCCAGTCTCCCAGGGTCTTAGACACATGCATCCCCTTTCACCCACTGGTCACTTAGCCATACATCCCCTCTCACATTCACTCAAACTGGATTCACCACACAGGCACACACCAAACCCCACCCAGAACATTCAAACACACACTACCACATTCCTACTCATTCACCTAACAGTCACTCACTCACACCTTTTCTTACCTCCACCCATTGCATTCTCTACACAGGCATGCACCCACCCATCCAGAACATTCAAAAACACTCCATCACATTCACACTCATTCACAAACCAGTCACTCACTCACACATTCTCTTACATCCACTCCTTGCATTCTCTACACAGGCACACACCCATCCACTCATTGGATTCTCTACACTGGCACATGTCTACCCAGACATACAAAAACACACATCACTTCCCATTCACTCACCACACACTCAAACCTTCTCTAACATCTACGTATTGCATTCTCTACACAGGCAGGCACACACCCAGAACACTCAAAATACTAATCACATCACATCACATCACTTCTGATTCACCCACCAGTCACTCACACCTTCTCTTACATCCACTCATTGCATTCTCTACACAGGCACACACCCACCCACGCAGAACATTCAAAAACACACATCACATCACTTCTCATTCACCCACCATTCACTCACACATTCTCTTACATCCACTCAGTGCATTCTTTACACAGGCACCCACCCACCCACAACATCCAAAAAGACACATCGCATCACTTCTCATTCACCCAACAGTCACTCACACCATCTACTACATCCACGCATTGCATTCTCTACAATGGTGAACACCCACCCACCCAGAACATTCAAAAACACACATCACATCACTTCTCATTCACCCACCATACACATACATACATATTTTTAAAAAAATGGCACAGTGCACCTTTACATCCACCTATCCGATATTTGGCTACTCCTCCCCATATCCATTCGAATGTACACTTTCCTAAACCTGTCAAACGTCTTCCTATTCACACCATTTAGTACATTATATAATTCAGGTACCTGCTTGTGTGCAAAGTTATTCTGGAAATGGATTTTCCATTTGGCATCAACACTTGCAATCCACTCCTAAAGCCTTTGTTTTTCTGAAAAGTTATTTGTCCGAAAGTCTTTTTCCATCATTATTGCCAGATTGGCATTTTGAAAGCCATATTTGTGGATGGCTCTGACAATATTTCCGTCCGTACTCAAACTGCTGTTAGACAGTCATTGTTCACCTGCTTCTACTCTGGCTTTGCATGCTGCTGGTAGTACTTTGCTTTGGTAGTAACACACCTTCCTTTTCCGGGGTGACTTTGCAAGGAAGTGGCAGCATGATGCTAAGTGCCTGCTAGTTTCAGGGGGAATGCTGTTATATTACTCCCATTCCTGCTCATGAAGTTCATAATGTCACATCATATGGTCCAGTATCAGTGGTGAAGGCATCATGAACTAAGAACCAAACAAACGTAAAGTTCAGTCGTTTATTAACCTAAATGTCAGGATGGTTCAAGGCCTAACATTCCGTATGCTAAGGGAGGATTTCCCTACTTGAACAAAACTAGGGAAAGTCTGAGTCAAAGGTTCCAACTTAAAAGTCTGTCTATCTCCAAAACCTATCCGGGTCCACACAACTAAAACTAAACTAAAGCTAAACAAGGTTTAGGGATGTCAATAATTAATGTAATGCGCCCTGATGCCTGCACAGTATGGTGCTATATAAATATATGAAATAAATAAATAAATAAATAATGATGCTCAGCATAAAGTTCTGAGCTTCTTCCCAGCTCGTAGCTTCTTCTTCTTCAGTTCCCCTGTCCCCAAGTTCCAAGCAACACAGTTCAAAGCAAAAGGGTATAGAGGCTTTGTTCTCAGGACAAGATACACAATGTCCTTCCCCAAGTCTTTAGTTTAAACAATGTCGTTGGTTCTCACAGTTCCATGCTCACTGGTCTAGGTGAAGTTGACAGATCGCACGGCCTATATGCAATATTCACACACCTTTGGCTTCTCTTGATTAGCCTATTGGGTCTGCCCCAAAGTGTCACACACCTCTTGCCAGTCTTTGATCTTGCCTTGCTGCAATTATCTGTAAAGTTCACTGTAAGGTGGTATTGCTATGTCCCACCTTCCTATAACACTATTTTACACCTGCACTCTTTCCTATGCGCTATTTTCCCACGGGCACTTTCTCTTTGGCTGTGTTCTTCGTTGCCCATAAAAAGTGTTAAGTTCCATATTCAATACGTAAAATTGCAAGGTTTCATTCATTTGGAGATTCAATGCGCATATGTTATGCTTGATTTCAAGTTTTTTTCACGTTGATGTTAACATATGCACTCAATATGTTTTTCAGTTCAATATTCAATAAGAATATATTGTTTAACGTTTTCCTTCTATTTGGTATTCATTCTGCACTCGATAGGATCTACGTGATCCGACCGTGGCTGATTTTCCCACGGTCGAAAGGTTTGCATATGAAATGTACGAATCACAAAAGGTTCGTACATTTCCAATGGGACCACATGTACAAAACCCCTATATACCCACACCCCCACCCACACCCACAACACAGCCACGACACCCCACCAACCACACCCCCAACATAAACAAACCCTACTTACCTGCTCTTCACGCTGTCTCCCCGCAGCGCCAGTTACCTTTCACTTCCGTGATCGGGAACCGGCGGTGCAGGGTCCTTTTCTTTTCTTTTCTTTTTTACAAGGGCTGCAGGGGTTTCCCCCGCAACCCCCGTTCACTATACCGTAAAGTATAGTGAACGGGGTGAAGCACGGGAAAACCCCGCAGGCCCTGTTTTTTTGTTTTGTTTTTGTTTTGGGTGTGCTGCGGGGGTGTCCCCCGCAACACCCCGCTCACTATACCACATAGTACAGTGAGCGAGGTGTTGCGGGGGACACCCCTGCAGCCCCCACAGTCTTTTTTGTTTAATATACTTACCTACAATGCTACTACCAAAGGTTCAAACTTTTGGTGTTCGAACCTTTGGTGGTAGCATTTATGGTTTTTTTTTGTACATGCAAGCTTTTAGATACGTAAAATTGTATAATACCCACTCAATACGGTTTAATTTCAAGTTGTTATTAATTGCTGTATTCAATACGTATTCCTTGTGCTTATTTTCAAGTTTCGGTGCAGTTCGGTAATTGGAATGCATTAATTCCCTTTTCGCCGCCCACTTAGGCACGCCCTGGTTATCGAGTGCCTCTCCACCACACTCACCGGTACTTGACTTTGTTCCTGAACTTCTTCTGCTACTTCTTTCTTCCTTGCAGTTAGTTAAGCGGAAGAGCTCCTGCGAGCCCTGCTTGCATACCAGGGACCACCTTTCACATGCTGGTAGCTCTGCTACCTCGATGGAGATGTGGACGGCATCCTTCTTCCTTCTGCACAATTCCACATTATGGAGGCTCACTCTCTGGGCTGCTGGCCGGCATCCTGGCTCCTCCACTGGTCCCACCATGGCTGCCTCCTCCTGGAAATTGTTTCCTGCTGGTCTCGTTCCCACAGACTTCCCTGTTTACCCCTGTATCGTTTTCCGGCTCTCATCTTGTAAACCTGCAACCCTCTAACAGGTTCCAGGTGTGAACCCTTCATTAGGTTTGCCTGACAATGATTAAGGGGACATGCCTGACTCTCACCATGCTCTGCAGGCATCTTCCTCATGCCTGTACCAGAGTGGTAAAATGTAGGTGTAGTGTTCATCACTCTCGGTCTTCTCTTCCTCGTCCCAGTACTTCCAACTGTCAAATGTGGGGAAATGAGAGGAGAATGTTTGTAATACCCCATGAAGGTCAGGAAGGGTTAGGTTGGTCATCAATAGGGAAAAGGGGAAACATGTCTCACCTGCTCTATCCTTAACCCCTTGCTTCTTCACCTTCTTTTGATGCTTCTATGATGTTAATATCCTTGGGCAATTTCTGGATCAATGGGACAGGGATGGCAATACCCCATGACTACCTCTGGGACAGAGGGTTCTTCCTGAAAGAAAGATGCAGCATTCTAAATTTCGTCTGAGGACTTTTCACTCTCAATCCCCAAGGACCATCCGACCAGGTGATCCTCCCTCACTTCTCCACCCCAAGAGTCAGGATCCAGGAGCAATGGCCTCTCCCTGGTCACCTGAACAGAGGTCCAAAGAGAAGAGACTCTGAGGAAGCCCTCAGGTTTCGAACATAATGAGGTGCCCACACTGGTAAGTGGTCCCAGGACACAGCTTTTTGCACAGAATTTTGGTGGTAAGATACTACACATATTCCTGAACAAAGAAATTCCACACATAAGATGTGCACTGCAGACTAGCAGCATCATAACTAGGTGGAATTGGCTATTGGGTAGTGGCAGCACTAGGCAGAATCTGACCCTACACAAAGCACACAGGTGGTGTCACTCTTGCTTAGACTGCCTACTTCCTGCAGTTTATGCTTTATTCACACTTCAGGAACTCTGAGTTGCCACCAGAAAACTGCAGACAGGGCACGTGATGTGTGTAGCATCTGTACTCTGAACCCGGGTGACTGTTATGGTGATGAGTGCCATTTGAGAGTATGCCACCTCCTCTGACTCTTTCTTTGGCTCAGTGCTTATGCCAGGATTGGATTCAATATCAGAGGTCTGAAATGCTTCTCTCAGCATTTTCTTACAAGGAGGAACAAAGTCACATTTTTGATTAGCATCACTCTCACTGGAATAATCACCACCATGACCTACTGCTAAGAGCTGCAAATACAAATCAACCCAAACATATCTTCTACGGACATAGATTCATTTGTCACCTCCTCTGCTGGCACTTCAACAGACCGCTGTAAACATTTAATATGTCCATGATCTATTGGAACATGGGAGGATCTAATGCATTGCAACTGATGCTAGGTTCTTATGCTTTGGAAGGTGACCTCTGGGCTCTCTGAAGTCAAATGCTAGGCACAGCCCAGCCAATGATGGTATTAGAAGCACTAGCAGCCATCTGAATCAGTTTTCAGTGTGAGTACTTATAGCCATGGCTGATGTGCCATTTCTGGTGGTTGCCTGTCACAGTATTCATTTGTCTCACCCAATGTATTTATCCCCAACAATTACAGTGCCAGCTGTTTCCGCTGCAAACTGTGCAATATTTCTATGGCTTCACCTCCTTATCCCAAGATTGTCAGCTGGCTTTGAGGACCTCATATTTGTGGTTGAGTTTTTCCTGACATACCCCAGATATTGACAGCCCTCATAGTGTACTGGGCTGAGTTATGATGTGTGATTGTCTGCTTACTCTCAATGGCTGCAGTAACATGCAATGATTCAAATAACTAACACCAGAACCAATTCCCCTCCCTCCTGTTCATGCAAGAGTTGTGTGGTTTCACACTCCCAATTTACCTGCCCACTAATGCCACTGCATGTTTCATCTTGCAAACACATGTTGCTTTCCCTCAAACTGGTGGTGGCATTGAAATAAATTCAATAAAGTGGTCTAATCAGCTAATGTGCTATGCTAAATTGTGCGTGAAAGAACAGCCCATCTAGTGTCCACAAGCAAATTACACCTTTTTGCAGGGAGGTGTTATGTTCATCACATGCACAGTCACCTTGCTAATAATCACATTGCTTAATCACCAATACCATGCAGACAAACACATTTTCCAAGCATGTCCCAAACAACCTTTGCCTTTTCCCTAAAGTAGTGGCAAGTCATTAAATTCAGTTATATATTTTGTATTTTCATTTTTAGAGGTAGAATGATGTTAGAAAGCAATTCAACAATCATAGAGCAATCCAGAATCCGGTGCATTACATTACAGGAATGGGTAGAGAGAAATTGCCCACTGTATGATGACGGGGTACATGGTACAGAGATCGGGCACAGGTCCAGACACAGTAGTCCAAGGGAATTGGGTATTTACAGTGATGTAAAATTTACATTGAGGTATTAATAGCGGAGTTCCATACAGAGCAGCCCGGGGAAGGAGTATAATGAGTTAGTAGAGGATGGTATTTCAAGGCCGAGGAGGTGGAGTTTAAACATAGATTTAAAAAAAGTGTATGGTTGTTTTTTTTTTACATGTGGAGCAATAAGGATGAGCTCATTCCCCATGGACGGTTTAATACCGACAAACTCAGGAGTGAGTCCATCAAAGATCAAAATAGCCATTGAAAGATCTCACTCCACACCAAGGAACTCACCTGAAAAAACACAGCGATTGTCGAATTTGGCATATACTCTTACAGCAAATACAATGAAAAACACCACCAAAAACTATTTTCACATCGTAACTGAAACAGCTACAAAGGTCTCGAAGGAGGTGCCATTAGAAGAAAATCTGGAAGAGTTGCAGCAAAGTATAGAAATCGTTCAACAGTCTGTGATAAGTACAGTACATCACTCTGGAAGGGAGGGAGTGGGCGACGAGGCACCTCAAATAGACCTATCTTTTGAACTCAATCAGATACCGGTGGTGTGGTCCCCACGACAAGGGGACACTAATTGTCCCCTACTTTGGAGTCAAGAAAGAAAGAAAGAGTGGTTATTTGGGCAAAGAAACAGGACACATGGGTAATCAAGGGTATGAGTTGAGTCCGCCAACGATTGTAGCCTTAAACGTCATATTGGGCTCCCTGGCAAAGGTCTTTGAAAATATCAAGAGGGAAGTAGTCCAACACTCAGGAATCCTGCTGGAATTAACTAAAGAGATGGAATCAGTTGATTCCAACCTGGTGGCTTTAAACTCAGCCACGAATGAGGATAAGAAAAAATTGTGGGTAGCACTACAAGGTCTTCAGAAGAAGAAAGCAGACAAATTTGATATCCTGATTCTGCAAGGAATAGAACTAAGGAATGATATGAGAAGGATAACGGAAAAACTGAACCAAGGTGCCATCAATCATGGCCTGACTATCCCCCAAAAGGAGGCAGAAAATATGAATAAGGAAGTTTAATGGGAGGATACCCGTTTGTCAACATCTACCATGGAAGAATGTATGTGGCTGGCACAATAGGCAGAGGATGAAAGTTTGCAAGGCCCAGTTAGTGATCTGCAGGTGGATAAAGATCTAGTAGTGGCTCCTCCAAATGAAAAGAAAATCAATGGAAGGACAAAGAGGAAGAGAAAGAGAAGGGAGGAAGAACAAAATAACCCAAAGGTGGTGGAGAAGAAAAGGGAGTTAAAGGTACAACAAGCCTCAAATAAACAAACTGTAAAAAATCGGAAAAAAAGAGATCTGAAAAAGGTTGAAAAGGCAAATGTCGAGGAATTGAGGAAAGGTAATTTGATACAAGGGGTTCTAGAGAAAACCCAAGAGGATACTCAGCGTTAATGGTAAAAGTAACAGCGAGCTGTCAAACGGACTTGCCGGCTGTGCTGAAGAAAATAGCTCAGATTTTTCGAAGTAAAAAACAACTTTCTAAACCGAGCTTGCCTGCCTTGAAAATTGCCCCTATATTTCTGAAAAAAGAGGCTCTGTTATTACAAAAAGTTGGAACTTCAAGTGGTGCCGGTGACACTGAAGATCTGCAAGTAAATCAATGTATTGAGGAGAGGGTGACGAGCGAAGTCCCTATTATTACTAATGGAAGGGTGATATGTGGTCCAAAGAAGTATTCCTCTTCTCTTCGGCAATCGTCTGTGGGGGCCCAGTTGTCGATCAACAATAAGATCTCCAGCAACACGTCTAACATGAAATTGTTCCTAAGCAATAGGGACTTCAGTATGCTAGGTAACCCCTTAAATTGCCCTGCCATTCTAAATGAAATGAAATCTATGAATCTGCTTAAGTACCTGTCCTCTGGAGATATTGATCGTGTTAGTTTTCCAGAGTTTCCAAAGACTTAATTTGCCAAATTACAAATTAAATTAAGATTGGCCATGGAGGCGATGGTGGATTCTAGCGAACAATGGCAGAAGAGAGGCTTCATTATATCTAGAACTATGCCAAATAAGATGGTACAGAAGGTATCCAAAGATTTGGAATTCCCACAACAAAAGTCGACTGTTGGAACTGCCAATTGGGGTGGGGCATCGAACATCTGGGAAATCATGCCTGAAATCATAGCACAACTAATTCAGAAAATTGGTTTACCAGAGCAGAAGCTCTAGCCAAACGGGAAATAAAATGTCTCTCATGGAACACGAGAGGATTTAAATCCTTCTCTAAGGACTCCCAAAGACTGTTTATTTTTCACAACTTTGATTTCATAACATTTCAAGAAACCTGGTTAACCGATGTAATCGGGATTGAGGGATTGTCTACTTTTGAGCAATGTGCCACTAGTATGGGTCAAGGCCGCCAGAGTTGTGGTCTGCTGGTGGCTTGTACGAAAACTGTCTTTTGTGATCGCTCTCTGATATCTAATTCCATCCAAGGTTTATTGGTAGTGATAATGAAGATTAGAGATCAAAAAATAAGGTACACTGGGTTGCGATAGTTGTGTATTGGAACGGCGTTGATTTGTGACCTACCAGTCTTTTTGTAAAGGTTATCAGACCTCCTAGTGTCAATTGTGTTGAAATATCCATAAGATGAACTTATGATACTGGGGGATTTTAATGTTCAGTGTATCCTCTCATATGAGAGTCCTCATAAGGTAAAGGACATTACCAAAAATGGTTATAGTTGGGTTTCTTTTATGAAGGATTGGGACATGTTAATGTTGAATGATAATGTTAAGGGGGAGTCCTTGGGTGTTCCCACGTGGAGGAGAGGGATGGCCTTCTCAACAATTGACTACGTCTTTGTGTCAAGGAATCGGTTTGACAAATGCTTAAAATTGAATGTGATACAAAATAAGGACAGTGATCATGTAATGTTGGACTCTGCGTTTAACGTGGGAAATGCCATAAACTATCCTGTATATAATGAACAGTTAGAAGCTAATTCGGCATCCAACAGAGTGATTAAGTTGAAGCAGGGGGGTCTTATTCTGAGTCAAAAGCTATAAGGGGCAGTGGATGATCTCAGTAAGGAAAAGTTGAAGGAATATTGCCAACCTGACACCTATATCAACTTTCTCTGGGGATTGAACAAACCAATAATAGGTAAAGATGTCCCTCCCAAAAATCATAAGCACTTCTTTGACAACAATATCTTTGAGAAGAAAACAACGGGTGAGAGCAGAGAAATATAGAATTAAGAAACAGATGAAGGACCCCTACAGCTGTAGTGCAGCTCTGAAGCAAATAACGAATGATTAAAAAAACTGGGTTAAATCTTACAGGTTTCTGCTCTCCCATAGAGATGGGGAAGAAATTCTAAAAGCTGTACTAATGAGTAATTTGAGGAATTTTTGGAACATTGCCAACTTGGGTCATACCAAGTCTGACTCGGCACAAATATTGTGTATAGATGAAAAGGTTTGGGAGAAATATTTCACGAGGCCCTATGCCCAGGCTTGCTCTATAGACCAGTATGGTGTAACTACTACTAGTTGGTGGATGGAGGTTTCAGTGAGCGACATAGTACATCTAATAAAGAAATCTTCTAGCTCCAGAGCCCCTGGGCCAAATGGCCTTTCAAATTCCATCTTGAAAGGGAATCCTACGATTTGGGCAGTTGTGTTAAAAAGCCTGTTTGAAAATATATTAGCATCACAAAAGTTTCCAGATTCCTGAAAGAATGCAATTTTTATTCACTTATACAAAAAGTGGGGCTGCCTCTTGGCGGACAGCTACCGTCCCATCTCTTTGCTAGACACTGATGGAAAGATTTTTTGTGGTCTGTTATTGGAGAAGTTAGAGGTCTGGGCCATTCAAAGGGACATTCTGCTGAAGGAACAGACCGGCTTTAGAAAAGGAATCTCTACAATCTTAAATCTCTTGACTCTGGGATGATCCCCTTTCTTTTGTGCCTGGGTAGATCTATCACATGAATTTGATACCATAAACAGGAATAAATTGTGGAGTAAATTAAAGAAGTTGGGTCTCCAAGACAATCTCCTAAGTATTCTGATTCATCTTCATCAACGCACAACGTTAAGAGTAAGGCTGGGAAAATCGTGGTTACTTTCTAGTCCAATTGCCTCAGAGAAGGGAGTCCATCAAGGGTGTTTACTGGCTCCCTTCCTCTTCATTCTGCTTATGGCAGATTTGAGTGAGTGGTTGGTAGGAAAGGGTTTGGTATCCCCAAAACTAGGAGGCAGAAAAGTTAAGTGGCTGGCCTATGCCGATGATATTGTGGCTATGGACCACTCTCAGGTCGGCTTGCAGAGATTACTAAGTGCACTTGCAGACTATGCAGTCTTGAATGATCTGTCAACTAATCCAAACAAATTGTTTATTGTGAGTTTTAAACATCTTCTAAAACAAACTAAACCTTATGTATGGACATTGAATAACATGACAATCCCGGTTGTAAAGGAAGTAACGTATTTGGGCTCCCAGATTGTAGCCTTCTCTACCCAGACACACTAGACATGGTTGAGGCAAGGCTCAGAAAACTGGGTGCGCATATGAAGAGAATTTATTCTAAGCACTGTCGGTTTTCAATGCTGCTGTTAATAAAGTACTATGTGGGAAAGGTGGTGCCCAGTGTTACGTATGGCCTTGAATCTCATATACAGTCTTTCAATGTCAACTGGGATAGAATGGAAGGCAAACTATGGAAGGATGTATTGGTCCTCCCTTCTTCAATTCCCATTGTAAGTGTTTGTTACAAGCTAGGCCTAGGTTTGCTAGTGGCAACAGTTGAGTGGAAATGGCTTAGTCAATTTAGGCTTATTTTGGAGCCTCCCAATAAGTCACTCTATGAAGAGGTATCTGTGCAAATGAAATTGAATAACAATCTTTTTTTGATGACTCTCTCTGATAACTGCAGGAAAATATTGGAGCAAGCTAATTGCCCTTTGGATACTCTGATCCAAAATCTGGTTAAAGCTAAAGATCTAATAAAAATAATGGATTGGATCAGGACGTTATATAAGATGAGAGAGTTAAAATTATCCTCTTCCTGGTTGGAGCTGGATAAGCCTAGAGCAAAAATTCCAGTTTATCTACAAAAAGGTATTAACCCAAGGATTAGATCGGAGTTCTTGAGATTTCGGTTAAACTTGGTTTGAACCAGGGAAACTATGCATATCAGAGGCCCTATTGCTTTTCCAACTAATATATGTGATGGATGTGAAGAGGGGGTCAACCAAACTGTGGCTCATTTGTTGTCAAATTGCCCAGGCACTTGGGTGATTAGACAGAAAAGGTTGAAGAGATTAGTTCATGACCCCCAAATGCTAAACTCAAAATTGTTCTGGCAAATGCTGTGTCAGGGGCAGGAATCTTTCCTCACATCAGAAGTGGTAGTGGTGCTAACAGAACTAAAGCTGTTGGGTAACTGATTATGGTAACATTTGAGTATGTGGCTAAAAATTGTGATGATCTGGTTGATGAAATATTTTGGATGTGCCTTCTTATCTTTTTTCTTAACCTCTGCTGATTGATTGTTTGTGTTTTTTCTTCTTTTTCTCTATTCCTCGTGCTGTGTTTTGTGTTTTAGATGTTTTTATTGAAATATTTTTTACGATGATTCTTTTATGTTTGTGTAAAAAGCCGAAAATGTTGACTAACTTGCACAATAAAAAAAAAATAAAAAAAAAATAAGGATGAACAAGTGAATGCGAGGGGAAGCACAGGGTCGGACAGGCAAAGTCATATTAGGAATGCTGATCGCGCAGAGAATGTGAGGGGGAGAAGAGGGAGAGAGAGTTTGCTAGGGGGATGAAGGATTGTGCATTTCTTTGAAAGCAAGCATTAGAAATTTGAATAGGGGCCAATTTATCACGAAAAAGCATCTGACGTCAGGGCACTGTTTGGAGGTTGGAGAGAAGTGGGGAAGTTCATAGAGAGTTTGCATGGAAAAGCTGAGTACTTTGTCCAGGGGATGAGTAGAGCAGAAAACCCAGGAGGACAATGACACAGTATTTGGGGTGGCTGAGAACTAATGTCAGTACAACGGTTTTAGCAAATGTATAAGTAAGGAAAGGGTCCAATTTTCTCATATTGAGCAAATAAATCCTGACTTCAGTCAAGGTGTTAGTGATAAAGTGATGAAGGTTAAGGTCCCTGTAAAAAAAAGACCCTAATTTTGCACACCTTTGGGTGGGAAGCTAGGGAGCAAGAGAGTGCAAATAGAAGATGTGCATGTTATCAGTGAATACGTAGTAGGGGACTCCAAACGAGGAGATCAGACAACCAAGAGAGGAGGTATAGATAACGATGAGTATAGTGACACAGATGGAACCTTGTATGGTTGTGTCGACATTTCTACTGTTCTGCAGGAGTGCGGGCATGTGAAGTGACTAAATCACCTACCTACCCCAACACTAGTACTAAATCAGCAGTGATGTGGACTGGTGTGCTATTTGTAGACATTTACACTCTCTTGTCACTCAAATGCTGACAACACTCAGATATTTATGCATGTAGAGTGCACCCTGGAAGTTGAGCAGTGAATGATTAGCAATAAACTGAAATTAAATCCCTCAAATACAGAACTTATTATTTTTGGCCTTAAACACTTACGGACATATCGTTTGTGTGTTGCACATCCTCCTTACATGTTTTGGCTCTCCTGTTCCTGTGCCACTAACATAACACATCTTGGATGTTACAGCATACACATCTTGATTGCGAATATCAGGTCAGTGAGATGTGTAAATACGTTTATTTCTGCCTCCATCTACTCTGATATGTTTGATCTTCAATTTATATATTTATTTTGCATGCATAGCAGTGCTCTAAGCCTGTGGGCATCTGGACGCTTGTTACAAGCAAAAGTGAGTATGCGAGCAGAAAATAGGATTGTGGGAGCAATATAGATCGAGTGGGTAGAAGAGGGAGATAGTTCGAGTAAGTAGATAAGCCAGGTTTTGAGTTCAAGTTGGTTCAGGAGGGAAACTAAGTTTCTAGCTAGTTAAAGAGTCAAGTCTTGAGATGCTTCCTGAACGCATAGTAGGAGGGTTTGGAGTGAAGGGAGAGCGGCAGCGAGTTGCACAGCCTGGAGGCAGAGATAGGGAAGCTTGAGCCTGCAGCTTTTTTGCAGCTAAATCTTGGTGTAGTGAGGCATTTATTGTATTGTCATCGTAGTGGTCTGGAAGTGCGGTGAATGCAAAGTCTCTGTCCCGAGTAGGTGGAGGCAGTGTTAGTGAGGCAGAAATGGGTGCTGGTGAGGATTTTTAAGGAAATTCTTTCTCTAATTGGGAGTCAGTGGGCTCTCCATCTGGCATCAGAGACGTGGTTGTGTCTGCCAAGGTTTAGGGCAGCATGGAGAGCATTGTTCTGGATAATGCGGAGTTTATTGAGATTGCGTTCTGTGGTGCCACATAGGAGGGCATTACAGTAGTCCAGTTTTGAACCAATGATGGCTTGAGCGATGGTGAGGCAGTTGTCTGGGGAAATGAATCATTTGCAGCAGTTGATTAGTTTGGTGGCATAAACCGCAGAAGAGGCAATGTGATTAACTTGGCACAACATGCTTTGGGTGCCATCAAGATAGACACCAATAGTTTTCACAGATGGCAAGATGGTGATGCTGTGGCTGTCAATGGTGAAGGTATTGTATGATGGGACCAGTTCGGGAAGGCGGGTGGGGGTTACAACTAGGAGTTGTGTCTTATCGTCGTTGAGGCAGAGACAGTGAGTGGCCATCCATGATTAGATAGTTTCATAGATGGAGCTAAGTTTAGTGGTGTCTTGAAGGTAGTCACCAGAGAGGGGGATGAGCATCTGGGTTTCATAGGCGGAGTTTGTATATGTGATTCCAAGAGCATCCAGGTGGCTTAATGTAGATGTTATAGAGGGTGGGTAAACACAGGAACCTTGGGGGATGGGCACAGGTAATGGGTGTGGGAGGTGCAGAAAAGTTGCCGGAGAAGACTTTGGCGGTTCTGTGGGTTAGGTAACGATGCTATCCAGTTAGCTGGTCAAGTGGCACAACGAGTAGAGTGCTCGCTTTGACATTCGTGCAGAGCCTGCTAACGCAGGTTCGAATCCCGGCAGGGCCAAACTCAGCCTTTCATCCTTCCGAGGTCGATAAATGAGCACCACACACCGTGGGTAATAATAAGCAGCGCTCAGATACTTGAGGGTTGGTAGCGCTATATAAATGCCTAATTATTATTATTATTATTAGTTGCTTCAGAGGAGAAGTAGTTGGAGGAGGAGAGGTGATGGCAGAGTGTGAGGCGGTCGACAAGATCAAAGGCTGCAGAAAGGTAATTAAGCAGGAGGGAGAGATTGCCTGTTTCATGTGCATCATTGTGTTGGTTATTTAGGTCGAGGAGGGCAGTGTTGGTGCCATATCTAGGGAAGAAGCCTGATTGACGGGGGCTAAGGATCTGATATTGTTCTAGGAACTGCTGAATTTGGAGGTAGACTGCTCCGTCAATGACTTTCAAGAGTGGGGGGTTCAGAGGCTGAGCATTGGCATTGATAATGTTTTGTTTGGCATTGATTTATTATTGTAACAAGGTGCACCAAACATCATATTTTACAACGTTGGACGGTGGTGAGACTGGGGTTTTTAGTTCCCATTGAAAAGTGAAGAGTTCTCGGGAGTTAGAGATGGAGGCTGTAATCCTGTTGTTGTAGATGGATGCTTTGGTTGATAGGATGGCATGTTTGTAGGCATTAGATGTATCGAAAAACAGGGTTTTTCTGGTAGGGGAAGGTGTTTTGTGCCAGGGTCCTTCTGTGCTTGGAGCTCAGGGGTATACCATAAGTTACAGTGTTTAATGTGTTTGGTTTTGGATAGTTTAGGAGGGGTTAGGGAGTTGACTGTGTTGAAGAGTAGAGAGTAATACCTGTCCACAAGATCGGAGGTGTTGGTAGAGGAGATGGGGCGGGTGGTTGACTAGCAGGGGCAGTAGTCAATTGCTTATGAGGTTGCAAGTATAGTGCATTATGGTGGGAGTAAGGTGAATGGAGAATGTAATGAGGTTGTGGTCAGTCCAAGGGCAAGGAGTGTTGCAGAGGATGGTTGTGTCTCAATGATGGTACAATATCTAATCTAGTGTTCTTTCTAAAGAGTGAGTGGGGTGGTGACATGTTAGTTGCAGCCAAGGCCATTGGTGGCATTGGTGATGGCAAGGGCATCTTTGCGGTGCAGGTCGTTGTAGCCAATGTTGAAAACGGCCATAATGAGATGTTTGAAACTCGGTCTGAGGGTATAGCAGATGGAGTTGGGGTGCCCTGGTTGATGGTATAAGATGTGGATGGTGATGCTGAGATTAGGGAAAATCATGAGTTTGCGGACAGGATTTCCCATTGTGTAAGGGGGCTAGTGGTTACTTCTCGAATGGGGGTGGATTCCCTATGGGTGAGTGCAACACCTCCCCTTTACCTGAGAGCCTGTCATTGCAGAGAATAGCATGGCTGTAGGGTATAGCGAGTGACAGGCAGGGCCCAGATGCAGGCTATAGCCAAGATTCCGTGATGGCAAGGAGGTCGAAGGATGTCAGAGATGAGATAATAAAATGTCAAGAGCGTGCACTATAAAGGATCTAGCATTGACCAGGCTACAACATAGTTGTGCTGTTGTGGTGGTGGGCTGGGGGTGGAGTGGATGAGAGGTTAAATGTTATGTGATCCTGTGAGGTGTCATGTGGGCTGGTGCACCATTCAGCTTCAGGTGGGGGCATGTGGAGGAAGTATGTGTACTGAGATGTTTGTTGCAGGTGGTCTAGGGTGGGAGAAAGAAGTTCATTGGTGTGAGGGGTAGTTGGATTCATGAAGAGAGTTGAGTTTAACAGCTGGGACTAGTGCATGGAGTAACGTGAGGCATTTATGGTGCAGAGTGGTGCTGCGAGGTGGAATGGGAAGGGATGCTATGGGGGACTAGCGTGGGCAAGAATGGAGTTGGTGCTTGCGTGTGTGGGGCAGCACAGGTTGGTGTTTTGGCTGGGAGAGAGTAAGGAGATATAGTGGCATCTACCCACTTACCTTCCTTGAGGCGTAGTGAATACAGGGTGGAAAGGCGGCTGCGACTAGTTGAAGCAGTGGGCAGGATTGGGATAAGACATTGCAGGCACAGACAGGCAGAGATAGGCATGAGCCTTATGTGGGGTCCTTGAGTGGGAGCCGGCTTCACCAGCCAGCTCGCTCCAGCTGGAAGTGGAGGCTGAGGCAACTAATCAGGGTGCCTGCTAGGCAGGCCTATCAGTTCTCCTGCAGTTGAATGAAGGGAGAGTATGGGGTCAGAGGCCATGTTGCAGCTGGTGAGAGGCTCAAAGAAAGGTGTTGGGACCCCAGTAGGGTGTACCTCTCTCAGAGGGCTGGTGGTGGCAGTGGAGCAGATCCCGGTGGCTGCGGGGGACATCTGCTGCTTCTGAAGAAAGGGTGTTGGCCTCATGTGAGGGCCTTGAGTGGGGTCCAACTTTACCGCTGTCTCCTGGATCCAGCTGGAAGTGGAGGGTGAGGTGACCAATCAGGGCACCTGGCAGGCGGAACTGCAAGTTCTCTTGCAGTTGAATGCCAATAGAGTTTGGGGTTGGCTGCCATGTTGGAGCTGGTCAGAGGTTCCGAGAAGGGTGTTAGGAACCCAGCAGGGTGTACCACTTTCACGGGGATGGTAGTGGTGCAGCGGAGCAGGTTCAGGTGGCTGCGGTGGGCATCTGCTGATTCTGGAGAACGGCAGTCTCTGAGAGGGCGGAGACAGGCATCCGCCTTTTCTAGGGTCCTTGAGTGGTGGCTGGTTTCTCCTGCTGGCTCCTGGATCAAGACTGGAAGTGGAGGGTGGGGCAACCAATCAGGGTGACTGTGGTGAGACTGTAAGCTCTCCTGCAGTTGAATGCAGGGAGAGTATATGATATGATATTGTATTTGTATAGTGCTCATACACAAGTGTTTCAGAGAGCAAAGAGGCAAGGGAGGCGAACAAGGGAGGACAAAACAATGATCTTAGTAGGCCCAGTGACATTGAGAACACGCAAGTGTAGGGGAGAGGGAAGGGGGAAGTGCAAGGGAGAGGAGAGAGGTGGAAAATGCTGGGAAAGGGGTGTTTGATAAGTGCAGGTAAGGTGCCTGTAGGATTACAGATACAGACCCAACTGCAAGGGTTGCCAGGACGCAGTGCGGGTGTGTGGCTCGGTGGGCAGGGACCTGGGCCCGAAATCAGAGGGTAACCAGGTTCACAGAGCCAAAGTAGACATATCAGCAGGGTAGAGGAAGAGCAAAGGTGGAAGCAAAGAGTAGGTGGCAGGGAGACTGTTCCAAAGGAAGGCACCAGCTGAGGAAAGAGATCTCCCTCCAACTCGTTGCTTGGAGAAGCGACTGACCCTGAGGGAGTTGGAGGTGGAGGAGCGAAGAGCTCTAGTGGGAAGGTATTTATGGAGGGAGAGTTGAAGGTATTTTGGACTCCGGCCCCAGACAGCCTTGTGGACAATACAGAGGATCTTGAATTTAACCCTTGCAGCCAGTGAGAGCCAATTAAGACATTTCAGGGCTGGAGAGATACAATCCCAGGGCTTGAGCTTGAGGCCAAGGACAAGTCTTGCAGTCCCGTTCTGGATGAGTTGCAGAGGGGTGAGAGTAGAAGCAGGCAGATTTAGAAAGAGTCTGCTGCAATAGTCAAGCCTAGAGAGAACCAGAGCTCTAGAGACAGTAAGCTTCTGAGGGAAGGAGAGGAAAGGAAGAATACCTCTGAGGAGGTGCAGTAGGTAGTTTGACTTCTGGGAGATGTCAGAGATGTGAGGAGAAAAGTAGAGTGTGGAGTCGAAGATGACCGCGAGGGTCTTAGCCTCACATGTGGGAGCAGGAAAAGGGCCAAGGGAGGTCGGCCAGAGAGTGACAGGAAAGGAGGGTACAGGTGTGCCGATGAGAATCTCTGTCTTGCTAGCATTAAGGCAGAGATCATTGGCGGCACACCCCATTCCTGGGTGGCAGAAAGACAGTCAGAGATGAGGGAGGGAGAAGAGGTGGGGGAGGGAAGCCTGAAAATGATCTGAGTGTCATCCGCATAGCATTTTCAAAAAAGGCAGCAGGTGCCCCTCTCCAGAAAGAACATGGCATGATGACCTGTTCTATGGTTTTCTCCAACTTTGGGAGTTCTCTTGTTCAGAAGGGAATTGCCATAGCATTTTGGTGCTAAGGACTGCCCATGTGACCAGGACAAACACTGATATGTAAATGGATATTTCCCATCTGTGAAAGGTAGAGTGAGCAAAAAGCAATGGCTGCGAACTCTCACAGTGGAAAAAAACACAGAACAGGTTATCATGCCATGTTCTTTCTGGAGAGGGGCTCCTGCTACCTTTTTTGAAAAATGTTTGCAAGGAACTTGATGTTGGTCACCCTGAGTTACCTGGGGAACCCAGACATGGACTGCCTGCTCACTGTGTTCAGAGAGGCACAACTCGACCTCACCGGTGAGGCCCAACAATGCTAAAACATGCGTATGGTGTTGTTGTTGGTACTCTTGTTCAGAAGGGAATTGCCATAGCATTTCGGTGCTGGACTGCCCGTGTGGGCGGGACAAAGGCTGGTATGCAAATGGTTATTTTCCATCTGTGAAAGGTACAGTGAGCAAAAAGCAATGGCTGCGAACTCTCATAGTGGAAAAAAACGCAGAACAGGTTATCATGCCATGTTCTTTCTGGAGAGGGGCGCCTGCTACCTTTTTTGAAAAATGTCTTCCACAAAGCACTGAAAGTTGGAGCAGAGAGTGGCAATGCAGTGGGCAAGAGGTGGCAGGTATTGGTTGATTAGCCAGGGAGAGAGGTTAGACTGCTGGGGAAGACCACAAGTGGAGAATGAGATGGCGGAAAGGAAGGACCCAAGTTGGACCAAGGAGGGATGATCAGAGAGGAAAGTGGTCAGCCGGGCCACGCCCTGATGGGTGATACCCAGGTTATCAGGAAGATGGTTGAGCAGGGTGATATGGTTGACCGTGTCAAAGGCAGAAGAGAGATCGAGTAGGATGAGGACAGAAGGGATGTTAGAGTCAAGGTTGGAGAGCAGGTTTTCACTGATGTTCAGGAGAGCAGTTTAGGTGCTTCTGCAGCCAGGGGCGTAGGAGACACATAAAATCTGGGGGGGACAGGGGACATCTTGGGGACTTTGCTTTATTTATTTATTTATTTATTTATTTATTTATTGTGTTTTAGTCAAAGAACTCGACTTTTCACAAAATTAGAATTCAAATATTAGTATGTATTAAAATACAAATATCACTGTATAAAACAAGAGAAACGAAGAAAAGAAAACAGAAGAAAATTTGCATTCTGGATGTTTCATCTGACTATGTGGGCCACAGCTAGGACGCCAGCTCGTTAAGAGGCAGATCACCTGTAAGTGGACTCCTGCCAAATAAAGGAGTTGCAGCCTTTTCTACCAACTGCAAGTTGCTACTTTTTTTGTGTGGGGCAAGGAGACGTGTGTGTCTCTTGGAATGGAAGGTTGGGGGTTTCAAAGAAAGAGGAAATCTTGTTTGTACCTCTGAGTAAGCCCTGGTATGGGAGTAGAGGGACCAGGTGTGTGATGTTGCTGCTTTGACTGTCCTCTGGGGGGGGTTGGGGATACAGCAAACGAGGATGAGCGATCACAAGCCCACCTCCTTATAAGCACTCCCCAGGTCTGCGGCCGGATGTGTCGTACCCGGGGGATGCCTAGTAGGCGGGGTGTATGTGGACCCAGGGGGGTGGCCAGAGGGGCAGCCCGCTATGTGGGGCCAACCTCTCACGATGAACCTGGTCCCTCTTATTCCATCTCATGCTGGCTTCAGAGCCTAGCCTTTCTTTTCCTTTGTTATTCTGAATGCAGAGTTGGTCTCTGTTCCTTTGTGGTTTAACATTTGCTGCAAAGCCTGATCTATTTGATTCTCTCATATGTTACTACGACGGCAGAGCATGGGTCTTCTGCCCTGTTACATTATTCAAAGAGACCCTCTGGCCTTTCTTTGCCCTTCCCTTGTCTCACTCCTTGGTTGCTTAATACATACCTCCTTGCTTGAACACTCAACATATTCTCCCTAACACTGTAATGGCAGCTGCAGTCTGTCTTAACTTCTATTTGTTCCGTGTCTTGAATTGGCCTCTTATTTCCGCTTTTCTGTCTGCAGGGGAAAGGCATTTGCCAGTCACTGCCATGATGGTTCTACCTGGCCATAAGAGGGCAACAGCTAGCCAATATTGAAAGAACATGGGCATATTATGCCAGAGGCTGGCAACTGCCTTCCTAATGCCTACACAAGAGACACAACTCTTGCCTTTGTTTCTAACAGTGATTCAGTGGATGAAGAAACGCGAGAACACACATATTGCTTATAAATGAAGGGGATGATGTCACACGTGGTTAAGACATTTTGATCACACTAGGAGCTAATTTCCAGCTGCAATTAAGCGATTACCTTTTAGACTTCTGGCTTTAAGTAACGTTAGTATCACCTGGAAAGCACAGAGGTTGCTCAACAGGGTTCCTGGAGCACGAGGAGTACCCTACTCGTGGGCATGGATGATTGGCGGGCATTCTTTCTCTGGTTTGGAGCCTGGCCCCTACAGCCATGATGTGGGGAGGGGCCTATTTCTTTTGGTTGTTTGTACCCTTTGAGGGTGGGCAGACATTGCCTCCTGCTTTAGTCCACTAACAGCTCTGCTTTGCAACTTCATCACACATACCTGTCAGGTGGCATGTAACTCAATGCTACTAATGTTATCAGCCTCAGAAGTCTGAAATCCTTTGCCACATCAACTAGGGTACAGGCTTGCCACCTGAGACTTACCCATGTCTGAGTCGGCATCTGTCGCCCTGTGGGGAAGACACACACAGAAAGAGCAGGGCACATTGCCCTTGTGGGTTTTTCACACTTCTTCCTCAGGGTGGGCACAATTCACTCCGCAGAGAAAGTGGCACATGCTGGGCAACATTCTCCCACTTTGACAATGTCACCCAAAGAGCTAAATTGGCCATTTGAAATACCTCTGTCGACTTATTATTGCGCAATCCACACTGATGGGTTTAAGCACCTGCTTAACGCGAGATGGCAATTAAGGGCATTTGCCAACGCACTCAAGAAGCACAGGAAACCCTCTTACCACCGACATGCCATGCTCACTCATTCTGATCATGAATTGCATTTATCTGGGGTCATGTTAAATGTATGTATTTATGTATTACATGTGTAGCATCACGCAAAACCCCCAAGCATCAAGGCGCAAAGTAAACTGCATGGAGTGGACCACTTCCATTGGCGCACGTTTTTACTTTTCTGCCACATAATTGAAGATTTTAGCATAAAAGGCAGGTGAAATCACATTGCTTTTCCACTTTGGAAGAGTGTAAATACCTCGCGCAATTAGCGATTGCTGCCAGAATTGGACTCCGCCTGCTTTTACCAGGTTTCATTTCCAAGCAGACCCCAGAGGAATCCCTTTCCTTATTTCCAGCATGAGAATCCATGCTGGCAGTAAGGCTGCATTTGTCTGGTGGAGCGGGAAATACAGGGGTTCCTGGTGTGTCCACTCGGCGCCCGAACTCCACCCAGAAAATACACAAAATTCTGGCCTATTAGAAAAAGCAACAGTAATAGTGTTTTCCACCACTTTTTCTGAACCAATTGACCTAAAATATGCTGTGTTGCATCGGAAGCTGAATGCATTCACTCTGCCCATTATCCCACTGGAAGATTAAGCCAGATGCTGAACACAGGTGTTACATATTTCTGTGCACAATCTGCATTTGGAGCATTAACTAACTGAGCTACCTTACAAATGATATCTCCTCTGGGGCTTTACCTTCTTAACCCCTTAACTGCCATGGGTATTTCTCTCCAGTGCCAAGGCCTTTTTTGGTGATTTCGGTATGTCGCCATTCAATCCCTTGTAACTTCTTTGTTATATGAGATATTGCGGCCAAAGTTGGCCCCTTTTTTCCCACATGTAGGCGGTCGTAACGCCACCCAGGAATCCTATTTATTTATTTATTCGCATTTGCTTAGCGCACAGGCAGCCCAATGGGCATCGTGGCGCTTGTTACAGAAATGGAAATGACTTGTTTTACATACATTGAAGTCATTACTTAGTTGCAAGAGAAGAAAACAGAAGATATGCAGATGACTAGTTGTACATACATTGAAATAATTTCTTAGTTGCAGGAGAAGAGAAATATCTACAGGAGAGGAAGAGGAGGGAGGAGAGGAGGAGGAGGGAGTAAACAACATGAGGAGAGGGAATTAGTTAAACAAGGTGGTTTTCAGCTTTTTTCGGAAGGCAGAGAGAGAGGTTTCTGCTCTAAGTGTGCTAGGTAGTGCGTTCCATAGCTTAGGGGCAATGTAGAGGAAACTTATTCCCCCTGCTCTAGCTCGATTGATGTGAGGGACCTTAAGTTGGTTGGAGTGGCATTGCCTAGTTGGTCTGGAGGAGAGAGACTTGGTTAGCGTATCAGACAGGTATGATGGTGCGGACAGGTTGATACATTTGTGTGCGGTGGTGAGTATTTTGAATGTAATGCGCTCTTTGACCGGAAGTCAGTGTGCTGCCTTTCTGGCTTGCGCGATGTGGTCCCTTTTAGGTATATTGAGGGCTGCTCTTAGAGCATTATTCTGTGTGGTTTGGAGTTTATTGAGATTGGAGTTGGAGGTGCCAGCCAATAGCGCATTACAATAATCTAGTTTGGCTCCAATGGTGGCTCTGGCGATAGAAAGGCAATTATCTTTGGTTAGGAAAGGTTTGATGGCATTAATGAGTTTGGTGCTCAGGGCGGAGGCTGAAACAATGGAGTTGACTTGTTTGTCCATAGAAAGAGAGGCGTCGATGTGGACTCCTAATGTTTTTACAGAAGGTAGAACTGAGAAGACACTATTGTCAATGCAGATATTGGTGTAGAGTGGGTCGAGGTTAGTGAGAGTGGATTTTTGCCCCAGGATGAGAATTTCAGTCTTGTCTCCGTTGAGACATAGGCCGTTAGTGGCCATCCATGCTTGGATGGTGGCGTATATGTTCTGGAGGGTGGCTGCGTCCTGATGGTATAGTCCTGTGAGTGGGAGGAGTACTTGGGTATCGTCCGCGTAGTTGGTGTATGCGATCCCAAGTGCGTCCAGTTTGTCAAAGAGTGGCTTGGTAAACAGATTATAGAGGGTAGGAGCCGTGCATGAGCCCTGAGGGACTCCATGCCTGATGGTCGTAGGCTCTGCATTAGCTATATTAGAGAACACTTTCATTACTCTTCCTTCGAGGAAGGAGGTGATCCAGTTTGTGGCTTGTTTGGAGAAATGTGCGGCCTGCGTGAGATGGTTCGTAAGGATGGCATGATCGACTAAATCAAAAGCCGCCGAGAGGTCTAGAAGGAGCAGAAGGGCCGGCTTGCCTTTGTCTAGAATTAGGGTAATTTGGTTCTTCAGATCTAGTAGAGCGGTTTCAGTGCCATGACCTTTGACCTTTGCGGAATCCAGACTGCCTTTTACCTAGGATAGAGTTGTTTTCCAGGTAGGACTGTATCTGCAGGGCTGCTTTGTCTAGGATTTTCAAAAGAAATGGGACCATAGTAATGGGCTGGTAGTTGTTAGGTTGGGTAGGATCAAGGGTAGGTTTCTTTAAGAGCGGACGCACCCATGCCTCTTTAAGGATGTCGGGGACTAAGCCCGTCTTGAATGAGGCGTTAATGAATGCTGTGATGATCGGTGTGAGGGGTGCCGCACACTCTTTAATGATGTTGGGGAGGCATATATCGCCTTTGCATTGAGATGGTTTGAGCTGCTTGAGGATGTGGAGAGCATCTGCTTCGGTGATTGGAGAAAAATTGAATTGGGGGGTGTTCTTGCCTTTAGTGGTGTTGGCGGGGTGGGTCTGTTGGGGGTGCAGAGTCTTAAAGTGTTATGCTATTTTGTTTTGAAGAAGGTCTATTTTATTTAGCATCGCTGTTTGGATGCTGTTACACCAGTCTTCGTCCTTAACAATCTCATCTGTACAGATAAGCTCTTTAAAGATGGTGAAAAGCTCTTTTGAGTGGGAGTTAGCTTCCAGGATATGTTTATTGTAGGTTTCTGACTTGGCTTTGTTGGGTGTCCTGAACCACGTTTGAGCTATCATGCTGCAACATTTGGTGCTGTGGGCTTAGAAAATCCAAGATGGCCAAAAAGCCCACAAGTGCGCCAGAATCCAGGAGAACCACGCAGTTTGTGCGCACACCAAAATGGTTACCTAACTTGCCACCCACCAGTGTAAAGAAAGATCTTTGTTAACAAAATCCACTGTTACTGATGTCAAAAAGTTGCTGAAATCGTGGCTCATTGGACCACTTTAAAGATTCAACCCTTTTGTGGGGTTCCACATAACCATTTTACTGTAAGGAGCCCCATCAAAACAATGTTAAGCAAGGATTTACTACCATGTAAGAACCATTCCTGTTTGGAATGCATTAATCCAAGAAAAATCCCCAAAATGGTTGCATTACCAGTACTCACCACTATCAGAAAGCCGGTGTTTTAAAACAACACCAGACTTTTTTCTTTTTTGTGTAAAACTGAATAAATGAACCCAGGCCAAAGAAAGGCTTACTGAGAGGTGGATACAATGTAAAGTTATATTCTGAAGTGACTTGAAGGTTTATAACAAGACTGGCTGAGCTGTGGATTTCAGCAGTTTAAGTAAATTTGGACTGAAAGACACTAAAAATCTAAATGTTTAAAAGAAATGAGTGACCTACTTTTGAGTGTCACATAGGTTGCAATTGTTTAAATGTCATAGTTTTAAACTTAGAATCAGCATTCTAGCTGCATACGTACAAATGGTTAGTTTTATTTGAATGCAGAAAACTGGGTAACTAAAAGTGACATTAGCTGGGGCCTGGCTTAAGGAACTGGATTCTGCTTGACAACTTCCCCCCAATTGGAGTGAAACTGGATCCACAGCAGTTCCCAGGCCTAGCTGCCTTTTGCTGTTCCCACCAAAAGGGATATGACACTTCTCTGATTGAATTAGCAAGGGACTGCTAGAGACTAAACATAGGACCCAGGCAGAGGGTTTATTGAAGTGGCCATAAATGGCTTCCTCTTGAACAATGGGCCTTCCAGGGCCCAGGCAGATGGTTTATTGCAGGGGTCATAAAAATGGCTTCCTCTTGGCAGAAACTGGGAGGGGGAGAAACTGGAGACAGAGGCTGAGCTTGAAGAAAGTAGAAAGACTGGTTTCTGTACCATGTGACTTGGGAAACCACACCCCTGTAGCCAGAATATGCTTTTAGAAAAAGATGAATAACTCATAGTACGGACTTGTCATAATTATTTAAATGATACCATAATTCTTGTGATTTTTCTGCCCACATTTTAAGAGGTTTTTAGAACCGGTGGCATGATCTGGGGGCAAACTAGTAGTTAAGAGGGTATTACTTAAAATGTATGCATGTTAAAAATCTGACACTTCATCAAGTAATGTCCATACTCATTGCGCACATGTGTATAAATTTGGGGTAATGTCCGATATTACGAAACCAGTTAAAAAGTGCAAATGTTGCCATTTCTGAATGCAAGCTCCCAGGAAGAGCAGATTTGGACAGGGTATACCTCCTGTGATATGTGATGGGTGCATGTAATTTTAAACAAATGTGTACCTGCGCAAATATGTCTTTTGGGTCAAAATATAGATTGTGTGTAAAGTTGACAGGGGTGGGTTCTCTGTATCATAAACAGACCTCATCAGGATGACACTTCATGTCATTCCCCCAATCAAGGGGAAGAGGAGGAAGTGGCCAATGACAAGTGGAGAGGGGCTGGCTAGTGATGCTGCTCACACACCCACTTTCAAAACACATAAAAGCAGACAGTCAGGACAGTTAGGGAGATTCTATTCCATCTGCTGCGGGACGCTCTGCCGGGAAAATCCATACTTTACCTCCATCAACCTCCAGAGAGCCAACATAGAGACTTCAATCTATCCACCTTCAGAGACCAAGACTTTACTTCAGAATTTGTAGCAGAGAGGTCAACTACAAGCTAAATCCCTCTTTAGCAGGCCTCAAATCATTGCCATTATCACAGCCAGGCGAGCTGTTTGAATTCTTTGCAAGAACTCTTGCCATTTGCCAGAGAGCAGTTTTGTATCCAGAGAGAGACCAGCTGAACCGGAGACCCCTGTATCCGGACCCACAGACCTGATCAGAACCAGAGACCCAGACCAGACCAGCAGAGTAGAGCTGACCCCGACGCTGTGCGCAGAGACCGTCCGTGGCGAGTGAAGAAAACCTGACCAGATCCGTGGCGAGGCCCATTTATTTAAAAAATATATTGTGAGTACCTAGCAGAACTGTGCAGAACCAATCTCTTAGTTAAAATAATATAATTCAATCTATTTTAATCTAAGTAGAACTGCCTCCTGTCACCTGTCATTTTGCAAAACTGTCACCTGTCATTTCTAGCTGCTAGCTGTCACTTGTCACTTTGAACTTTTAAAATTTCAAATCTGAAAAACGACCTTTACCATATCGCTCATATCTCCGTGACCGTTTGTCTTAGAGACTTGCAGTAACTTTCCTCTGAAAGCTGGGAATCTTGGCTTTTCAACGAACCTAGAACCGCATTCCTATTCCCGATACTTTCCGCGATTTGCAAATTTCTCCACGTGTGAAAACAGCAGCTTCCTTGCTTTCCTTGCTAAAAATTTGTTTGCCTCTTAAGAACCATCCCTGAATCATTGCTAGAGTGAGCCTGGACTAATATTAACTTGATACCACTCACCCTGAACCTCTAGAGGGAATTAAAAGCATTTTAGCATATTTTTGACTTCATTGCCAGCACATATAAAAGCATTTTGGGCCTGTGTTTCAAACTTCTGTAGTCTAAGCTTGCTGGGGTGAACGGAATTACATTTGATTGCATTTCTGAGAACTGTGTGCTTTCCTTCCATTTCCTTGCACTGCACAAAAGGGGGGGGGGTGAATTGTCCAAGAAAGTGATTACATTGTCTTTTGCTGAAATCCTATCAAGTTATTTTCTGTAATGCATTTCATTCCACATTGCATCCATTTGAAACCATCAAAGTATTGTTGCTATCTTATCCATCCTAACACCACTCATCATTTATTATAAAGAAGTGTGCTAGTGCCGGACTATCCCTTATTGATTACTGCTCAGATTAAGTGTGATATTCAATGATTAATTTATTATAAAGTGTGATATATATATCTTTTGTTTAAATTATCAAATAAACCTTTTAACTTGCAAAACAGAACTACTTCTTGGCTCAGTGGGGTCAGGGGGATTCCAAGAGAGGGGTGTTATATAGGGGTAGTCATCCAGAACGCATGAACTGGACATAAGGATATATCAATAAGGGTTTTCATTCAGTATTCTAGACTAGGCGTTGACTTAGCTGTAGTTTTGAATAGAATCCTCTTACAGCTTTAAATATGGCACTTTTGTATTTTTTAGAAATGCAGAGAAAGTCTACTTTGGTGGCATCACAGGGGTTGGCCTGCCATGTTTTGAGGGCTTGGCGCTTACATTGGCGTAGATTTAATAGGTCCTCCATGAACCATGAGTTGGAATGAAACAATTTTTTTTCTTTTTTGTTTTCAAGAGGAGCTGCGGAGTTGATGGCATGGGTGAGAGTGTCTTTAAAGATATCTGCTAGAATGTTGGGGTCAGAGGAGAAAGGAGGTGCTAGACATGGGTTGTTGAGAAAGGGACGTATGTTGTCTGCTGTAAGTTTTTTGGCACTTCTGGCTAACTTGATGTCAGTAGTGTCTTCCCCGGTAGTGGGAGTCTGTCTTAGTGCTAGGGAGTCTTTGAAGATAAGTGCGAGCCCACCTCCCGTTTTGGCTATTCTGTCCTGTCTTAAGATTGAGTAACCTGGCGGTACAGCTAAGCTGATAGTAGGGCCAGAAGCGGAATGCAACCAAGTTTCTGTTATGGCTAACATATCTAAGTCTTGGCTGGTAATAGTATCATTGACTTCTAGAGCGTGAGCGTTGAGTGAGCGAACATTTAGTAGCGCACATTTAAGGTGTTGGAGCGTTTTAGATTGTAGTGGCTTGAGGTCGGTGGTTGGAGTAGGCTTATTGGTAGTATGAATAGGCTTGTTGGACATGTGAAGTATGGGAGGAGCGGGCTTCGGAGCCTTGTTAAGGCGCTTGTAGGTGGTGGTGTGTGGCGGGCGGCAGGTTTTTGCGTGCGTGCGTGAGCCTAGGCGTAAATTCCTGATTGTTACCTGCATGGGTGTGGAGGGGAGTGCTAAAGGCAGTGTGCGTGTTCTGAGTCTGCGCTGCCTAGGTATGGTCTCGGGCATTTTGGGGGGAGTAGTGTGTGTGGTGGAGTGCCTAAGTTCCATGATATGGCTGTTGGGTTGCCCTTTGGGCACGAAATAGGCAATACTACTAGTAAGTACGATGTAGATTAAACCTAAGAGGATGTATAGTGTGTGTGCGGTGTGCATATTGGGATAGGGCGGTGAGAGCTGGGATGCTATAAGGGTTGGACAACACGATAGCACAGAGGTCTCTAGGCGACCATAGGGCACAACATAATAGCACAGAGGTCTCTAGGCGACCATAGGGCACAGCACGATAGCACAGAGGTCTCTAGACGACCATAGGGCACAACACAATAGCACAGAGGTCTCTAGACGACCATAGGGCACAGCACAATAGCACAGTGGTCTCTAAGCGACCATAGGGCACAACACAATGGCACAGTGGTCTCTAAGCGACCATAGGGCACAACACAATAGCACAGAGGTCTCTAAACGACCATAGGGCACAGCACAATAGCACAGAGGTCTCTAAGCGACTATAAGGCACAACAATGTTGCATAGTAGTTCGGGCGACCTAGATTTGAGTATTGCAGAGGTGCCAGTGAGTAGCAGTTCATAAATGCATACACTAGGGGACACATAGATTTGAGTATTTGCCATGAGGCAGTGAGGCCAGAGGACACTCTATATATACTGAATGCGGCAATTAGAGGAACATATGGAAGCTAGACAGGAGGTGTGTGTCTATCAATATTGCGGTTTGTTGGGAGGCATTAAACAGGGAGTGTGCACAATAGCAGGAGGTGCAAGGATCCTGCGTGCTGTTGGCTGAGTCTAACGAACGGACTATGAAATGGTGATAAAGAGTCTTACTGTAGCGAGGCAGGGTGACCGGCTCTGCGAGGTAGATCGGCGTCGGCGTGTGCAGACTGAATCATCCAGTGAGTTCCACCATGATATCTGTGGCTTATGCAACAGGCATAGATTATAGGCGAACGGCGAGGAAGGCTGCGGACAGGCTGTAGACAGGACTCAGCCTTAGTTCTTGGGGCCTTCGTGCTTGTGGGCCGGCTAAATGCCTGCCGGCTCCCGATTGGTGTAAAGAGGGAGGCTCAAGCCAATCGTGGTGCGGCAGTGAAGGGCTGGGCAGGGAGAGCTGCAGTAGATCGGCGGTCGGCCATGTTGGATTGTGCAAGCCACGTGGTTTGCAATGGCGATGTGCAAAGTGAACAGCATAAACAGCTGTTGAGCTCCGGTGGGGGCTACATGAAGCAGTGTAACGTGAAGTGCAGAATTATGCTGCAGGATTATGCTCATAAGAGCACAAATGCAAGATGATGCTGCCAAGGTGCAGCGAGCCCAGGGGCTTATCCAAATGGGTAGTAGATGATCCGGACCCACTGGTGTGGGTGGGCACTGCTCCTGCAGTGTGAAGGGAGCTCCTGCTCCTCTAGTTTGACCTAGGGGGGTGAGAAAAAATGGCCAAAAAGGAGACCATTTGTTTTTTTTTCTGAAAATGCCAATAAAATGTTGAACAAAGAAGCCTGTGGTGTTTTCCTTGTAAGAGCTAGGAACAAATGGTTTGCTGTGCTGGATTTGCCATTTTCCGGGCTTTCAAGAACAGATTGAGTGGAAACCAAAATAACATATTTTGATATGCTAATTTGCCGTTTTGGGAGAGGTAGGCGATTTTGGAATTTTTTGTCCAATAGGACATGCGTGGACGGAATGCAAGAAAAGGGTAGGAAAGCTGAATGGGAATCCAGAAAGGCATACATTTCAGAAAAGTAGACAATATTCCAAGTTTAGGAAGGAGTGATTTGCACAGGTCAGGCAACAACTTTGTAGGGAAAGATTCCATAGTTTGGGGAGAAATCGGGAAAATGACAGTAATAAACCCACAATTTCCGCACATTTCACTCGGGTCACCCACCCAAACACGCAGCCAATAATACATGGCCTACCTTCCATGTTCCCACATGTTTTCCGATGTAACCGGTACCTCACATGTGTGGGTGCACCTACCTGGGTGCAAAGGGAAAAGCCTAAAACACTGGTAACACCTAGTCTTTTCGCACAGCAGATTTTCAGGAATTTTGTTCATATGGGCAACCTACAGATTTGGGCCTAGGGTGTCGAAGCCACGAAGGAAAACAGGGAATTCCATGCATTTCCAAAAAGAAGACACCTATGGGAATCCACAGAGGTCTGACTTGCTCAAATCGCCCCATAATTTATGACCCACAATCCCTGACAAAGTCTGACATTTGGTGGAAAAAACACGATTTTCACTTTGTCTGGGATTGTGGGTAATAAATTCTAGGCACCCATGTGTGAGAGCACCCAGTTAGGTGCACCCACACATCTGAGGTACCGTTTTAGTCGGGACACCTGTGGAAACACAGGATGGTAGGACATGTGTTGATGGCGACGTGTTTCAGTGGGTGGCCAGAGTGAAATGTATGAAAATTTAGGTTTTTTCAACCAAATTTCAGAGACATTTCCCTCTGCCCACCCACCGAAACACGCCACCAACAACAGATGTCTTACCTTCCCACGTACCCACAGGTGTCCCGACAAAATGGTACCTCACATGTGTGGATGCACCTACGTCGGCGAAAAGGGAAAAGGCTAACCCATTGATAACCAAAAGCCTTTCGGCAGAGCAGATTTTTCTCATGTGGACAACCTACAGATTTGGGCCTAGGGTGTCGATGCCACCAAGGAAAACAGAGACCCCCATGCATTTCCGAAAATAAGACACCTGTGGGCACCCCCCTTTCCACTAAAAACATCTATGGTGGTTCACTGGCCCCCCACACCCACCTAAAACAAGTTATAATTTGTTTTATTTTTGTTTTGCCCCTTTCCTAGGGGCAGATGGGCACATGTGTGTGGCCATCTGCCCCCGGGGGGGCAAAACATACCATGCCAGGCTTGGGGGGTGGCTCTGCCAATATTTGCAGTGGCCTCCCCTCACCCCAAATGGATGGGGGCATCTCATGTACCCCTTCCTAGGCGCAGAAATATGCACCCAGGGAAGGCTACATAAGGTGCCCCCATCCACTTATGCTGGGGGAAGAGGGCCACCCACCCTCTCAAACACAAAAAATCCTGGTGGTCTAGTGGGCCCACCCAAAACATGTTATAATATATATATTTTTGTTTTGCCCTTCCCTAGAGGCAGATGGGCACATGTGTGTGGCCATCTGCCCCGGGTGGGCAAAAAAAACTGCCCCAGGCTTGGGGGGGGCAGGGTGGCTCTGCCAATATTTGCAGTGGCCTCTCCCCCCACCCCAAATGGGTGGAGGGCATCTCATGTACCCCTTCCTAGGGGCAGAAATCTGTCCCCAAGGAGGGCTACATAAGGTGTCCCCCATCCACTTATGGTGGAGGGAGAGGGCCACCCTCCTGGCAAAAATTCCTGGTGGCTAGTGGTCCTAGCCTGACCCACCATACCCAAAACTGCGTTTTAAAAAAAACAATTTTTTTGTTTGCCCCCTTCCCTAGGGGCAGATGATCACCCATCTGCCCCCGGGGTATTTTCCCCATGCTTCGGGAGGCAGGGGGGAGAGGGCAGCTTACATAGTCAGCAGCGCCTCTGCCAACTTCAAAAACAGAATCCAGCACAACCCACTAAACACATATTCTGGGGGGGATAAATGACATTAGCCGGGCAAAATGGGTCGGCTCTGGGTTTTTTGAGAATAGGGTGCACAGGAGTGTGCTTCAGAGAGGAGGAGAAGGATCCACGGGCGAAGGAATGGTTACAGAAGTCAGCCAGAGCAAGGGTGTCAATGTGGTCCTTGATTGTTTTGGACAAACAGGGAAGAACTTGTTTTGACAAGACTTTCATAGATTGGACTTGTCTGGAAATCACGTTCGGGGAGAAAGGGGGAAAAGATGAAAAGCAAGGAGGGGAGACAGTTGCAGGGGGGCCAGAGGTATCAGAGAGAGAAAGGAGGGGAAGGAGGAGAGGACGAGAAGGTGGACAGGATATCCTAGGTTTTTTAGATGAAATGAGAGGCCAGGGCTGTGCAAAGAGCCTGGCAGGCAACAGGAGAGGTAGAGACAGCAGCAGGGTTGGCCAGCTACTTGCAGATTTTAAAGAGTTTCGCCACAGAGACACATGCTTGGAAATGGGCTCTCTTCTTAGTGCGGACAAGGAGCCGGTATTGACTTTGGAGCAGGTGGCAGGCCAGTTTGTCAGAGGATGCACAAGAAGCCCGCCATTTCCTCTCAGCCACCCTACACTTACGTTTAAGGGTAAATAGGTCAGAGTCATACCAAGAGTTGCACTTGGCTTTGGGCTTCAAGCCGATCCTCATGACAGGGGCAAGAACATCAAGAGTATCCGAGATAGAGGAGTAGAGCGTGGAAACAGCTGTGTCAGGATGTGAGTCAGCCGCAGGTGGAGAAGGGAGAGAGAAAGTGGTAGCGAAAGCCTCATGGGACGGATGACCGAGAAGTTAGGTGGAAGTATTGGAGTTAATTTGGCCTGAGGGGTAGCGAGAGAGAGATAAGTTGAGAGGAGAGAGTGAACACTCCAGGAGAGAGGAGTGGTCAGACGGATAGAGAGGGGGAGGTCTGAAGTCATCAGGGCATCCAGAGTGTGTCCTGCAGAGTGATTAGGGCCAGAGGGGAGAATAGAAAGAGGGAGAGAGTCACAGAGGTCACAAAAGAGTCTAAATGAGGGACAGGAAGCATCCAGATGGACGTTGAAGTCTCCATGGAGGAGAATTTGAGTGGTCGAGGCCAGGAGGGAGGAGGAGTGGTCCGCCCACTCAAAGTGGAAGGAGGAGATCTTACCAGGTGGCCGATAGTTAGTAGCCACAGTAAGAGAGTGACCAGGAGAGAACGAAAGCCTACACACAAGGCAAAAGAGAAGTAGGCCTGCATAGGAATGACAGAGACAGGACTCCACTCCGAGAAGATTAAGACCGTACCACCTCCGGAATGGATGGGTCTGGGCGCTAAGAGGATCTTGTAGCCATCAGGGAGGAGAGAGTCAGAGCCCGTTACAGAGCTGGCCGTGAACCATGGCTCGGTGAGACCGAGGACATCAACGTCAAGTTCTTCAAGGAGGCACCAGATGTCAGAGGAGTGTTTGACCGCTGAGCGAGAATTGAGAGTGGCAATATGGAGAAGATTGCCATCCTTGAAGGACTTCTGGGTAGGGGAAGAAATCAGAGGTAAACCCTGCGGAGGTGTAGAAGGAGCCCGAGGGGGGGCAGAAGAGGAAGGAGGAGAGGACAAGATAGCCAAGGAGGAGGCAGAGGGGGGGTATGGGGTCGGTAGTCATGTTGGAGCTGTTAAGACGCTCTCAAAAAATGTGCTGGCAGCTCAGCAGGGCTTACCTCTCTCACAGGGCACGGTGGCGGTACAGCAGAGCTGTTTGCCAGGGCTGCGGGGGTGGGGGGGTCATCTGCTGCTTCTGAAGACCTTTTCCAGAAATCAACCCACAATTCTGGGGGGCCTTGGTTAATTCCAAATTGGATTTTTCCGACACTATTCTTTGTGGAACTCCTGACCAGCAACTCTTACACTTACAAGTTGCAGAGAACACAGAAGTTAGTTTGCTGTTCTGATCCTCAAATTGTCTTCCATTTCCAAATGGAGGATTTCTCTTTATTGGCTGCCTAAAAGGCACAGAATTATCCTTAAAGAAATGGTGGTAATTCCACCAAAAAATGAAGTGCAATAACCTCCACACAAAAGGTGGGGGTAAAAGAATCCAGGTGATGGACTCATGCACAGTTGCCAATAATAGACTCCTAAAGTGCATTTAAGGCCCACAACCTCCCAAAACCCACTTTTAAGCAACATTAAGCCACAACCAGAAGTGAATTACGTCATCCACAACCAGCAGGATGCAGAGCCACTACATGGAACGATACAGGCTGCACAAAGACGTAAGAGACATGTGTTGCAGAGGCCACCCATGCCACGGTCCACCCATATCCCTGGGATCGGACTAACGGCCAAGTCCCAGTCAACATTCTCAATAGTCTTTGCACAAGTGTTGGACGTGTATGCCATCACCCATTTACCTAATGTCATTTGTGATGAATACAATGGAACCATCACTGATTCCCCGGCGGTAGCCTCCTCCCATGTGACATGGGGAAGGCAGTCGCTACCTGATCCTGAACCTGGGAGTGACATCATGAGGGAGGAGACAACTACAGGGGAGATAATTTGGCTTCATTGGTATCCCCCCTTTCCCATGAGGAAGACCTTTGATATCCCGAATCCTAATGGCCTATTGTCATGAAAGTCAGGACCTCACCTTTAACGCAAACACCCACAGCTCACACATGCCACCTTCCGTTTCTAATGTACCTCATTATAAACATCCTAAGAAATGCCATTTGAGAAGTAGAAGCCCAATGACATTCAAGCACTTGAACTCCCATAATTACTCAGGTAGATGAGAGAGTTTTTGCAAAGTAACAAGTGCCCATATACAACACTCAGGATAGTTGTTTTCCAAAGCCTTCATTGTGCAGGAAATTTAAAGATGGTGCCGGCAATCAGAAGCCGAGCTATGCAAGAGTGGAGGGTGAACTCCAGGCAGAGGCTTGCAAGGACGAGACACACAGATAAGGTTACCGAAACAGAAGGAGGGATGCCTCGGATGAGTGGGAAAGGCCATGGAGATGCAAAGATCTAGACTGAAGCTCCTAGGCGTCAGACTGCTTGTGGAAGCAGCGGTGAGGAATTCAACTATCTGCATGGTCGGTGTGCTCCACTGGGCATTTTTGAAATTTTTTAATGAAATTGAATGATGGTAGACTAACCTCCAAAAAAATGTGTTGGGCTAAGCCACACAGATTTTACTATGCCTGCAGCACGACAAACGCATAGACCTGTGGATGGACACAGCCTACAAGCACAGTCTGCCCTGTCATATTTAGTTTGACTATGACAGCAGTAGTACACAATGCATCTCCAGAAGGGGGTGGACCGAACCTTCCTACGTGCCATGGCCAGCCTGATTAATTAACAAAGGCTCCATGCATCTACCCTGCTCTTGTGTTGGGCCCTGCAACTTGTGGCAACGATTTGCATACTAATCAGAGGGTAATTCAAACTGGCCCACATGGGGCCTGGCTGCAGAGGCTAACAAAGGAGACAGAAACCCCAACAACCCTTCATATGCAACTTTGTCAACCTGAAGCCAGCTTCGCCCTCAGTATCTATGGCAGTGAACTGTCATGTCTAAGACTGTGCATTTACAGTAGTCCACCCCGCCATGGTACCCCGTTTATAAGGTACGATAGTGTGGCTTGCAGGAGCCAGAGAGTCTGGTCTCGCTGCAGCTTCAAGGGAGTCATGCTGCTTTAATCAGGAACCAGAGATCCCCATTAATCAGAGAGACCCTTTGATCCACAACAGACAGGAAGATGTGTGGGACTTAGTATCACACGTTTTCACTCCTTTACCTTTCCTTTTGCAAAGCACTCTGGTTATGACCTCATCCATACAGGAGATTGTTGGTGGGATCCAGGATTGGTTCATTTGGGTAGGCTTAGCCTACAGTCCCTGTGGCCAATTAGGCTTTGAAAGAGGGCTGAGACACTCTTTTGGCAGATCATCTGAAGACTTTGAAAGGAGTAGCAAGAATAACTCATCCTCATCAGACCCAGGATGAAGGTACAGTCTGCCTTACATCTTCTGCCAGTGAAGGAAGGCCAGGAACCACAAAGAGGGTAGCAAGATTCTTCCCCTAAACATCTCCCAGGCAACAGAGGGAGATACCGAATCCAGAGGACCCTCTAGCTGCTCCAGAACTGGCACCCAGCCAGCACATCACATGCCCTGCTAGGCTCTGTAGGGAAGGACCAGATGGTCGCTAAACCTGAAACCAATGACACGGCAGCTGACTGCAAAACACTCCTCAGCTTTGGGCCATCCACCTTAAAGGACGACACAAGCCCAGTGAAGAAGCTGGGAGAAGTGCGTCGACAAGCATCTACTGATTTCTGCCTAAAAGGACATTTTTGAGCCAGTCGAGTTTCTTGAGCTGCAGACGACTGCAACGCTGATCATTGTTACACAGGAGTCGCTTAAAGAAATCCGAGATGTCTCGACCAGTGCAGTGCTTCAAAACTTCTGACCAGCACTGAGACAACGATTCTTGACCTCGCCACTGTGTACTCCAGCCTGTAGCCGGTCATCCAGCTTTGCTCGCCAAACTGTCTTGCCACCAGATACCTGCAGCTGTCTACAATCTTGAACTCTGTCGCAGAAGCCTGCAAAGCACACTAAAACTGACTTGACCCTGTCAAGCACCAAGAACATATACAGCACAAGGTACTTTGTGGGTCTGTCGCCCCGGTCCTTCCCAGAAGGCCCCTAGAAACATTCTAAGACCCATTGCTCCCGTTGTGCTGAAGCCTTAAGCCTAGAAACCTTGACAAATTGTAATTATTTTCTATATAGACTACCCTTCTGTCAGTACCCAGAATGCATCCCTTTTTGTTCTTTGAAACCATCGGTCCTCTGCATTCCTTGACAGGCGGTGTTGTTTTTCGTAATCTCGCTAGAACTAACTGTTGTGATAATGATAAAGTAGATATTTGTACCTTGACTGGACAATCCGAGGGTAATAATTGTATTTTCGCTTCCTTCCAAATAACCAACGATCCACAACCTTTCGGAGAGAAGCATGCCGTTCCATCCACGTTACCAAAATTGGACAAGGAGGTTTATAATTTGCTTGTGTTTTCAATCTGTTTGGATCCCTTCTGGTGTACTAGAGGTGGGGGCTGATTGATAGTTCAGAAACCGATATTCACCCCTGAACCACTGGTGCCCTGGAAGTTGATTTGTCACGTTGTTGGCAGACGGTCAGAACTAGTTAGAGTCTTGCGCATAGGTTAGTCCACTAACAATAAAAGTACTGTTGCAGGCAGTGTTTAGAACACTGCTAGATATTTGTAATAATCAAGGATCTTGACATTGAGACTGTGACCGGCATGAACAAGGATGTCCTACACATCCTATGTCAAGAGAGGGGACTTCCCCACAGTAAAAAGGTTAATAATCCTCAGTTGCTGACCAGTCTCCAAGCTTGAGTAGAAGCAACAATGTCTGGGGAGAAGACACTAGGGGACAGGTTAGACCCTGTGTACCCGAATAAAGAAGACTTTCAGGAGGGGTAGTGAAAGATGACAAGGAAGACAGCATGAGCAGTGTTTCTTGATAACCATATCTCCAGGGGGCAAGCACGGTTTCTCAACACTCTTTAGAGTCATGGAGGTCAGGGACTAGTGCAGCATCCCAGAGGTCCCAGGCCTTGTACAGTCTCTAAGTGGCCCAGTAATTCATCTGGCTGTTAACAATGTAGCGGCTAGTAAGCTCCTGTTGGAGAAGAGGAGACTAGCGCTGGAGGAGCAAAAACAGCAGGATAATGTCGCCATGGAGTGAGACAGGGCCGCCACAGAGTTGCGCAGTCTGGCACTTGATGAAAAGAAGGAGGCCAACAGATCTACCTCTAGCGAAAGCAGCAGTAGTGGCTCAAACTAGGGTGCCCGGGAAAAGCCCTGGCGTCACATCCCCAAAGACTTAGTGCAGGCTTACGCAGTGAGGAAGGATATTTTTGACTGGTTTGAATTGCTCAAGCTTGCTTTTACGCTACAGGAGGTGGAAGGGGTACTGATGCAATTCTTCAGTTAAGTCCAGAGGAAAGGCCTGTGTATGAGAGCATGACAACACCATCCTTGAGCAGTATCTCAAAGCTTCAGAGTGCTCCGCATGAAAATTGGGTAGACATTTGAAGCGGTCACGCACTTGTGGTTGAAATATCTGAGTGGGTTGGTGTCTGGTAACAAAGTAGACACATTTAAAGTGATGTACAATTTGATTGAGTTTGAGCATGTATTGAAGAATTGTCATGTTGACCTACACCAGCATCTTGTGGACAAGACTATTACAAACCCTATGGAGCTTGCAAAGGCTGCCAACAGGTTTGTAAGTACTTGAGTCCAGAAGAAGGCCCAGGCGAGAGCATCCAAACCGGAAGAGAAATCTTCAGACAGTGTTAGCAAGGATGCAAAGGACAAAGGTCCAACCCACTCTTCTTCGAAGTCAGGTCCCCAAAAGAATGAAGAGAAATCCCCAAATCTTAATTCAGCCATATGCACAGAAATGAAGAGTTCAGGCACCTCTAACACTGGGACACCTACATTCCCACCACCTCAAGGTTTTATTTGTGTGTAAGGAGCTGGACCACAGTTAAGGGGATCGTTCTTGCAAGGCCTTAGCCAAGAAAACCACAGTGAATGGTGTAATCTTAGAGGAGCCCATCATTAGTGTGGGTCTCCTAGAGGAGGACTTCTCACTAGTCCAAGGAGTGGCCGAATGTGGATTGGTTACACTGAGTGGGAACGGTAGCAGGTCTCCAGAAGAGATAACAGTTGCCAATAATATTCAGCTGTATTTAGAGAACTTGTGTATATTAATGGGCACACAACTCCAGTGGTCAAAGACACTGTGACTAGGCTCACTGCTGTCACCCGGCGTTGGTACAGCCAAGCCAGTGTATTGATGGGCCTGACTGTAGCATCAGTGGGTTTGACGAAAAGAGTAAGTGCGCCTTGGCGATAGTAGAGTTCAGCTGGCAAGGTGAAATGACCCAGCGGCGTGTAGTGGTGAAAGACTCCATCCCTGTCCTATGTATGATGGGTAATGATCTTTCTGACCCCGAAATAGTCGTGGCAGCTGCCAGATCGAGGGCCAAAGAGGTTGCCAGATTGAAGACTCTCAAAGTTGTCTGGTGCAGCACAGGAACCTGAGGTGGAGATCCAAGTAAGCTCAGATCTGAAAGGCCTGTCAAAGCTTGATGAGTTTGCATCAGCTGGCAGCCCAGATCAGACCGACATCTTTAAAGCTCAGAAAGAGTGTTCCACTTTGATGGGCCTGCAGAAGCAGGTGAAGGAGAAGGCTAAGGGCATGGACCCTGGACTGTTCAAAGTGTACTGGGAGGATGGACTCCAGTACAATGAGCTAAAAGACTCAAAAGAAGGTGGGTGCTTCCCAAATGCCACAGAAAGTTCCTTTGGATTTGGCACTTGGCAGTGACTAAGACAATGAACCATTTGTCTGTGCACATTTGCAGTTCAGCTTAAACGTTAAGGCATTTGTCCGGTCCTGTCCGACTTGACAGGCTTCTGGCAAGTCAGGTGGTCAGGTGGTGCCACAAATTCTCCCTTAATAATCCCCCCTTAATTCCACTACCCATGGTTGGGTAGCCTTTCAAGACAATAGTTATGGATATTGTGGGTCCTTTGGATCCTCAAACCAGCTATGGGAAAAGATACATATTGGTGGTGGTAGACTATGCCACAGGGTACCCTGATGCTGTCCCTCTGAGGAGCATCAAACCCCCCGTGTTCAGAAGGTAATGAACCTCTCACACCCCTGTAGGTGCTTTAGAGTTAGGTGAATCCCATGAATACACTTGCTGTGTACTAGGGGGTGGGGGCGGGTGCCAAGAGACCCCACACGGACAGAATATTATGCGAAATGTAATGTGTAGATTTAGTGTGCACATATTAAGTATGCCCCATTTTTATAGCTATGGTAGAAAATTTGGCCCTGCATGGCTGCGTGATAAACCCAGACCTAACGAAGAAACCTAAATAGGCCCCAAGCGCTGATGACCAGAGAGACCCACGCGGTTAGCTCCCATAGAAATTCTCCTCTGTTCTACAACTGTTGCCAATATGTGTTATCCAGGATAAGGAATGTGACCTGCCAGGCCACAAGACTGTACCAGGTGCCTCACAGTGCACGTTCATCACAGCCAGGCCAACACAGGCCTGCAACCCCAACCAAATCAACCGTGAAATATGGCACACACAACTCTCCCAGTCCCGAGACCCCTGAATTCCACAAGAGTAGGTGGCACCAGATCACAAATAATGAACCCATTGGCCTTAAATGGGTTTTTTCCTAGCAGGTTGTATTTTTTCTGGCGTGCGCTTTTGTGGACATGTCTTCATTTGGTGACCTTGATGTGATCCCAGCACCCCCGTACCACCGGAGGTGACCAGGTAGCCTCTTCGAAGGGGTCGCGCCCACGTGCATCGACAAATCCCAAAAACTTGTATTTCCCAGTGGGCATACACGAGCCAACTTTGCAGAATTCCTGTCTGCTCTTTGGAGCGGGGCGCATCTTTGAGGAGAAGTGCAATCAATGTTTTTGGAAGTTTGTGATGGAGGAGTTTGGATGAACACGCGCACGTGAGTTAAGCTTTGCAAGGGATAACAAGTAGGGACAGGATGTATGGGAGAGTGTGAACAGTGTGAAAACACGGATATTGAAATTGGGAGTGTGGCATGTCTGTGGTTTGTCTTGTTTTTTGGTATTATTAATATTAAGTATAGGAACATTGAATAATAGGGAGCATCCCTGATTGAGGGGAGAAGTGGCGCCACTCATACTGTGTAACGGAGGAAAAGGAAATACATAGGAGCCCTGTATAATTAGAGGGCTCAGGGATAGTAGTTGTTGTTATTTTAGCTTGTTATGTTAGCTTGTTTTATTTGTGTTTTTATTGTATAGGGTGGAGGCCCAGGAGGGTCACTGTTTGAATTGTAGCATATTTTTAATGTGTGGATTTTGTGAGTGGCAGCATGGAAGAAAAGAAAGTGGTGGGAGGAAAAAAACATGTTTTGAACTTTTTGACAGAAGGGAGGGGGTGAACATTCATTGTGTTTTTTGACAACCTGTAACATTATGGGCAGCACGTTAGTGCAAGCATAAGGACAACAAGGACACGACCAGCACTACTATGGGAGGAGAGACCCCAATAGTCTACATGTGTAAGGCCCTACCGCTGTACCGAAACAGACTTGAGGAGTACCTTAAGCAGTGGGTGACAGAAACAAGAGTAGGGGGGGATGCCCCGCTCATGGCCAGAGCACGGCTCCTAGTACAAGGGTATGCTAGCGCCTATGTCCATATCCCTAACAGCCAAATATAATGGAAAACAATTACAAAGAAGGAAGGAAATATTGGAACTTTGGAAGATGTTCAAAGACACGGAAGAGTGTAAGGGGGAGGACTGACAGCATGGTAGCAAGGGCAATTGCCCAGGATGAGAGGGCAGGACAGTGGCAGAAAGCAAAGAGATATACCTATTGACAGCTCGCCCCTTTGTAGGCTACACTAACCCAACATGTGTACCCACCTCCCCTATATTTGTCGCCACTGGATGCCCCAGGTCATGCCGGTGTCAATAAGAGAGATTTAGAGGTGGCATTGGCTTCAGCAAGAGCATATTTGAATAGAATACAAACAGTGCAAAATTAAGTGGAAGTCAACAGGCAGGTAGATCAGGCACCAGGCGAATGGATAGCAGGAGAATTCCTATTCAGTATAGATAATATACCCATATAAAATGTGCATGTAGAAAAGGAGAGAGAAGGAAGTGAATGAGCGAACATCCTAGGATATGACAATTCTGGCATGTGGAGTACAATCAACGAGTTTGAGGATGATGGGGATGAGGAGGCAGAACAAGCACCCAAACAAACTCCTGGGGTGGAAACTTCATACAATGGAAGGTTAGGACTAGATTTGCCCGGATGGCAATAGCACAGAAAAACTGAAGTGGGAAGAAAAATGAGGGGAGCAAAGCACAACTGCAAATGCCTCTCATACATACTGGGACCAGCAGGCCTCATTATGTGACATGCGAACAGATGGATTAAAACAATCTAATAAACGCGCTCCTGACCATTACGGCTGGCATGGGGAAGTGGATCTATGCATTTTTATAAAACAGATGACGGTAGTCAATCAGTAGCTTCTATCAGAGATCAGGCTGCCGATGTGTGGGTAAAAGGAGGGTACCCAGGAGTAATTCTAGGAAATGATGCACATGATGGGGCATCCTTTAATAAGATTTGAGCGAAAATATGGGCTGCGCTGTGGCAAGCATTCCCTGACACACCCAACATACAGTCTATCATGCAATGTACTATGGCCGCTGCTCAATTCATTCTTAGAGTTCAAGACATGAGGAGAGCAGAAATGGGTAATGCATGGGACCAATTAATACACTTTACCTACTTTATTGTCAAAAAGGGCCTACCCAAAGAGGTGCAGAAGGCACTAAACAACATTGTGGGGGTTGAGGCAAAGGGGTGGGCTGAAATACAGAGCATAATAGTACACAATTGCAGAAGAATAAAGGAGTGGGACAAGGAAACGACTCAGAGGCGACAAGCAGAGGAAACAAAACTAGTACAAAACAAATTAGTTAAAATGCAGCACAGACAGAAGTGGCAGGATACACCCCTAATTTTGCGAATGCCAGAATAGCTGCAGTGTGGTCACAAGGAAGACAAGGACTGGTGGGAGAAACCGGGCCTGCAGTGTCTAGGTGGACAACAGCGAGGAAGAGGTAGGTTCCAAGGATAAAGAGGAGAGGGATTTGGAGGAATGGGACTCCAGGGAGGAGGAATGGTGCCCTTGCAATGTTAGATCTATGGAAAATTGGGATACTTTTAAAGAGAGTGTAGAAGCAGGCAGGGGATGGGGTACAGTTACGGTCAACAAGGTGATGGTATGCCACCTCAATGGGCCCCTCAAGGCCCAACTCCCAGAATGATCTCCATGCCCCTGCAGTGTCTAGGTGGACAACAGCGAGGAAGAGGTAGGTTCCAAGGATAAAGAGGAGAGGGATTTGGAGGAATGGGACTCCGGGGAGGAGGAATGGTGCCTTCGCAATGTTAGATCTATGGAAAATTGGGATACTTTTAAAGAGAGTGTAGAAGCAGGCAGGGGATGGGGTACAGTTACGGTCAACAAGGTGATGGTATGCCACCTCAATGGGCCCCTCAAGGCCCAACTCCCAGAATGATCTCCATGCCCCACAAAATACACCAAGTTCACCCTGCAGATACCAGGCCCTCCTCCACAGCAGCAACTACAGCAAACGATGCAACAATACATGCCCCACAACACTTTCCAGCAGACAGGTAACACAAACCCCTTTAATGGAATGCCAAATGGCATGGTCACCCCTCCTCATTTTTGGGAACAAAAACATACCCTGACTAGGACAGCTGACAGAGAGGTCTTGCGCGTCTGGTCCTATCAATGAACCTGAACCCTGAAGAGGAACTCTTGGTGGGTGCAGAGATAGGAAAAAAGCAAATAATTTTTTATGGTTGATTCGGGCACTGCGTGATCATGCATCAGTGAAGGGGACTTCCTATTACCTGGCAAAACTCTTGCACACAGGGATTCTCTAGGGCTATTTCTATGGTTCCATATACTAAAGATTTGGATGTAAAGTTGTGAGGGAAGGTGGTTTGTGCTCCCCTATTATACTCTAAGAGGTCTCCTGTCAACCTCCTCAGCAGGGATCTGCTTAGCAAGTTGAACATTACAAACTCATTTACTTAACACAGCATTGTCTGCGCCACACCACAGGGATGTGCGCAATGAGAGCGATGGTCAAAATACACGCCATGGCATGTGAGGTGGTGGTCAGAAGAATACCTGTTTATCTACGGAATATCAATACTAGCGGAGGCAGTGCCACAAATTGTCAAGGCATGTTGGAGAGTGCCAACCGATTTAATTTTTCACCCTGTAGTGTCCCCAGAATTAATGGCAGGTACAATCTTGTCCCTAAATTTACAAGGTTTGGTGGTATCTGTAAACGAGAGTAGTTGTCCTCGGAACAGACTGGCAAGTGTGCCAGTGGTGTATTGTACTATGCATCGATCCCACTATATCACTCAAAGAAGCAATAGATGCCGAACATTTATAAAACAATGACAATGATGGAGAGATAATACTAGAGATCTGAACCCCTGCAAGATCATGGTGCAATACAGAAGGGTACAGAGCCCCCTAATGGCCGTTGTTGCACCACCTCCCTTCATTAAAACAGACTTGGAGTATGTGCCCGTACAGTTGTGGACGACCACACCACATGATTTAGGGCTTCTAAAGGAGGTGACACCAGTACACATCAGACTGAAGGTTAGAGCAGTATTACCTCTAGTAAAACAGTACCCGTTATCAAGGGTGGCAGAGGAGGGAATAACGGATACAAATCAGGCCCTACTCATCCAAGGGATAATAGTATCTTCCACCTCACCATGCAATACCAGTATCTACCCTGTCAAAAAGGCTACAGAAGGCAATTGGGGCATGATCCAGGATTTACGCTTCCTAAATAACATAGTACGAAATGAATTTGCTGTAGTTCCGAACCCTGGCACCATTTTGTGTAGTATCCCTAAAGAAGTGACCCACTTTACAGTGGCTGATTTAAAGAATTCCTTATTTTCGATACCCTTGCACCCTGACTCACAGAACCTTATTTCCTTTGCACATGGCAGAAGGCACTATGAACACACTTGTTTGCCCCAAGGGAACTGCTAAAGCCCAAGCATCTTCAACAGAATACTACACGCAGACTAAGGCAACATCCACATGTCCAGCATGGTTATTCAGTACGTAGATGATTTGCTTGTGTGTATTAACAACAAACAGAACTGCCAAAGGGACTCCATTACTCTCCTACAACTTTTTGGCAACAGTTTCTCCCGACGGTGGTTGGAGGTGAGGGTGCACACTCGGGCTTTGAGGTAATTCCATCTCTTACGCATGTCCTCACTGTCTCGTGGTACATGTTCCACGGCCACCAGCATGCCCATGATTTCAGCTTAGATGGCGTTTGTCCACTGTTGGAAAGTTTTGCAGTTGTGTGACCCATACAACCACTATGCATGGGTCACTACCTGCAGCGCAAGCACACTGAGCTCCTGCTCAGTGAATTTCTGCTTGTTTTGCTGCCTTTCAGGCATGATTCCCTTGCCTTTGCATCCTGACATGATTTGTGTGTCTTCTGGGGATGGATGGCACTTCTTTAATGGTGATTTAGAGTGGATTGAGTTTTTAAAGAAGACAGCCAGAGAACTTCCTGTTCGCGCCATTCCGTCAACATACACAGGTAACGGTAATTCCATTTGAAATTGGTGGATTTACCATTTATGTTCTGTTTTTCAGGGGTAAATCCACTGGTGCCCCAAAGAGGAACCAAAGAATGAAGGGTGCTCCTCTCCCTTTAAATGAAAATAAATGGACCAGGGCATTGCTCTGAAGGATGACCACACCACATGATGTAGGGCTTCTAAAGGAGGTGACCCCAGTACACATCAGACTGAAGGTTAGAGCAGTATTACCTCTAGTAAAACAGTACCTGTTATCAAGGGAGGTAGATGAGGGAATAAAGGATACAAATCAGGCCCTACTCATCCAAGGGATAATAGTATCTTCCACCTCACCATGCAATACCAGGATCTATCCTGTCAAAAAGGCTACAGAAGTCAATTGGGGCATGAACCAGGATTTACGCTTCCTAAATAACATAGTACAAAACGAATTTGCTGTAGTTCCGAACCCTGGCACCATTTTGTGTAGTATCCCTAAAGAAGTGACCCACTTTACAGTGGCTGATTTAAAGAATTCCTTCTTTTCGATACCCTTGCACCCTGACTCACAGTACCTTATTTCCTTTGCACATGGCAGAAAGCACTATGAACACACTTGTTTGCCCCAAGGGAACTGCTAAAGCCCAAGCATCTTCAACAGAATACTACGTGCAGATTAAGGCAACATCCACATGTCCAGCATGGTTATTCAGTACGTAGATGATTTGCTTGTGTGTAATAACAACAAACAGAACTGCCAAAGGGACTCCATTACTCTGCTACAACTTTTTGGCAACAGTTTCTCCCGACGGTGGTTGGAGGTGAGGGTGAAACACTCGTGCTTTGAGGTAATTCCATCTCTTACGCATGTCCTCACTGTCTCGTGGTACATGTTCCACGGCCACCAACATGTCCATGATTTCAGCTTAGATGGCGTTTGTCCACTGTTGGAAAGTTTTGCAGTTGTGTGACCCATACAACCACTATGCATGGGTCACTACCTGCAGCGCAAGCACACTGAGCTCCTGCTCAGTGAATTTCTGCTTGTGTTGCTGCCTTTCAGGCATGATTCCTTTGCCTTTGCATCCTGACATGATGTGTGTGTCTTCTGGGGGTGGATGGCACTTCTTTAATGGTGATTTAGAGTGGATTGAGTTTTTAAAGAAGACAGCCAGAAAACTTCCTGTTCGCGCCATTCCATCAACATACACAGGTAACGGTAATTCCATTTGAAATTGGTGGATTTACCATTTATGTTCTGTTTTTCAGGGGTAATTCCACTGGTGGCCCAAAGAGGAACCAAAGAATGAAGGGTGCTCCTCTCCCTTTAAATGAAAAAAATGGACCAGTGCATTGCTCTGAAGGATGACCACACCACATGATGTAGGGCTTCTAAAGGAGGTGACCCCAGTACACATCAGACTGAAGGTTAGAGTAGTATTACCTCTAGTAAAACAGTACCTGTTATCAAGGGAGGCAGAGGAGGGAATAAAGAATACAAATCAGGCCCTACTCACCAAGGGATAATAGTATCTTCCACCTCACCATGCAATACCATGATCTACCCTGTCAAAAAGGCTACAGAAGGCAATTTGGGCATGATCCAGGATTTACGTTTCCTAAATAACATAGTACAAAACTAATTTGCTGTAGTTCCTAACCCTGGCAACATTTTGTGTAGTATCCCTAAAGAAGTGACCCACTTTACAGTGGCTGATTTAAAGAATTCCTTCTTTTCGATACTCTTGCACCCTGACTCACAGTACCTTATTTCCTTTGCACATGGCAGAAAGCACTATGAACACACTTGTTTGCCCCAAGGGAACTGCTAAAGCCCAAGCATCTTCAACAGAATACTACATGCAGATTAAGGCAACATCCACATTTCCAGCATGGTTATTCAGTACGTAGATGATTTGCTTGTGTGTAGTAACAACAAACAGAACTGCCAAAGGGACTCCATTACTCTCCTACAACTTTTTGGCAACAGTTTCTCCCGACGGTGGATGGAGGTGAGGGTGCACACTCGGGCTTTGAGGTAATTCCATCTCTTACGCATGTCCTCACTGTCTCGTGGTACATGTTCCACGGCCACCAACATGTCCTTGATTTCAGCCTAGATGGCGTTCGTCCACTGTTGGAAAGTTTTGCAGTTTTGTGACCCATACAACCACTATGCATGGGTCACTACCTGCTGCGCAAGCACACTGAGCTCCTGCTCAGTGAATTTCTGCTTGTGTTGCGGCCTTTCAGGCATGATTCCCTTTCCTTTGCATCCTGACATGATTTGCATGTCTTCTGGGGGTGGATGGCACTTCTTTAATGGTGATTTAGAGTGGATTGATTTTTTAAAGAAGACTGCCAGAGAATTTCCTGTTCGTGCCATTCCGTCAACATACACAGGTAACGGTAATTCCATTTGAAATTGGTGGATTCACCATTGATGTTCTGTTTTTCAGGGGTAATTCCACTTGCGGCCCAAAGAGGAACCAAAGGATGAAAGGTGCTCCTCTCCCTTTAACTGAAAAAAATGGACCAGGGCATTGCTCTGAAGCAAGCCTGCTGTAAGGGGTCCAATCCCTGTTGTTATAATGAGTGTCCTTTGCGTAATGACATTGCACAGTGTCTTGCCTTGCAGGAAATGGTAGGGACAGGAAATAAAAGGTGAGCTCCAACAGAATCAAGATGGAGAGACCCTTCTCCGGGTTTACCATACTTATCTGAGTACTCTAACTCCACCCCACTCTCATGCATGGTGGCTTCAAAGTGTTTCCAGTGGTCAGCACCGTGGTGTTAGGCTGGCGTTGCAATGTCAGTGTTGCCTGTAAAGCACCCTTCCCAGGAAGCCTCCTGGGGAATGTTTCTACACCCTGTAGGAAGGTGTACCCTTACTGCCTGAGAATATTATGGGCAGTATCCTTGTGATTATTCCACCTAGAAACTGTGGACACAGTCAGCCTAGACACCAATACACATCAGTCCTGCCATAGCTGGCCCAGCTCACAGAGCTGACACTGGCCCTGATCAAGTTGATGTCAGACCCCATCCCACAGTCAGGCATGACTTATATTTATATATATATATGTGCTACCCGACTAAGGCATGCAATTATTATAATTTAGTTCGGAGGTGCAGAATAATAAACATCTACTTCTACTTAGACTTTCTGGGATTTAGTCCCCAACAGCTGTCAGGGATACAGCCATAGATCTGCAGTGGCACAGTTGTTTTAAAGTTCACGTGTACTTCCCTGACAGCTGTTGCGACACTAAATATCAGAAAGTCTAAGTAGAAGTAGATGTTTTGTATTCTGCACCTCTGATCTAAATTATAATAATGTATGCCTTAGGGCCATAAGAAAGAAGAACTGATGAGGGAGTTAGGCAGCCCAATCCAATGGTGTTGCCTTTATTTCAAGGTCAGCAAGAGTCTGGAGAAAGCGGAGTTGTTCTCCATATCAAAGGTGGCACATAAATCAAGTGATATTTGGGTGCGGTTTAATTAATTATGGTGAACATATGTCAGTATTGGAGCTGTGAGTGAAGTCTGTTTCAGTAGGTTGGCGGCTGTGAAATCCAGATTCCTGACCATATTTAGGTCGTGGGTGTCTGGGTAGGTGGAGATTCTGTGAAAGTCAAGTCATTCATAGATTTATGGTAGTGAGGGAGGGCAGGCACATGCCAATAGATGGCACGATTGTTTGGGGTCAACTGAGTATTTGGTAAGGAGTGGTTGAACACTTGCTACTTCAAAGCAGGCCAGAAATATTTCAGAAGAAAGAGAAGTCGAAGAGGGATGACGGGGAACATCAAGTGTGTGGTACAAATTCCTTGATTGTTTGCATGTGGAAAGAGACAGTGGGGGTGTGGTATGGGATCGAAAGGTTGGTGCCACTTCAGAGGATATAGTAGGAGGGAAGAAGCAGAGGGGATAGGTGGATTAGATAGTGTGGGGGGAGAAAGAAACCAAATGGAGGATTGGTGAATGGTGTTAATTGTATCACAGAGTTTTGCGATAATAGATGAGAAGTTTTGGGTAAAACTGTTGGCAGATATAAAGAAGAAATTGCACAAGCTTGTGGAGGAGCCCTAATGTCTTGTATTGTGGAAGAAGGCTTGCAGGGGTGGGAGATGAGATTAGTGAATAGATTGGAGAAGTAGGATGATTTAGCAGAGTCAAGGGCAGACAGGAAGAAGAGGAAGGCATTCTAAAATGTGAGGAGGAAAGGAGAGGTATAGTCCTTCTGCCATCGGACTGCTTACTGGCCACGTTAGCCATACACTGCTCGGTGCGTCACTCATGCTCTTCCCGACATCCTTTGGAAACAAACTTTCCTGCTTACAATGGGGTCCTCCTCATAACTCCTCATACGACTGCATAGCTTTCGCAGTTACTGCATGGAACATCGGGGCTCTGCACTCTGCATTATCGCCAACTCCCCAGTAGCTCCCTGTGATGTCACCATTCTCACGCTAGTGACAGCACCAACTGTCCTACGCATTCTCCTTTCCTCGCCTGCAGCCGACAGGCCACAAAAATTGGTGAACCTTGTTGCACGGTCCACATGGCACCCAAACACCTTCCACAGTCTCGTCTAGGGCCTCCAGGACATGTGCAGCACCTTCTATATGGTAAGTGCCTCTCCTGCACATTGACAATCTGTGCCTTTCTTGCTCAAGCACATATGCCATATTCACGCCAGTTTGTAGGTTACCACTGACTTTCAGACCTGACCTTTCTCTTCCCCGAGATCCGGCCCTTCATTGCTTTTAGGGCATTTGAACTGAGCTTCTCCGCCAAAGCCTAGACTCTCCCTGCACCCAAGGACACGCTTCTCCCTTGATGATTGCAGGACTGAGCTTCTCCTCCCATCACAAAAGTCTCTTCTGTACACACCAACACTTCCTTGCTTTCCCAGGACAGGGTCACACTCCCTTCAATATCTTGGTCACCTGCAAAGGTTTCTCTCTTCCAGCCTCCCCTCTGACTTCTCAAATTGACAGGGTCAAACTTCTTTCCCCTTCTCCTTACATACAACCGGGCCTAAAGTCCTCCCTCTCAGTCCTGAAGTCCACCCCTATCCCCTGGGTGATGGGTCTCACTTGATTGGGGCAGTGTGTTCTCCTCTTCCTTTTCTGCACCCCCCGCAGCAGATTCAAAAGCTTTGCTCCTTTTTCTTACACCTGGATTCTTCTTCTTTTGATCAGATTGTCGCCAATGTAATAACGTGACCTCTTAGGCTTCTTGTGGTTACTTCAAATTTAATAACAGCTTATTAAGTTACAGTTACATGGTTAAGTTGCATGGAACAAGACACTGGAACCCATCACCCAGGCAGGGGCTTCCTTACTGCCTGGGCTTGGAACCCTCACCCAAACATTCTCTCATTCACAGGACAACATTCCACATGACATCACAGTCTTCCATCATGAAAAGACAAGCACTTCACAACAGTTTTCTTTCCCTCTCTTGTCTTTCTTGACTCCTTTAGCCTTGGGTCTCCCCTTTGACTTTGGCTTGGCTTTGGTCTTGGCCAATGCCGTTCTGGTTTGTGACCTTGTGCATTGTCTCTCTTCTGTGTCCCCCACAGGACATACATCTCTGAGATCATTCCCCAGCAGGACCCTACCTGTATGCGCTCTGGAATTCTGACCATTGTACCATTTATAGTAAGATTTACAGGCATTACTGGGAACTTGAGAGGGGGACCATCAGCTAACGTGGTTGGCATCAAAGGAGCTCTGGAAAGTCCCTCTGGATCTACCAAGGTAGAATCCACCACAGTTCTGATGGTCCCACTATCCTTAAGGGAAGGTGTGTCTACTCCATTGATTAGCACACTGCCTTTAAAGTAGTGCTTAATCTTATCTGGAATGCACGCATAGGCCTCTGAGACTTTAGGCACTCAGGAGCCAAGGGAAACTAGGACTACCTCAGATTATATCCCACTGGGGAAGGAGTCTGAGGAGAAGGATGCCCCTGTGATCTCTTCCTCCTCATAGGAGGGGAATGCCATACTCACAGAGTGGACCCCCAAGCTTGTGACCTTACATCTGTGATCCCCCTTCACATGGTCATGAGCATAACTCCCACTACCCTGAACAGTCTCTTGGGACTTACCCTTGAATTTCTTTTTGTGTCTCTTTTGGGAGGAAGTTTGATCAGATCCACCACCCTCTTTATCTTTGTTCTTTTTCCCCTCCTCCTGCTTACCCGGAGTAGTCTCGTCCTTATGGGCTACTCTGTGTGACACTCATAAATCTGCTGCCTCGGCCAAATTCTTAGGATACAACTCCTTTGAGTTAGCCAGATGCTGCTTAAGCTAAGGGGAATAAGATGCAAAAATGTGTTCAAGCATGACTAAACAAATCATACCCTCAAAGGTGGAGACCTTATGGCCTTCAACAAAGCCAGTCATGTTCTTCAAGGAATCAGTTACATAGGACACCAAAGTGTTACCTTCTTTCTTTTACTACTTTTTACTACTCTCTAGACTTCTTTAAGTATTGGGCAGGAGGCTTCCCAAACTTTAAGATGAGAGTTTGCTTTTGTTTTGCAATGTCTATTCTTTCAGCCGTTGACATTTCCATAATAGCACTGCAGCCAGAATGGGGCAGTCGACTGAGAAACCATGCAATCTTGTCAGGATCCACAACCTCTTGAACTTCACATGCACACTCAAATGCAGTCAACCAGTCCATAATGTCATTCTTCTCATCATATACACTGAGCAGAACGTTAGGAAACCGTGGATGAGAGGAGGAACCAGACCCTTGTCCAGATCCTCTGGAGGAGCCATTTGAAACCTGAAGCTTGGCCCGTTCCAACTGGTGATCCCTGTCCTTCTGTTTTTCTGCCTCCTCAACTTTCAGCTTTGCCATGTTGAACCCATCTCTTTCTGCTTAAACAGCAGTTCTCGCTTCTTAAATTGAAGCATGGCGTCAGCATCAGAGCTGGAAGAGGAAACTTGGGACAACACATCATCCCTGTCACCATGGGTACCAGGGAGAAGTGCAGCGACATATCTGTCAGATCTGTCAGTGAGAGCAGCCCCACCACCTTCTGCACTTTAGTCTGTGGTAATGGCATTGAGTTGCACCTCGGGCCAATCCATGATACTTTGGATCATTTCATTCTTTGTACTTTGAGCAGGCAAGCCTCTCTCAGTACACATCATTCTCAATGTTTCTGACTTGGAAGCATTCAAACTTATGTTGGTAATTGTTTCCATGTTTTAGCCGTTACTGTTACTTTACTTCTAAGGTCACTATGTGACCTTGGTAAGTGTAATCTGAGTACCTTTAACAGTGTGCAACACTGCTTACCTTTGATCTTATCCCACCGCTGTATACCAATTTGTTAAGATGGATTTCGAAACTCTGGCCTGGTGAGCAGAGGTTCAGAAGGCCAGCCTAGTATCTTAGAACATAGTAACCTTCTGGACAAGCCAGACCAATCAAGGTAGCATTGGCAGCAGTACAGACTAGGTCTCAGTAGGGGTGAGCGTGATCGAAAGCCCACAATGAGCACACATAGGGCCTCATTAGGACCCAGGCGGTAAGGGGTTTACGGCGGCGTAAACAGTGCCGACCCTTACCGCCTGATTCCGAGGTCCCTTAGCGCCATGGAGGATTTAACACCTGCTTTTAGCGGGTGTTAAAATCCATGGCGCTAAGGGACCATGTTGTTAATTACGCCACCGTAATTTACGGTGGCGTAATTAACGCCTTCCCCACTCCCATTATGCCCTATGGGGCAAAAATTGGAATGGGGAAGGGTAAATGGGGATTGGGGACTTACCGCCCCGCCAACCTCGGAATGGGGCGGTAAGTCCGCCAACCACCATGGCGTAAACGTAGTTTACGCCATGGTGGTAAAGGTACGACCCAGGCGGTAACTTACCGCCTGGGTCGTAATGAGGCCCATAGTAATTAACACTACAAATAACTCTCAGTCAGGTGTATATATCAAAAATACATATACATTTATTAAATGCCTTTTAGATCAAACACAAAGCAAATATCTACAGTAATAATTAAACTAACATAACTCTACTATTAAACATATATATGCAGTAACCAATAACCTAAAGGAATAGTGCACATTAAGGGTCTACAACCTGTGAAGAAAGGGAGCATACAGTGCAAATAACATTTAGGTAGTCCTTCACTTCTCAAACCCTAACTAAGAGGCAGTCCAGTCCCTACAATGAGTGGTGCCTTATGCTCAAAAGTACTTTCGGTGCTAATGCACGTGATCATGCGGTTCAGTAAAAACAGGGTCTCTTGCTTAGGCTGTAACAGCTCAGGGAGGTGAGTGAGGCAGTGAAGAATAAGTTCCCACTATTCGAAGAGGGTCTCTCCAAGAGGGCAGAACAGGATCCAAGAGTCGTGAATAGCTCAGTAGCACAGGCTACCTCGATAAAGGAGAGTGGCCCTCAGGGGACACTCCTGCGTAAAAATTGATGGATGCGCGAAAGGGGCCACCAGTAAGGGTTGCAAGTACTCACTGATCATCGGCGCACTCGGACCAAACTTCGGGCGTCGAGTCCACTTCGATTGAGGGTTCGAATCCTGCAGTTGTGCGGCTCTGCGGCTTTCAGGGTCTGCTTTCCAGGGATGATTCAGTGTCAGGACAGTGGTGATTTCTCTGCTCCTGATGAAGGGATCAGGCCAATTCCACTGCACCATATCTCAGTGCACATGGGGGCACAGCAGCAAGTTACCCACAAAATTTGTCACCACAGCTGGGCGACACAGCAACCGTGTCTGCTCAGGTTCAGGCATACTCTCCTAATTCCAGACCTGCGAATGCTAGGTGTATGAAACTCAGATGGAGAGTGCCTTATAGCCAGAGCTTACGGTCTCCAAATGCTCAAGTGTCAACTCGAGACAGCAGCGGTTCCAGGGCAAAAGACCCATGCAAGCTGGTCAGTTCACTGTTTGCTGCAGGAACACTTCTGAAAAGGCTCGCTTACAGATTAAGGTGGAGGTGCCGAAAATAGTTAGTCACACTATTCCAATGGGTTAAAGCGCCTTTATAGACCTTCTAAGTTCAATCAGAAACAATGGGTCGACAGCAGGCTCAGGGTGCCAAACCTTTCAGCGGGTCATGAGTGGTTCTTCAGCTCTGCTTCTTGGTTTCAGGATACTTGCCTCCTATCCTAGGTTTGGTGAGAACTCAAGAGACCAACTACCGCCCCATTACAATGGTACCTTTTTTTACTCAAAATCCTTGACAAAGTGGCTTACCTACAGATCCAAAAATTCCTCAAACTGCACAAAGTCCTAGGGGTCAGACAATCAGGATTCCGACCTTTTCATGGAACAGAAACAGCACTGATAGACCTGAAGACTCAGATTGATGACCTGAGAGATAAAGCGAAGACAGCACTACTGTTGCTACTCGGTCTCTCAGCTGCATTTGATCTGGTGGACCACAAGGTCCTCTGTAGGCACCTTGACAGAGCAGCCCATTTCTCATGGGCGCGGTCAAATGGATAGAATCATTCCTGAGTGACATAACCATCAGAGTATTCTCACCCTCTGCAGCTGCTGATCCTGCCCCCATCACGTGCAGGGTTCCCCAGGGCTCTTGCGTGTCTCCAACTCTACAACATATTCACCAAACCATTGTTCGATGATTTGGATCTTCTAGGTGTCACCTACACTAATTACGCAAATGACACTCAGATTCTCCTCCCTCTTTCTGGCGATCATGGCAGGGACCTGGAGTTGGTGAATAGAATCTACCTCATCATTCAGGAATGGATGGCCATGCATGGTCTATGCCTGAATGATGACAAGACAGAGTTGATTATCCTCGGTACCCCTGCCAATATCTCAAAACTAGGTCAGGAATACGCCTCCTTCATCATCGATGGCAACAATACCATAGCCTCCAAGGACTTAAAAACCCTTGGTTTATATCTAGACACCACAATGTCTTTCAATAGACAACTGAATTCTTTGGCATCCACTACAGCATACACCTGCAAGCTGATTAGAGCAGGTAGGCCCTTCCTGTCCAATGACAGCTGTATCATACTAGCCAGAGCACTAATCCTCTCAAGATTAGACTACTGTAATGCTCTCTAGTGCCAATAAAGCCAGTATACAAAAACTCCAAATACTACAAAATAACACCCTCAGAGCTGCACTGGGCATCAACAAAAGAGTGCACATGACAGCAATCATACACCAATACAATTAGTTATCAACTCATAACAAAATACAACTAAAAATCGCTTCCCTGACACACAAAGCATTGCACAATACGGCACCTAGCTACCTCATTGACAAAGTATCTAGAAGAGCATCCAATAGACGAACTAGAACCATTAATACTAACTGCCTGCTAGTACCTAGGTTCAAATCATCCAAGATCGGTGGCAACAGTTTCCCCGTGAAGGCCTCTAAACTCGGGAAATCACTGCCGCATGAGCTGAGAGCTGACTTACCTTACCCTCACTTTAGAAAGAACCTCATCACCCACCTTAATCTGCTTGAGAACTAGTCTCCTCTGACACCTCTGCACTACAGTATTATCTGCCTCCCAGGATTAAAAATCCCAGCTGACATTGGTATACTATGTTGTAAATAACCCTGCCATTTGTAAAAATGGACTATCTGTATATTGTATATTGTTTTATCTATTGTGAATTTAACTACCTGTATATTGTACTCTGTACACTACTCAACCTTGTAAGCCTTGCATAACCTTGCCACGCCCTGTTACCCCCGGGTCTGGTGCACCCTATAAATTCAATAAACAAACAAACAAACAAACATCTACCTGGTTTGGGTCTAAGGGGGTTTCTCTTATCCAGAATCTCCTTTGCACCAAAATGAGCAGGACCCAGTGAGAGATCTGTTCACATACAGCCATCCCAGATGTGGACCAATCACCGACAATGGTGGTCCTAGTCATTCCCAGCAAACCAACCAGACATCCTGGCACCCATGATGTGTATTGCAACTAGACAGTCCTGCCCACATCCTGGAGGCACACACACAAGGCATGTAGAAGCCAGCGAAAGTGTTGGTTTGCACAGGGTTCTGCATGACCAAATAAGGATTTTTTCTCAGTCTGCTTGACCTGGGGAAGGCAAAGGGACAAGATGGCCAAAGGACAGAACAAAGGACCTCATGGAATGGCCATTTTGAGGCAAAGCCAATGTCCTGCGACAAACGCGGTAAACACGATATGGACGACATTAAATGGATAAAATATATGAAAAATAACAGCTGCAAACAGCTCTGTCATGGCACATGTGTACTTCTGCTGAAAAATCCTTTGAGGGTTTCTAGGTCCTTCAAAATGGAAGAAAGACCCCAGTGCACTGTACTGTAAGGTACTTTGTGCACTGTTAACATATTTCTAAAAACTAGCAACAAAGTGAAAGACTAAGGGAAACACAGTTTCCCAGTACTGACTGTCTTTAAGGGCATGTCAGTTTCCCCATAACAAAGTGAGCAAAAACCCAGCAGAGTAGAGCACAAGGCTGGGCTCTACTGGCAAAAGTCAGGCTAGTATGGTCAGACAACAGCAAAAGGTTGTCATAACAGTTCATAACTGGAGGGAAATTTAGACATAAATGGAAATCTTTCCTAACACCATGTCTCCATGATGTTGAGCACATCAAGATCCATGCGTTCAAGGAGGTCGTAGATGCCGGATGAGTGTTGACAGCAGAGCGAGATTTTAGCATGGGAATATGGAACAGCTTGCCATCTTTGAAGGTCTTCCGCGGGGGGTGCAGGGGATGTGGTCCGCCACTAGGGTGGCAAGAGAGCCAGAGGAATAGTGGAGGATGGCGGAGGAGCCAAGGCCGACAGAGGAGCTAGGGCAGTAAGGCAAGGCCAGGGTGTCTGCAGAGGAGCAGGAAGACACAGCAGGCAAAGGAGCCTGTGCAGCGACATTAAGGCACAGCCCGGGTGCCTGTTAGAGACAGAGGAGGAAGACACTGCATTCAAGGGAGCCTGTGCAGTGGAGGAGGAAGGCACAGTGGGCAAGGGAGCCTGTTCAGTGGGAGAGGCGAGGTAGGAGCCTGTCAAAGAGAAGGATGGGTTGAGGACCCTGAACCATGACGTTTCCATTCAGATTGACATTGATGATCACCCTGGACATGGCAAAGAGGTTGAGGAGGACCTCCCAGCGGGTGCCACAATTAATGGGGAATAGAGAGAAAGGCAACCATGTATCAAGTCCATGGGTCGGGTGAGGGAACGACAAAGAGGGTGTCTGTGAGAGTCTCTCTGGCGGAAATGCATTGAGACACGAGAAGGGCAGTGGGGAGAACACAGTGGATGGATACACAGAGTGTAGGGGACAGAGGGCCTCATTACGACCCTGGCGGAGTGGGTTTACGCCAGCGGTATTCGCGGCGGACCCGTCCGCCCTACTACGAGTTCCCGTAGCGCCATGGAGCGTTTTCCGCCTGGTTTTTCCGGGCGGAGAAATCCATGGCGCTACGGGACCTTGTTGTTAATTACGCCACCGTATTTTACGGTGGCGTGATTAACGCCTTCCCCATTCCCATTATACCCTATGGGGCAAAAATGGGAATGGGGAAGGGTAAAATGGGGAATGGGGATTTACCGCCCCGCCAAGGTCGGAATGGGGCGGTAAATCCGCCAACCCCCATGGCGCTATCGGCAGCTTTCCGCCGTGCTCCATGGTGCATTTGGCGCCACGATTTCCGCCAGGGTCGTATTGAGGCCCAGAGTGTGCTAAGGGGGCGGTTCAGGCGAATGAGCACATTGCTCTGCAGCAACCAGGCACAGGTAAAATGATTTTCAGGCAACTAGGCACTATCTAAGCAGCAAGTGGGCACAGCTAAATACTATTTTCAGGCAAGCAGGCACTTCCTAAGCAGCAAGGGGCAAAGTTAAAAACAATTTGCGTGCAACCAGGCACTTTCTAAGCAGCAAGGGGGCACAGCTAAATACGATTTTCAAACGAACAGCACAATTTTCAGGCAAACAGGTACTTTCTAAGCAGCAAGGTGGCACAGCTAAATATGATATTCAGGCAAACAGGCACTTTCTAAGCAGCCAGGTGGCACAGCTAAATAGGATTTGCATGCAACAGGCACTTTCTAAGTAGCAAGGGGGCACAGTTAATCCGATTGCTGCACAAACATCATGATTTTCAGGCAAACAGGCACTTTCAAGCAGCATGGGGGCACAGCTAAATATGAGTTTCAGGCAAACAGAACAATTGTGAAAGGACACAGGAAAGGCAGCACAGCAATCAATAGAAGGTGGAGTGAAGGCAGAAACAGAGTCACTGTAGAGCAAAGGCAATTTCATAATTCAATACTTGGAAGGTAGAGAAGAAGAGGTTCTATGGGGATGAGGCAGCCCCTGAACTCACTTGTTGGTGCAGGTCGGGAAGGAACAGTCCGGAGGAGCGTTGAGTGTGAATGTGCATTTAAAAGCATATTGAATGATGATGCCAGGAAGTTGGGCCTGGAGCATGGCCAGGCACTGACAGGAACAGACAGGGCCTAAGGTGTGGGCCTTTGTAAATACATTCTGCCACCCTTAATTTTTGTGGAATAATTTTTACACAGATGGTTCTGTAACCAGCTGAGAAATCCGGCACTCAAATTCTTTATAGATGGAGATGTCGACACATTGTGTTTTGACCTTACAACAGGGGCTCTCTCTGGTCGGAACAGCCTTCATCAGGTCAGGCTGAACTTTCGACAAAAGTTAATGGGATCACCCATGTGTTCATTAATTAATGTCCTTTGTGTCCAATTGCTTCTATTTCTTTACTTCACTATTGCAGTCTGATTCCTTATAGACCAGCAGGTTGAAATAACCTTTTCACAGCTGGATACCCCTAATTTATTGATCTTGCATTGTTGTGCTCAGTATTCTTACATTGTGCAGTGCGGTATAACTCTGGTGTATAGCTGCTGCTCATGCTTATTTAACAGTGTGGATCCATCTTGCTATTATTCGGCGTCATGTTATAGGAATTGGAAGGGGATAATTTCTGAGCCCTTGACTTTGTTGTGTGTTATGATTTTGAATTGTGGCAAGGGAATTGAAAGAGAGTCTGGGGGTCCAGTTGTTGGGCCTAGGAGATTTTGGAAAGTCTCTCATGGTTAGGGCTGGGGCATCAGAGGGAATGGAATCAGGAGGCAGTCCAGAGCATAGAAACAATTGAAAGTGCTTGATGTATGATGAAGTAGGAGATTGTGAAAAGAGAAAGAGGATGTAGTTGGTAGGCAATTAACTCAAAAGAGATTAGTAGAAAGTCAGATGGTGTGAAGGAGCATAGAGCCAAGCCTCTTGAATCATTAATCCAACCTTGCCACCTCTTTTGAAATAAGAGGAGGTGTGAAAGACGGCAAGGGGTGATCAGTGTGAGAGGGAGTCAGACCATGAAGATTGATCTCTGTCTTAGTATTGTCCATGAAAGTAAGAAGGGGTTGCTAGAATCATAGTTCTCAGTTAGGAAGCTGATTCTTTTGCTAATAGATTGGTTATTACATAGGCCAAATATAAGGTTAGTTGGATAGGGAAAGGGAAGAGATGGAGCTTTACAGGCAGTGAGAGGGATAAGATTGGAGAAGGAATGTCAGCAAAGAGGCCTTTCATGGGTGGGACCAAGAGGCATGGTCTTGACAGGAGGAAGAGGGGACATTTGAGGAAGAGAAGAATGGGATGGTCAAGGGGAAATGGTCTATAGACAATGAGAAAGTGTTAAGGAGAGAGTGAGTAGCAGTGGTAGTGAGTGAGTGGTGCATTGTAGACTGGGGGAATATGAGAAGGGAGTGTGGTGAATCAGAGGAGCATAAGTAGTGGGAGGAGGATATTTGGGCACAGACTAGAGTAATAGAAGTTAGGGCAGGGCAGTGGATATACTCCAATACAGGTAATGCAGAACTAAAAAGGACCAAGATAGAATGCCACTGTCCATAGGGCCATACTTGATAATTAATGCAGGTAAAATTTACGCAAGGTGATAGCAAACCAAATGTAGTAGATTCATTATAATCAAGGGCATGTGTGACAAGAAATGCTGTAGATCAATTATAAGCAAAGTTCTAGGTGATATATATGTGAGAAAATATTAATGATTGTTGCACTTCAAATCATCCAACAGATCAATGTGATAATCCTTTATGTGGTTATGATCATGTTGCAAGTTAGTCCTAGGTTTGTGGTATCTGGTATAATTGGTGATTAATTGTCGAGGGGCAGTTTCAGTACTACACATTTTCACTGTATTTAGATGATTCAGTTTGGCCGAGTTTTAAAAGCTTCTGGTGAAAGGTTAATGTTAAGCTCATAATTTCATGCAGATGAAATGTAGCTGTATACGTTGGGTAGAGGAGGCCATGCATTTTCCTGCTAGCACATGTTCAAAGCAAACTAAGTTTATATTTAATAGTATAGGTCATAACATTTCCTGCCAGAGATACTCATGAAAAGCAAAATCTCTAAAAACACGAATGCCTTGCACCCTATTGTCTCTTTAATTTAAAAAACAAAATTAACTTAAATTACTTTCAGAAATACAAAGTTCACCTTATTCACAAAGATGGTCTTTACGTTTCCAGAGGACTCATCTGCAGCATACATGAAGTGCTGGTTAGCACACTTGCATATATTCGCTTCTAGGACATATATGGCACTCCTTGAACTCATGTGGTTGCTGGGAGAACATTTCATCATGTCAAAACCATAAAGAGCCTGTCATAGTGGAATGTTTAAAAAAAAGCTTTCCTATATCTATTTGAGGGATATAAATGTGAGTGTGGCAGCAGCAAGTCCTGTTGCTGCTGTTCCACAATTGAAACAATGCATGAACAGGTCAGGAATTGCCCATTCATGCATTGTGCTTCCCCTGCTCAATTTGTTTTGGGTACATTTTAATGTGCATCCTGTTTCTGAATTGGGTTGCGCATTAAAATGTGTGTAAATTACCCGTGTACAGCTGGTATGAAAAAGGAAATCTCAAGGTATGCAACTATGATGTACACATTCAAAGGAACTTTGTGAGTATTGCACATATGTTTTGTTGGCAATGAGATGCATTGGCACATCTCATCACTTGTGACAACAAATGTTTTGAGAATTGTCCTCTTAGTGCAGATACATGTCATGTGATTTCCCCAGGTAGCGAGTTAACAACATTGCAATCCTACCTGACTAAATAGTATTCCTTTAAGGAATAGCAGAGTCCACATCATGAATGCTTCACATGAGTCTGACTCTTCCTCAGCCCTAGTCACCTTTCTAAAGTCATTGACCTGCAGCCACGGACTATCCCTATTTATTACTTGAAACACTTGTGTATAGGTGCATTACCAATGTCATATCACAACGCAGTAGGGTAAAAGTGTGTCCGCCCCAATGTGCGTTTGACTCTTCACCAAACCTACAGGCTTTTCAGAGGTCAATGTTCGTTATGAATTCCCTATATTGTAATATTATGAATCTCATTAGTATCCAGCGCAGCATAATCGCAATCAAATCTATGAACCGATTGGTGTGTTTCCGAGCATCATCTTGTTGTATTCTTTACCACGTTGCGGCGCGTATCTTGTGCCGGTCCCCAGCATCGTTTCCCGTTCTGGATTTTGGCTGCCATTTTCTACGTTGCCACTTCTCAACGCAACATCGCTTCCAACCTCCGTAAAAAAATAAAATATCAAAAATGAAGGAAAATCCATCACGGTCTGAAAGTGACCTGCTGAACAACAAAAATGCTATATCTATGTCCCTCATTACAACGCCTCCTGAATACGCGTATTTCTTGGAAGCGCCTGCTCCCATAACGTTTTCTATCACAGGCCCTCTTTCATTGGAGGAGTGGCTGGAAGACAGCAGCATTGAAAAAGTGAAGATGGACAACAAAAGCCACCCACTTTGCAAACCACCTTTCAGCAGAGCAATACAAATAAGAATGCAGGCAGATACGTTTAAGTGGATAACACTGATTTGGATTTAATAGAACTGAAAAGAACTGGGGTCAACACTCAGTCTGCGACCAAATGGGCTGTGGTCAAGTTTTAAGGGTGGCTTGTGCATAAAGGTTACACATGTGCATGTATTCATCAGCATAATCAAACGATTGCGATGAAGTGCGATGAAGTGGAAAGACCAAGCAAAACACAAAGCGCCAATCACACGCCCTGACCTCGCAAAACTTTGTTCCTGTGGCATTTTCAATACCGCATTTCCAGATACACTACATTATAAAGTATGGTTTGACATACAAATTCACTTTGCATGAAGAGGACGTGAGGGGCTTTGTTTATTTCCAGCAATTGCATTTGAAGTAATTTCAGATAAGAATGGTAAGCAATACGCTATGCTTACTTTTAATGAACTAACCAAATATCCCCATACTCTACTTGAAAAACACCACAGTGACTTGAGAGGCAGGATGCATGCAATCCCCACTGATCCCGATAGTCCTGTGAAATCTCTTCTATTGTACATTTCTAAATTGCTCCCGGATGCTCCTTGCATTTTTATAATGCCTCTTCGCTTCCACAAAAATGAATGCTCCAAGGAATCCATATGGTATACAAATTGGCCACTTCGTAAAAAAACATTCTTGGATTACTTATGCAATGAATAAGTTATGTCTGTTACTGGACATCGAAACCCATTGTCAATGAACAGTTACTGGCAACCTCAACCAACCCAACATGATAAGTTGTCTACAATTGTGCATCCGGGTGAAGCACCACAATGTTATCCTCCTCTCTCTGAATCTGTTCCCTTTAAAAAACTAGAAACACCATGTTTTACAACCCCTCTTCCTTCTTCATCTAATTCGTTCACTTCTATTATGTCCACCATTTCTGAAAATAGTTCTAATCCCCAGTTTTCCAATTGTTTGTTTATTTTCCACATCAATGTGCAATTTCATTCAAAATAATGTTCTTGTTTTTAATGGACTTTTCTTTATAATCCGATTTTTCTTTGGACTATAAGTAAAAGATGACTCTGTAATTCTTCACCTTATCATCAATTATCAAATAGCACTAATGTTTTTGCTTGCCATGTTTGACATTAAATCTGTTTAATGTTGTTTTTGTGTTTGTATTTGTTTTAGGGTTCCTACATTGTATATTGTTCCCACTACTATAAACATTTTTTAAACTTTCTTTCCTCCCCAAAAATAATATTTTAGATTGTTTTTCATTAAACAGTTGCAGTTGAAAATGTCAAAACCATTTTTTTTTCCAGCCACATTTGATATGCTAACATGGTCCACTACACATCTAGTTCAGTATTTCAAAATGGTCATATGAGAACTATTGTCATGGCAAATAACACCATTGAGGGTTCCTGGCTGTGTATAATTCTCTGCACTAACCATATTCACGAAGAGCAAATGCTTCCATCTTTTTTTGTAGAGAAACATATTCATTTAACACATATCAACAATTCACAACCAACATGAACTGAATGAGAGCACAAACATGCATCTATGTTATTTTATTTCATTTGGCATTACATTGATATGGAGCAACAGAAAGCCTTACTCACAACATCGCTCTATACTTCTCCATATCAATAATGCATGCTTCAGTCCCTGACTTCGCAGCAAAAGCAGATCAAAGGTGAGACTAAGGGGGCCTCAGCATATGGTCTGAATTGCCACAAGTGGGCAATGTGGCTGGATACTGAGAATCCCTGCCGTGGACCTTGTTAACATGCCGGCCAACATGTGCAATCTTTCTTCCTTTGCAGGTACTGTGTTGAGATCTCCACAAACCAGCAGAGCGGGTGCACACTTCCATCCTGTCACTTGCCATGTATCAGAATAAAAGGACTGCCATAGTGGGAGAAAGGTGAGTTGCAACTGTCCCATTTATTAGTTTGGTCTATGCATTAGAGTACAAATAGTGAGGAATGGCAGGAGGAGGGGCTGTTGGGTGTCCTGACCCACGTTTGGACTATTATGCTGCAACATTTGGTGCTGTGGGCTTAGGAAATCCAAGAGGGTGGAAAAGCCCACATTGCGCCAGAATCCTGGAGAACCGTGCAGTTTTGCGCACAGCAAAATGGTCCCCTGACCTGCCACCCACCAGTGCAAAGAAAGATGGTTCTGTTCAAAACCCGTTTTTATTAATGTCAAAAATTGCTAAGATCATGGGCCCGGAACCACCAAACAAAAATCCAACTATGGTTGAGTGTTTTACTTTACTCTACTACAGATGCACATCAATGCCATGTCAAGCAAGGATCATATACTATCAAGTGAAATCCTTTCCTTTTGAAATGTATTAATTCAAGACAGCTGTCAAAAATAGGTGCAGTACCGGCATTGGACACTGACCGGCGCTGGCGCTCTATAAATCCTGACAGGAGAGCTGTCTTGCAGAACTGTTCAGTGAACAGAAGGGGGTCTTATGTAATTAAAAGTTCAAAAGACATGCCTTTCCTGAGAACTCTTAACACCCCAGAGACCCACACCAGGAGGCAGGATATCACATGGCCCTGTTAATTGTGAGGGAGGGGACTTCCCTGCAGCCTGCTGGACCCAACACAATAGACCCTTCCAATTGAATGGAGTATGCTGATTTGGGTGTGGACTGTAAACAGAGCTCTGCCTGGAAGAAGAGACATGTGATCCCTGACTCAACCAGTTCCTAAGGGCGGGCCAGACACTTTTTGTGAATTGAATTGAAGGCAAATATATGTTTTATAAAAACACTGATAACTAATTGTAACCAGATGACAGGAATGTACAATTTGGAGATCCTTAAAATGGATTATGTGCCTACAATTTGAGTCTAAACTCAATTCCGTACGATGTTCTGGGACCGAACCCCGCAATTTATTCATGTTGCAGACACTGGGTTTAAGCTAGAGACATGGAAATTTACTGGAATATGTGTAGAGAGACAGGGTAAATTTGGGTAAAAGTCCAATATTGGGAAACCAACCAAAAAGCGCAAAATGTTGTAATTTCTTAAACCAAGCTCTTAGAAACATCAGAGTTGGAACAGAGACTACCTTATGTGATATATGATGTGTGTATGTAATTTCAACAAATTGTGTATCTGGGAAATATGTATTTGGATCAGAAATAGATGTGTGTGCAAATTGACAAGGGGAGGATCCTCTGACCATAAACCTACCTCATCACTCTGACTCACAACTCAGTTCCCCCGATCAAGGGAGAGAGGAGAACTGGGCCAATGATAAGTTGAGAGGGGCAGGCTTAGCTATGCCTACGCACACACCCATTTTGTAAAGACATAAAAGGAACACCAAAACCCAGGTAGGGACATTCACTTTCCACTTTCTTGCGGGACGCTTTGCCGGGAGACTCCAGACTTCAAATCCATCAATCTCCAGAGACCAGAACTTTGAATCCAGACTCCAGAACTTGTAGCAGAGAGGCCTGAATCCACAAGCTGAATCCTTTTTCAGCAGATTTCAAAATCATTTGCAAATTATTCAAACAGCCGGGCTGAGCTGTCGGATTCTGGCCTAGAACCCTGTGGCGGAAACACCCAGAAAGCAGAGCTGTATCCAGAACCACAGACCGGACCCAGACCAGATTGCTGTGAGCAGAACCAGAGATCCAGACCAGACCAGAACCAGAGATCCAGAACCAGAGAACCAGTACCAGAAACCGCCCAGCAGTCCAGTCCAACCTGTTGACCAGATCCGTGACGAGGCCCATTCCTTCCAAAATTAGGAGTGAGTACCCAGCTAGAATTGTGCAAAACCAATCTCTCAGCTTAAATTAATCTGATTCAAAACATTTGAACCTGTCCAGAACTGCATCATAGAATCGTCTGTCCCTTCTCCGATTTTAAACCTGTAAAAGGGTCATTTTGCCGTTTTGAATCATTGTTTCATTTCTGAAAAATTACCTTCACGAAATTGTCCGTATCTCTTGAACCGTGCTAGGAGCGAGTTTTATTCATTTTAAAGCTGAGATTCTAAGCTTTCCAACAAGCTCTAAACCGACTTGCTACTCCTTATAGTTTATAGTTCCACTGTAATCGCTCTCGACGCACTCGGAAAAGGTGCTGCGATTTGGCACAAATTTCTTCACTTGTCCAAAATAGCAGCTTCTTGCTTTCCTTTGCTGAAATTCGTTTGCAACCTGACAATCATTCATAGAGCATTGCTAAAGTGATCCTGAACTAATTTGAAGTAGCTATCACCCACCCTGAATCTCTTATAGGGAATTAAAATAATTTTTAGCATATTTTTCCCTTCTTTGCATACCACATTTAAAGTACTTTGCCTGCGTTTAAAAGCATCCCTGTTTCTCTAAGCTTGCTGGGGGAATTGGAACTTTGTATTGCATTTTTGTTGGTATTCTTGAAGACTGTGTGCTCTCCTTCCATTTCCTTATATTGCATAAAGGGGGGGAGTGAATTGTCAAAAGGAAAAGTGATCACATGATCTCTTGTTGAAATCATATCAAATTATTTCTGTGTTGCATTCTGTCCCACCTTGCATTTCCTTGAACCATATAAAGCATTCTCTGCTACCTTAGTCCTCTGTTCTTATTCATAAGTAACCAAGAACTGTGCTACTGTAGGATTACCTATTGCTGATTACTGCTCATATTCACAAGTGTGCTATCAATTATCAATTTATTTATAAAAATGTGATATATATCTATTGTTTAATTTTTCAAATAAACCTTTTTAATTTGCAAAACAAACCTACTTCTTGGCTCAGTGGGGTCAGGGGGATTCTAAGAGAGGGGCATTATACAAAGGTTCATCATCCAGATTATAACTTGTCATAAAATATATATAAATAATGGCTTCCCTTGAGCAATCCCAGACAAGGCACTGACTTAGTGGGAATGCTTGATTGGAGTCATTAACAGGGCACACAACTTAAAGATGTTGAGTGGATTGGCTTCACATGTCAGGTACAACATGCACAGATAGAAGCACTAGTAGCAGTCAAGGTTAAAACACTATTGCTAACAGCAGTGTTAACACCAGTCAAGGTAAAAAGGTACATTTGTTTGCTTCCAGGTATGCTTCTCCTTTGACTTTTTAATTTTTAATTTTCATTTAACAATTCATTAATATGGAGCAACAGGAAGCCTTACTTACAAAATGGTGCCTGCAGCTCCACATCAGTGGAGCAGAATGCACAGTCTAATCTTTCCTGACTAGGGTGTCCTGCAACTGCTGCAAAGAAAACTGTGAATGCCAACGGCAAGTAACAAACACTGTACTATTAGTATCCCGGGCCTTTTAACCCTCAGAATACTAATGTTAATATGCCCCTCACTGGGGCAGGGCTTTACTGTATCAGCTAAGCCCCGCTCCCCCGCCCAGCTTGGGGCTTATTGCCTAAATATAATTAAGTATGTTAACCTTGACAGGAGGAAAAACAGACCCAGGAATCTCTGACCAAATACTGACCATGCTGGTCTGACATGCAATCTTAAAATTCCCCACTTCAACTTCACTAATTAGAATGATGAACATCTGACCACTTCTTACTTACCAAGATTCAATGCTGGGACCCTCAGGTTACACACATATTTAGGCATTAGGTGGATTATTCTACTGAGATTTCTTACTGCAGAGTTGAATGTGTTGTCATATCTGGATAACATTAACAGATAGGCAGGATTCCATTTCCTCTTTCCAGGCAACCCACCCAGCCATATCCATCTTCTCTTGTTTCCCTTACATGCTCTCTCTCTTTCCAAAGGCTTTTATGTTATTTTGTGTAGGTTTTGTTTTTCGAGAATTATCCCGCACCTGACTAAATGTCCCCTGAATGTCCCTGAGGATGTACGGCTCGTAAAAGGAGATTCTGGCAGATTTGGGCTGGAAGAGAAATCTGAAGGAACCTGCAAGCATACCAGAATCTTTTTTTGGGAGTTGCAGGAGCCCACAGAGAACTTTTGAGAAAGATCTCCAATGCTTACAATTAGTGGTAAATGATAGACATTTAAGTCTGTATACATGTTTAAATGTCTAGTGATTATTGCATTAGGTGGCATCATCTTTTTATGAAGACCAAATTCCTTATTTTTTATATTCTCTTCTTGTGTCCTCCTCTTTCAAAGCTGATTTTATAGTAAATATTGTATATTTATTTGATTGATGAAAGAGAGTAATGTATGAGTATGTTTAAAAATAGTACAGGAAGAACTGCAGTACAATTTTATAAAAGACAATGATAAAAATACACTAATCATTCATAATGAAAGAAATATTGAGATAAAATTGTAGCAACAAAAATGGATAGCTACCATAAACTCAATGTGTTGCAATAAGAGTTCAATGGAGAACTGTAATCTCAGAAGCAACCAGAATCCATAGTTAAAGTATGGTACAATTTATGTCGAGGAGGGAGTAAATGAAAAAAAAGCATTGATAAATCTCACCTACAAGAGGCTGTATCTTATTTAATATTTCCATACATTTTTATTTTTATTTTGTTACATGTCAACTAAACATATTAGAATGCTTACAAACAACACTTGCCTCTAATGGTAAAGTCAGCCTGCCTTGTATATGTGTCTGAAGTGTTGATTTTAATGAGGGATTAAGGGGAACACATAAATAACTATATGTAACTATGTTTAATCAAGTGAATGCACTGCATGCCCGAAAGCATTACACTTTTCACCTGATAAATGATTGACCTGACAATCTGTTGGTCTATTATTAGAAGGCGTGGTCTATTGCTAGAGCACGTTCTATTGCTAGAAAGCACAACTATTTGTTTATTGCTCTACACACATGATTTGATACTTCTGATTGCATTAGAATAAAGTCTTCACAAGACATCCAAAATACTACAAAAAGGTGCTGCAACTATCTTTGCATGAAAATAAACAAAATATATACACAAGTCACAGAAAACCCCAGCATATTTTTATTTTGATATTTTATTGGTTATTACATGCAAAACCTTTTATCCCATTTTACAATTCATAACACCGTCTTAATCTTCTTAAAATCATTCTTTAACATGTTCACCATTTTTAACATAAAAGTTTTTAAATTTCTTCACTATTTCGTGATTAAAGTATTCTTATTTCAATTTAGTGAATATTTCTCTTAATAATTTCTGCAGTGCCAAAATGAGACTGATTTGCTGGCCAATCAGCAACTCCAACCATGGTTCCTCATGCAATCTTTCTGTGTAGTATTTTGTAATATCTGTCATGAGTCTTATTCATTTGTTTTCTAGGCCCGGGCAGAACATTGTAGATGTTTTAGAGTCTCTTCCACTTTTGAATTATTACATCATCTACATATAATCGTTATTTGAATTGCCCTTGTGTTCATGATTCAGTAGGGAATAGGTTTATAGGGTAATTCATATAATTTTGCACAAAAGTGGTGCACGCGGCTGGCGCTCAGTGTCCCCGTGCGATACACTGCGCCAGCCGCGTGCGATAAAATCAATTTCATCGCACAGTGTATTCATGGATTTTAGCCTCCAAAACCAGCCATTGCGCAGAGTTGCGCAGCGCCAGTTACGCCCACAAGAACGCCATCGCGCAAGGAAAATCCATCAAAATCCCCAATTCATTGCAAATGTCTGCGCTAACCCTGGACCAGTTTACAGGGCTGCCAAACAGCAAACGCCAAGCGGATGGCCCTGTGCGAGCGGGGTACGTGTATAACTAGGGAGCGCAGGAAGTTTCACACGCGATTTCAGCAGGGTACGTGTATTACTGGGGTGCGTGGGGTGTTTCACACGCGGTTTCAGCAGGGTACGTGTATTACTGGGGTGCGCGGGAAGTTTCACACGCGATTGGCCCTGTGCGAGCGGGTTACGTGTATTACTGGGGTGCGCAGGAAGTTTCACACGCAAATTCAGAAGGGTACGTGTATTTCAGGGGTGCACGGGAAGTTCCACCCGCGATTGTCCTGGGTACGTGTATTCCAGGGGTGCGCGGGAAGTATCACACGCAAATTCAGCAGGGTGCGTGTATTTCACGGGTGCGCGGGAAGTTTCGCACGCAATTCCATCAGGGCACGTGTATTTCAGGGGTGCGCGGGAATTTCACACGCAAATTCAGCAGGGTATGTGTCTTTCAGGGGTGCGCGGGAAGTTCCCATGCGATTGTCCTGGGTAAGTGTGTTCCAGGGGTGCGCGGGAAGTCTCACATGCAAATTCAGCAGGGTACATGTATTTCAGGGGTGCGCAGGGAGTACTACACGTGATTTGGCCGTGTGGGTCCTCCCAGGTGTTCCCTCTACACCCTCCATGGCCCCTGCAGGCAGCCCACACCACAGGGGACTACCCTGCACCCCTGCTCATGTCCCGCAGGCAGCCCATCCACCATGGGCATGCCCCACAGCCAAGCCACATGTCACCTTGCACTACTGATCAACAACGCATGTCTCACAGCACCCCCGCCCCACAGCATCCAGGGGCACCCTCCACCAGGCCCCCACTCATGTCCAACTCATGTCCCCCTGCACCTCCACCCCCAGCACTGTGGGGCACCCTCCACCAGGCCCCCACTCATGTCCCCCTGCACCCCCACCCCCCAGCACTGTGGGGCACCCTCCACCAGGCTCCCACTCATGTCTCCCAGCACTCCCACCCCCCAGCACTGTGGGGCACCCTACACCAGGCCCCCACTCATGTCTCACAGCACCCCCACAACCCAGCAGTGCAGGGCACCCTCCACCGTTCCCCCACACATGTCTCCCAGCACCCCCACCCCCAGCATCCAGGGGCACCCTCCACCAGGCCCCCACACATGTCCAACTAATGTCCCCCTGCACTCCCTCCCCCCAGCATCCAGGGGCACCCTCCACCAGGCCCCCACTCATGCCCAACTCATGTCCACCTGCACCCCCACAACCCAGCAGTCAGGGGCACCGTCCACCAGGCCCCCACTCATGTCTCCCAGCACCCCCACCCCCCAGAAGTGCAGGGCATCCTCCACCAGGCCCCCACACATGTCTCCCAGCACCCCCACCCCCCAGCATCCAGGGGCACCCTCCACCAGGCCCTCACACATCGCTCCCAGCACCCCCACCCCCCAGCAGTGCAGGGCACCCTCCACCAGGCCCCCACACATGTCTCCCAGCACCCCCACCCACCGGCAGTGCAGGGCACCCTCCACCAGGCCTCCACACATGTCTCCCAGCACCCTCACCTTCCAGCATCCAGGGGCATCCTCCACCAGGCCTCCACACATGTCTCCCAGCACCCCCACCCCCCAGCATCCAGGGGCACCCTCCACCAGGCCCCCACTCCTGTCCAACTCATCTCCCCCTGCACCCCCACCCCACAGCATCCAGGGGCACCCTCCACCAGGCCCCTACTCATGTCCAACTCATGTCCCCCTGCACCACCAGACCCCAGCAGTCAGGGGCACCGTCCACCAGGCCCCCACTCATGTCTCCCAGCACCCCCACCCCCCAGCAGTGCAGGGCACCCTCCACCATGCCCCCACACATGTCTCCCAGCACCCCCACCCCCCAACATCCAGAGGCACACTCCACCAGGCCCCCACACATGTCTACCAGCACCCCCGTCCCCGAGCAGTGCAGGGCACCCTTCACCAGGCCCCCACACATGTCTCCCAGCACCCCCACCCCCAGCATCCTGGGGCACCCTCCACCAGGCCCCCACTCATGTCCAACTCATGTCCCCCTGCACCCCCACCCCCCAGCATCCAGGGGCACCCTCCACCAGGCCCCCACTATGTCCAACTCATGTCCCCCTGCACCCCCACACGCCAGCAGTCAGATGCACCGTCCACCAGGCCCCCACTCATGTCTCCCAGCACCCCCACCCCCCAGCAGTGCAGGGCACCCTCCACCAGGCCCCTACACATGTCACCCAGCACCCCCACCCCCCAGCATCCAGGGGCACCCTCCACCAGGCCCCCACACATGTCTCCCAGCACCCCCACCCCCCAGCAGTGCAGGGCACCCTCCACCAGGCCCCTACACATGTCACCCAGCACCCCCACCCCCCAGCATCCAGGAGCACCCTCCACCAGGCCCCCACACATGTCTCCCAGCACCCCCACCCCCCAGCAGTGCAGGGCACCCTCCACCGGGCTCCACACATGTCTACCAGCACCCCCACCCCCAGCAGTGCAGGGCACCCTCCACCAGGCCCCCACACATGTCTCCCAGCACCCCCACCCCCCAGCATCCAGGGGCACCCTCCACCAGGCCCCCACACATGTCTCCCAGCACCCCCACACCCCAGCATCCAGGGGCACACTCCACCAGGCCCCCACTCATGTCCAACTCATGTCCCCCTGCACCCCCACCCCCCAGCATCCAGGGGCACCCTCCACCAGGCCCCCACTCATGTCCAACTCATGTCCCCCTGCACCCCCACACCCCAGCAGTCAGGGGCACCGTCCACCAGGCCCCCACTCATGTCTCTCAGCACCCCCACCCCCCAGCAGTGCAGGGCACCCTCCACCATGCCCCCACACATGTCTCCCAGCACCCCCACCCCTCAGCATCCAGGGCCACACTCCACCAGGCCCCCACACATGTCTCCCAGCACCCCCAACCCCCAGCAGTGCAGGGCACCCTCCACCAGGCCCCCACACATGTCTCCCAGCACCCCCAACCCCCAGCATCCAGGGGCACCATCCACCAGGCCCCACTTATGGCCAACTCATGTCTCCCTGCACCCCCACCCCCAGCCCCCACCCCCCAGCATCCAGGGGCACCCTCCACCATGCCCCCACACGTGTCTCCCAGAACACCCAACCCCCAGCATCCAGGGGCACCATCCACCAGGCCCCACTCATGTCCAACTCATCTCTCCCTGCACCCCCACCCCCCAGCATCCAGGGGCACCCACCACCAGGCCCCCACTCATGTCGAACTCATGTCCGTCTGCACCCCCACCCCCCAGCACTGTGGGGCACCCTCCACCAGGCCCCCACTCATGACCCCCTGCACCCTCACCCCCACCCCCCAGCACTGTGGGGCACCCTCCACCAGGCTCCCACTCATGTCTCCCAGCCCCAGCACCCCCACCCCCCAGCACTGTGGGGCACCCTCCACCAGGCCCCCACACATGTCTCCCAGCACCCCCACCCCCCAGCAGTACAGGGCACCTGCCAGGAGGCCCCCATGCATGTCCCCCCAACTCCTCATGACGATCCATAATTATGGCCCCCATGCCCACTCAATACACTGCCTACGCCACCGCAGTCCGAACACACCACCAGGTATGACATCCACCCGACAAAGAAATCACCAGCACATGATGCATCCCAAATGGCTATTCTGCACATCAACACATATCCGTCAAACCCACACAATGACAGCATGTGAATGATAGAACACACATTGTGGCATGCATGAAACCAAAGAGAGAATACCACACATTGAAGTACCAAATTATAATGTATTAAACAGAAAAGCAAGGCAATGAAATGGAACAGAAGAAAATGGAAATAATAAATGAAATCCAGCATGTCCAATAAATGAAAAAGATGCATGAAATCCAAATGAAAGGCAATCCAAAAGCAAGTCTCCAAAGTGTCAGTCTGAGAAAATAAATCCAAGGTTCCAAAACAAGAAAAAACCATTGATCCATGTGAAAAAAAAAGAAAATCCAAATCCATTGTCAAACTATTACAAGGTGAACATCCAGGGTCCATGTGCCCAATCCTTTAAATGAAACCTATAAAATAAAATACTACCTAATGAAGAACTATATACAAGAAGTTGGGGCATTGTCCAAGCGCCCCAAAACAAAACAAAACCGAAAGGAAACTTAACACTAAAGAACTATTTACAAGGGCAGCGGGCTAGTCCGACGGCTCACTTCTGGATGTTCCGGGTCAGGGCATCATCGAACTCCTGCTCAATGTCCCGGAGGCGGTCCTCCTCCATGGCCCCTAGGGTCCGCAGGGCCGACGACATGTTCTCCTCCAACTCCCTGCGGATTGCGTCGAGGCACTCGGCCCGCCTCAGGGCCCTCTGCATGGAGTTCTCTGCCCTGACCATCGTGAGCCATGCCTCTTCCGCCCGCTGCCTCCCCGCATCTATGGCGTGGCCCAACCGCTGCCACACGGAAGACACTTCCCATCCTGCGTCTTCCTGCCCTCCGGCCGATGCCTGCCCCTCCGATGTCGAAGGCCCAGAGCCATCATGGCTCCCACATCGTTGCTGCTGCTGCTGTGCCTGTGCCCGTGCCCTGGCTCCTGCTGCCTGCACATCCTCCACCGGCAGGTTGCAGTCGTTGATGTGGCCACCCCTGCTGGACATCCGACTCCCGACTGTGGCAAGGATGTGTCCTCCACCAGCCTGGCCGCACCGTCAGAGACAGCTCCACATGGCACCGAGGTGACAAATGGGTGGAAAGATGGCACGTAGGACGACTGGTGCATAGGGTGTTCAGTTGAGGAGGGGGTCGGAACAAGCTCCAGCAAATGGAGGAATCCGGCCTGGGTGACCTGTCCCAGTAGGCTGACGCGGTCAACGAGCCATTCGAGATGACGTGCAGTCTCATGAAAAGACTGCAGGTCACCTTGCATGGCCCGTTGACGCAACGCCACACCAGTCAGGACAGGCTCAACCCGTACCTGGATAGCCACGTCCGCAGGCAGAGGAAGGCCAGTTGTTGTAAGCTCATCCCCTGCCTGAAAACGGGTCTGGACGTAGGCATCCCTGTTGGTGCAAGATGATGCAGTGACAGGATCAGGGACAGGATTGCACACAGGCACCTCCGCGGCAGCCTGTGCTGCCTCCTGTCCCTGGTCCTTCACTGCACACTAGCACCAGTGGAATCCCCACCTCCAGACCCCGTCTCTGTCGCTTGCATGGCCTCCTCCTCCACCAAACCCCCCACCAACCTGGATGACTCCGTGCCATCTTCCCCCGTTGGGCCCTGTGGGGTCCCAGCTGCCCCTTCTGCTGCCGAGGAGTCCAACTCCGACCTCTGCCTCTTGGACCTCCCCCCGGCAGCTGCAGCCTGGGACGCGGCACCGGACTCCTCACTCCCCGACGAGATGACAACCTGGGAGGGGAGCCGGGACTTGCGTCTCCGGCTGGCGGTGCAATCCCTGCCGCTGTGCTCCACAGCACCTTCTCCGCCCTCTTCATCAGTTGATGCTGCAGACAGGGAGAAAGAAAACACAGGCATCAGGGGCACTGTACAAAGGACACATACACATATGACAGTTGTACATGAGTGGCATTTGGAAACCTCAGACATGGCATCACAATCGCCAACACACATGTCATTTCAACTCGCACACATGAGCCATACACAGCCATATTGCAACAGCCAGCACCATCCATACACATACAACAGCATGAGCAGGCAAAGGTGAGCCAGACATCACATGCAACATAGGGAGTGCACTACACATGCACACACACCACCACACTTGCATGCATGTGTACACCTCTGCCAACTGTCGCAGTGTTCAGATTGGCATCCATGTCACATCTGCAATCAGGCTTCCACATCCCGTTGTCACATGCTTCCATGTTGCATCACTGTTGCACCCTTGTCAAATACACACACATGCACATGTACACAGTGCTGACACATGCAGCTGAAACCAACATCCATGTGTGACATCACGAACATGCCTACTTACATACACATTCATCCAAACATGTGTGGCCACACATCTGCATTTGGCATGCAAGCCCACACACACAAGCATCATCCATGTCTCACACATGAGAGCCCTTGCATGTGTTGGCCTCACGGCCCGGCCCCGTACACCCCCCCCCATACTTGGCCCCATAAAAACACATGTGCAACCTGCACACTACTGGCACACCACCACACGCACAGCTTACAATCATGATGCATGTACACTTACCGCTAGACTCCAGACGGGTCTGCCTCTCAAGGACCTGGACATGGAGCGCTGGGAATATGCGTTCCAGGACCCTCATCTGATCGTCTGACAAGTGGCCCCGGCACCCCTTAATATCCGCTGCCTCGGCATCGGACCTTGTTGAGGGTCCTGGACCTGAAGTCCTCCCAGTGCTTCTTGACATGATGGAATAGTCGGACTGCCGCCCCCTCCGCGTTGATGGCAGTCATGATGTCCGTCCAGATCTGAGTTCGTCCTTCCTTGTTGGCGCGCAAACTTCCGAAGAGGGCATCATACTGCCCCAGGACTTGCTCCACCAGGACACCAACTTCGGTGGCAGTGAAGCTGGTGCCCCTCTGCCTCTCTGGCCGGGGGTTGCCAGTGGTGCCAGATGTTGCAGTGCCCGACATGACAACCCCAGAGGCAGGAGTGGGTGGGCAACAGGGTCCTGGGGCTGGTCTGTGGAGCGATGGAATCCCAGTCGGGAGTCTTCGGTTCCAGCAGGTGTGGTCACAGCAACAGCACCCCTGGCTGATGTGCAGGCAGCAAATGGCAGGGCACGTGGGCGGTAGGCAATCAGGCAGCAGCAGATGGCAGGTGGGAGCGTGCTCGGGGCTCTGGGGGGCAGTAATTCGGCCTTCTGGACAGGAGCGTGGTCTTCCGTGTGCTTACGCGTGGCCAGCTTGATACGGAGTGATTTGGCACTTGAAAATCCAGCACGTCTGCGTGTAATTCGAGGAAAGGGCCTTAGCGCGTAAGTGCGTCAGCACACGTACGTGAAATCATTGGCCCAAAGGCCCCCAGCGTGTAGGTGCATCTATGACATTACGCGCACGTGCGTTTTCCATGACGAGTACAAAAAATAAGCACGTCAGAGTGTCATAGCGTGCAATTGGTAGAAAGGGCCTCAGCGCGTATGCACATCTGTGACGTGCGTGCGCGGGTGTTTCCATGTACACGGGTGCATGTTACACGTCCAATGACTGCACGTCAGAGTGTCAGCTCGTGTAATTGGAGGATAGGGCCTTAGCGCGTACACGCGGAAGTGACACTGGACGTGTGAGCATGTTTAAAAGGTACGTGTACCATTTCCTTGTACGTGCTTTTCATGAAGAGCGAGTGGGTGAAATATGTACTTCTTGTCGGTTCACACGCGATTTACTTCACGGCGTTCCAAGTTCGTACTCCCTGTTACCTCTGACAGCTTTTTTCTCTTTTTGTCTTTTTCCTGGGCCTGTTTCCTCAAACAGCGTTCACTTCTTCTGTTGTCCTGTCTCCTCAGACAGCGTACAATTCTTCTTTTGGCGAGGGTATTGCCAACACGCACACGCGCGTATTTTTCACGCGATTTTTCCTGGCAGACGGTGAGTCCCGCACGTATTTAACATCTGTGCTTGCCCCGTGTGTTGCGTACCCCTTCAGAGGTCAGTCTATGCTGCGTGTGACACGCATACGTTCATTTTTGTGTTTCTGGGTGCCACAGCGCAGTGCAGGTTTATTTTTCCACGCACGTGGTCTAGGAGGGGTTGCGTGCACATTATCTCCCTTTTTTGGGGTGCCTGTGCGTTGCGTGACCCGTCATCTTCCCCCAGGGGTCACCTACAGCCTTGCTAGAGCACTAGGGTACGAATTCCATCTAGTACCCTACCCCTTTGACCCCCAATTGCCCAGGACAATAGTTTACTGCAACTCCCATACGCACAACAACATCAGTGCCATGGTTGGGAGGGGAGCACGCGGTAAGGGTGGCAAAGGTGGCCGAGCCTCAAGAGGTGGCCGTGGTGGATACGGTAGGGGACGTGGCCGGGACTTGCAGGGTGCTCCTGCCCCCCATGTGTGGGTGACCAGTCAGGGACACCCATGCCCCCCCCCTGGTTGAGGGTAACGTGGCTGACACCATCCCTGCTCAGCCCTTGTTGGACCAGCCCATTGTGGCACCAGACAGTGACTCCATGGCTGACTTCCAGGTCAGCAGGTCTAGGCCACGTGTGGCGGTGCACATTGGTGTCACCAGGCCACGTGGATCAGGGGCAGCTATGTCATCTGCTACCCCGAGTAGGCAGGGTGGGGAGGCTGCAGGGGCAGCTGCGGCTCCATCCACCCCAGCTCTGAGTCTCCCAGCCAGGACAGTGTTGGTCCCAGTCCATCCTGCTGACGTTCCCCCTGACTACATCACACTTCAGCTAATGCCTGCACCAAGTCCCATGGTGAGTGTTCATTCCCACACTCCTAGTCCACAGTCCACCGGGGCTCCTGCCCCTAGTGTCCAGAGCGGCATAGGACACTCAGGATCCCCACCACCTTCCAAGCGGAAGAGGAAGAGTGCTCCTCCAGTACAGGCTGATGCCCCAGACACGGCTACACAGTCCGGCCCACCAAGGAAGCCCAGCTTCAATCAGGCCGAACTTGATGCACTTGTGGAGTATGTGTCCGCACATGACAGCGAAATGGTGATTAATGCAGGATGCAAGACCACACCTGCACAACGTCAGGCACACTGGCAGACCATCGGGGACATCATAAGTGCCCTTGGATTCGTGAGGCGCACAGCTAATGATTGCTACAAGCGCTGGAAAGACCTGAAGCGCAGGGCAAATAAAAAGCTGGCCTCAAGTCATGCCGCAACTCTAGTGACTGGAGGTGGGTCTCCAGCAGAGGACATTGAACTCACTCCACATGAGTATATTGCTGGGACCTACGTCACGGAGGAACAGATCCAAGGCGTGGGAGACCTGCCAGATTACGAGGCATTGTCCGGTGAGTGCACATGCATGTGTGTGTTATCCATGTGCATGGTGTGTGTGTGAGGGCTTCTGATTGCGTGCCAGGTGAGGGTGTGTGTGCCTAAGTGATTTGGGTCACCCATGTGCTTCATGCAATACATTCTGTGCATCAGGATTTGGGTATTGCAGTATCCCTTCTGGCAACACTAGACATTCAGCCCAACCTCACGCCAGTTGCCCTTGAAGTGTCATCTTGCCACAACATAGTTGCGTATTATTCTGTGTTCATTCAGGCTGATTGTTAGCATTCCACCACTTTCACTAGGCATTTCTCAGTCCTATTGTCACATGTGTGACATGTCTATGGTACATACCATCTGTGTGATGGCATGTGTCATGTATGTGTATTGGACATGCCAATCACAGGCCAATGTGTGATGACACTGCTAGCCAGCATGCAGCAAATGTGTTGGTCTTCCATCTTGGTGTCATCAATGTGTGCCATTTGCCTCCCCTTCATACGCAGTGACGGTGCATGCATGGGAGGGTTATAGTCATGTGGGACATGTCTCAATGAAGTACTGTTTCTGTTGCTTCTCAGCCCTAATTGTGTGCCATGGTGCTAATGCCTGTTCCCATTTCTTTTCTTTCATGTCTTTGCAGGGGATGACGCACTTGATACTGCTGGGGTTGTGGAGATGGTGCAGACCCAGGAGGGGTCTCAGGCCCGACCGGGCACCAGTGAGGGACGTGGTGTGGTGGTGGGTGAGAACTCACACTTGCTGCAGACCATTATCTCAAGGGGTGTCTCTGGGTGCACCTTCCCCGAGCTCTATTCAGGTGTCGATTCGGATGATGAGACCTATGTGCGGTCGCATGTAAGTGTTTCTGGGAGGGATTCTGTACTGTCCAATGCACCTGCACCAGGGGTAGAACCCTCAATGGGGATGTCAGTGTTGGTAGGTCCGCCTTTGGTGGTTACGGATGCAGGGTCACACTCCGCAACATCTGATCCTGTTCCTGGGCCAGCAGATCAGAGGGGGAATGCAGTCCTGCAGCCTCAGGCATTGCCGGCACAGCAAGGCGCAGTTCGTCTTTCCCCAGACAGGTGTGGTGCCTGCCGACACGGTGGCCATACGCCACCTGGCAATACCGCATGGGAGCAATCCATATACGGTATGGCAAACCAACAGACAGCATCATCTGAGGTGATGGCTCAGGCCATGGATAGGGTGGCCAATTCCATTGTCCCCAAGAAAGGCTGATAGAACTACAGCAGGCAACAGACTACATTTGCCAGTCACACAGGGAGGACATGTTGGCGTCCAATGGAGACTCTGCGGGAAGCCATTTCTATTGAGTCCCATGGCCACAGGGAAGCCCTGAGGGTGGAACTCCGTCAGCTCAGAGTGACTCTTGTTGAGCTTGAGGCTTCAACTGGCACGAGGACAGAACAGCAGCTGGAGCGGCTCACACGTACGCTCTCAGCTGAGATGCAGGCAACTAGGGAGGAGGTCCGGGCATCCCGTGAGTTGTTGCATGGGGACCTCCACACGATTATCCTCCAGAACCAGACCTTCCACACCCGCATGCTTGCTGCCATGGAGGACCAGACTAGGGCTTTGCGTGGGCTGCCTCCCATAGTACCACCACCTCCTGTTGCAGCTGCCGAGGGCGAGGAGAGCGACAGCAGCAAATCTCTCACAATAGGGTAGCCGTGCAGGCCATGAGCCCATGGAGGTGTTTTTTTTTCTGCAAGATCCACACAGGTGGGTTTTGGTGTGCACCCTGTCCTCGGACCTCCTTGGTGCCTCCCCCCCACCCCCCTGGCCCATTCATGGCCATTTTTGATTTTTGATTTTTGATTTTTTTTGACAGTGTGTTGCCTTGTGTGGCTCCCGGGGCATACGCTGTATTGTGGCTGGGCACATGCAGGCTTGTCCTGAATTTGGGTTAGATGCTTGGGTTTGTGTGACACACACCCCTCCTGCTTCCCGTTTCCATGGGCTTGCAAAGGGTGTGCCCAAGTGACATTGACTTACACAGTGACGTTGGACTCCCATTTGATGTGTGGGCAGTCTGTAGTCAATACTGTGTATACATTCCTAGTGCATATTGTTGTTGTATTGTACACTGCATGGTGTATTGATATGTGCCTCTGCATCCATCTCATCCTCCTAATTTGCAGGTCCATTTCTCATGTCTTCACAAGGCGGTCTACTTTTGAAATGGAGTCCATGTTGTAAGCAGTGCACCTACACTTTTGCGTGGCGCTAACACTGTACAGTTGGAAGTGTTCGAAGTGCTGGCATTATCAGGCAGTGAGACTACCCATTTTAAAAATCCGTACTGTCATGCTTATGGTAGGTTGGAGGTTGTGTAGGTGATTAGTATTATTGCTAAATATTTGGTAATGTGTGTTGTTGGTCCTGCATTACTGTGAGCATTTCATGTGTGGCCAGTTTCCATTGGGGACACTGTAGTTTGTGACACTTGTGTCATGTTGTGGGGATTAATTTGTTTGCTCTCACATAGCATGACATGCCATGGTGTGTTGTGTGGCGGTGCCGGGGAGGGGTTGGGTGACATGGCACTGTTCTCATGTTGTATTTTGCAAGTGGGTATTCATTTTTGCAGCATAGAAGTGTGTCTTTTGATGACACTGTATTGGTGGTGTTTGTGTTGGTAGGGATGCACACATTGTGACACTTTCAGGTGAAAAATCTCAGGCTGCTATGGTTCTGACAGTTGACTGTCCCTTAATTCATCAGAATTGTCAGATTGAGTCATCATCGATTGTCAGATGGTATGTGCCAGGGCTGTGTGCACTCCAGAGGGGTGTGATTTCTATGTGAAGTAATTAGCTACCAGCTGCGTACGGGCTGCCTCACCCCGTGCCCTTTCCCCTCCCATGCGCAGCGGGCATGCATGTGGTTGGGGATGTGGGGGAACACAGCCAGGCCCCAGCGTGTTACAACATGTGCAGGACACATGCTGCCACTATGATCCTGCACACTACTGGGGGAGCGTATAACAGCTGCCCGCCAGGTCAAGGGAGCGATAGCATGACTTGAGCACTCCGAATGTGCGCTCCACTATGCCCCAGATTGCAATATGGGCTGTGTTGTATCTTACCTCGGGAGGCGTGATGGGGTTCCGAATTGGCGTCATCATGTGGGTGCTCAGAGGGTAGGCACTGTCCCCTGGGGAGGTGGTGATGGGGATCATTAGTGGGGTAGTGACATTACTCTGTATCTGTCATGCATGCGTGTGCTGTGGCATTTCTACTCACCAAGCAGCCATGCATCGCCATGCCGCCCAGCTTCCATGTCCCGGTTTAGGGTTGACATCCTGTAAATTAAGCTGTCGTGGGTGGACCCTGGATAGTTGGCATATACTGAGGTGATGATTCCCTTGGCATCACATACTACCTGGACGTTGATGGAATGCCAGTGCTTGCGGTTTCTATAGATGTGCTCAGATGCCCTGGGGGGTCGTAGAGCCACATGGGTGCAATCAATGGCACCTAGCACTTTGGGGAATTGTGCCACCCTGTAGAAATCCTGGCTGCCAGCCTACCTTTGGGCAGGTGTTCAGGGCAGGTATATGTGCCTGCGGACTGATGGGCGTGCAGTGATGATGGCCAACACCTGGTGTAGGCACCGTGACTGCGTGGCCTGTGACACCCCCCCCCACTATGGCACTTGTCCGCTGAAAAGATCCGGTAGCCAAGAAGTGCAGTACATTGAGGACCTTCTCCAGGGGGCTGAGTGCTTGGGAGCACAGGGTGGGTGATGTGAGGTCATCCTCCCACTCACTGACCAGGTCGAGTATTATGTGAGGTGGAAACCTGTACCTCCCATACACCTGGTCATCAGGCATACCAAAAAGGCTGGTTCTAGGTGGGAAGATTCTGGCCCTGACTATCCTCCTCCTCCTCCTGCGGTATCCCACAGCCACTGCTGCTAGGAACGGTATATTCATCCTGGCGTCTGAGCTTGTTTGTTGTTTGCGCACACTTTTATGCTGCGCGGGACGTGCGCCTGCTTCATGCTGGCGTACGTGTTTCCGGATTGGACCTTTTTTTTTGGCGCGTTGTAGGCGACTGTGTAAATCTTCCTTCCCACCCCAGGAATACACGTAACACGCTCTCCCAGGCCCAGTCGTGTGTGGAAGTTCACGTGAACCCGTATTACACGTACCCTGCTGATATCGCGTGTGGAAGTTCATGCAAACCCCGTAAAACACGTACCCTGCTGATATCGTGCGTGACCAGGTCGAGTATTATGTGAGGTGGAAACCTGTACCTCCCATAAACCTGGTCATCAGGCATACCAAAAAGGCTGGTTCTAGGTGGGAAGATTCTGGCCCTGACTATCCTCCTCCTCCTCCTGCGGTATCCCACAGCCACTGCTGCTAGGAACGGTATATTCATCCTGGCGTCTGAGCTTGTTTGTTGTTTGCGCACACTTTTATGCTGCGCGGGACGTGCGCCTGCTTCATGCTGGCGTACGTGTTTCCGGATTGGACCTTTTTTTTTGGCGCGTTGTAGGCGACTGTGTAAATCTTCCTTCCCACCCCAGGAATACACGTAACACGCTCTCCCAGGCCCAGTCGTGTGTGGAAGTTCACGCGGACCCATAATACACATACCCTGATGAAATCGCGTGTAAGACTACCGGCGCACCCCTGAAATACACGTACCCAGGCAAATCGCACTGCTGGGGGGTGGGGGTGCAGGGAGACATGAGTGTGGGCCTGGTGGAGGATGCCCCTTACTGCTGGGGGGTGGGGGTGCTGGGAGACATGTGTGGGGGCATGGTGGAGGGTGCCCCTGGATGCTGGGGGTGCTGGGAGACATGAGTGAGGGCCTGGTGGAGGGTGCCCCTGGATGCTGGGGGGTGGGGGTTCTGGGAGACATGTGTGGGGGCATGGTGGAGGGTGCCCCTGGATGATGGGGGGTGGGGGTGCAGGGAGACATGAGTTGGACATGAGTGGGGCCTGGTGGACGGTGCCCCTGGATGCTGGGGGTTGGGGTGCAGGGAGACATGAGTGGGGGCCTGGTGGAGGGTGCCCCTGGATGCTGGGGGGTGGGGGTGCTGGGAGACATGAGTGGGGGCCTGGTGGAGGGTGCCCCTGGATGCTGGGGGGTGGAGGTGCTGGGAGACATGTGTGGGAGGCATGGTGGAGCGTGCCCTGCACTGCTGGGGGGTGGGGGTGCTGGGAGACATGAGTGGGGGCCTGGTGGACGGTGCCCATGACTGCTGGGGTGTGGGGGTGCAGGGGGACATGTGTGGGGGCCTGGTGGAGGGTGCCCCTGGATGCTGGGGGGTGGGGGTGCTGGGAGACATGTGTGGGGGCCTGGTGGAGGGTGCCCTGCACTGCTGGGGGGTGGGGGTGCTGGGAGACATGAGTGGGGCCTGGTGGAGGGTGCCCCTGACTGCTGGAGGGTGGGGGTGCTGGGAGACATTTGTGGGGGCATGGTGTAGGGTGCCCTGAACTGCTGGGGGGTGGGGGTGCTGGGAGACATGAGTGGGGGCCTGGTGGAGGGTGCCCCTGGATGCTGGGGGGTGGGGGTGCTGGGAGACATGAGTGGGGGCCTGGTGGAGGGTGCCCCTGGATGCTGGGGGGTGGGGGTGCTGGGAGACATGAGTGGGGGCCTGGTGGAGGGTGCCCCTGGATGCTGGGGGGTGGGGGTGCTGGGAGACATGTGTGGGGGCATGGTGGAGGGTGCCCCTGGATGCTGGGGGGTGGGGGTGCTGGGAGACATGAGTGGGGGCCTGGTGGAGGGTGCCCCTGGATGCTGGGGGGTGGGGGTGCTGGGAGACATGAGTGGGGGCCTGGTGGAGGGTGCCCCTGACCACTGGGGGGCGGGTGGGTGTAAGACATGAGTGGGTGCCTGGTGGAGGGTGCCCCTGACTGCTGGGGGGTGGGGGTGCAGGGGGACATGAGTTGGACATGAGTGGGGCCTGGTGGAGGGTGCCCCTGGATGCTGAGGGGTGGGGGTGCAGGGAGACATGAGTGGGGGCCTGGTGGAGGGTGCCCCTGGATGCTGGGGGTTGGGGGTGCTGGGACACATGAGTGGGGGCCTGGTGGAGGGTGCCCCTGGATGCTGGGGGTGGGGGTGCAGGGAGACATGAGTGGGGGCCTGGTGGAGCGTGCCCCTGGATGCTGGGGGGTGGGGGTGCTGGGAGACATGTGTGGGGGCATGGTAGAGGCTGCCCGTGGATGCTGGGGGGTGGGGGTGCTGGGAGACATGAGTGGGTGCCTGGTGGAGGGTGCCCCTGGATGCTGGGAGGTGGGGGTGCTGGGAGACATGAGTGGGGGGCCTGGTGGAGGGTGCCCCTGACTGCTGGGGGGTGGGAGGGTTGGGAGACATGAGTGGGGGCCTGGTGGAGGGTGCCCCTGACTGCTGGGGTGTGGGGGTGCAGGGGACATGAGTTGGACATGAGTGGGGCCTGGTTGAGGGTGCCCTGCACTGCTGGGGGGTGGGGGTGCTGGGAGACATGAGTGGGGGCCTGGTGGAGGGTGCCCCTGACTGCTGGGGGGTGGGGGTGCTGGGAGACATGTGTGAGGGCCTGGTGGAGGGTACCCCTGGATGCTGGGGGGTGGGGGTGCTGGGAGACATGCGTTGGTGGGCAGTAGTGCAAGGTGACATGTGGGTTGGCTGAGGGGCATGGCCATGGTGGATGGGCTGCCTGCAGGACATGTGCAGGGGTGCAGGGTAGTCCCCTGTGGGGTGGGCCGCCTGCAGGAGCCGTGGAGGGTGTAGAGGGAACAGCTGGGAGAACCCACACGGCCAATTCACGTGTAGGACTCCCCGGCATCCCCGAAATACACATAAGCTGCTGGATTCGTGTGTGGAATTTCCCGCGCACCCGAAATACACGTACCCTGCAAATTCGCGTGTGAAACTTCCTGCGCACCTTGGAATACACGTACCCTGCTGAAATTCCGTGTAAAACTTCACGCGCACCCTGAAATACACGTACCACGGACAATCGCGTGTGGAAATTCCCGCGCACCCCGAAATACACGTATCCAGACCAATCACGTGTGGTAGTTCCCGCCCACCCCAAAATACACGCACACGCTATTTTTCACACAGCGGGTGTCCGTATTTGTCGGTACCTCTTTGCACCTCATTTGTCCTAGAGGGCCACAGTATGGATCATTCATCATAGCTGTATATAGGTGCTTTTTGTAATCGCACATTTTGGCGCACATTTATTTCAGGCGCAGGGACGCTACCGCCTGCTTTCTTGTGGCGGACTTGTTTGGCCCTGTGCACGTCTTTGACCGTGCGCTGGTTTGCCCTATTCGATTCCATGAATACGAGTTGTAGGCGAGCGTGTGGGCGTTCTGCGCACTTGCCTCCTGTACTTCCCCCGTGACGCCCATATTTTCACGCATTGTTCCCCATTCCGAGTGTTACGCCCCGTGTTCCGCCTACTTTTGTTATGTGCGCCGCGCTATGTGTGATTTCGCTGTGGCCGTGGCGCACGCTGTTGGATGACCTGTGCGCCGGCGTGCGCCGCGCACTTTTTCAGCGCACATCCAATATTTTTCTCACGCATGGACTTCCATGAATCGCTGGTTTCCCTGCGATTTTCGCACTTGCACTGCGATTCGCACGTTTTGGCACCTCTGCGCCGGAATTTTCGGCGCACATTAATTCCATGAATCGGCCTGTTGATCTGAACCTTAGGTATTGATCCCTAAAGACCCAACTTGGAAATTGTTCCAGATTATGTGGTAGCGTGTTTAATTTTTGGGCCTCCTCAAATGGTGTGCCATAGTATTTGAGATCCTGTCTCGCTTTTATTGTTGTTATCCAGTCTGCTCTATATAATTTCAACTTAATTTTGTCTGGATTTACAATTAAAGTTTGTTCAGTTTCTCCCAAATCCTTTATTATGGCTCGGCATATCATCTTCTATTCAACCAATGTAGTGTCAGTTTCTTCTATCAAAGCTTCATTGATTACATGGAAACCTCCATTTTCGATATAATGCTATTGTTTTCCTTGTCACAATAGTTTTTAGTGCTGTCAACCCAAGCTCCATCCTTAATGCTTGCATCGGTGTACTTTTTTGGCACTCTCATTACTCTCTTCCAAAATACTCAGTCAAAGACCGTCCAATTTTATTGTTCAAAGGTAAACACTCTATCAGCTCCATGTGTTAAAATGGGTACAACTTTTAATCTATAGAACTTGATCAGGGGTTTTATTGTGAATCCACAATATCATTTCATCAATATTATCCCGTCACTTGCCAAGTTCTTCGCTTTTGCTTTCAGCGATATCAGACGATGTAAATCTGTTTTCGTGGAGTTTATTAATACCCCCAGATACGTAAAATCCACCATCTAGGGAATCTTTTTTTCTTCTATTTGCCAATTATAGATCTTTTCTTGTGTGTTTTTGTTACGCTCTCCAAGGGCTATTATTCTAGAATTCTGTGGGTTGATCTTCAATCCATTCACTTGAGTGTATTTGTGCAGTGCCTCCAATTGTCATTGTAGTCCTAATGGCGTTTGGTCCAGTAGGACTATATCATCTGCATAGAGTAATCTACTTATTTGGGTTCCTCTGATGTTTGGTGGGAAACATCTTATGTTGTTAAAAGATTGGTCTACGTCTGAGATGAACATGTTAAACAGGCCTGCCGCCAAGGGGCATCCTTGTTTTAATCCCTTGTTAGTTATGATATTTTTGTTAACATGCCTGCTCGGTCTAGTCTGACTTGTATTGAAGGTCCAGAGTACAGCTCTTGAGTTGCCTCTACAATTGGTGGTGGACATCTCCATTTTATTATTTTATTAATTTGCTCCACAATTTTGGTCTGTCTATTGCATTGAAGGCTTCTGTTACATCTATAAAAGCCATGTATAGTTTTTTTCCCTGTTACTATCTGTGTTTGTTCCTTCAGTATGTTTATTAGGAATACATTGAGAGATGTGCCAATTCCTTTGATGAAACCGCTTTGCCATCTATCCCGCTGATTCTTTCTTTGTTCCATTGGTTCAGTTTTTTTCTACACCAATGCTGCGAATACCTTGCCGACCACATCTAGTAGTGCAATGGGCTGGTAATTACTCGGGTCTGTTCTTACTTTTTTTTTATATGGGGATGATAAATGCTAACTTTCAACTTCGAGGAACTCCTTGTTTTTGAATAACATGGTCAAATAGTATAGATAGTATTTTGGACCATTGTTCTAGATTTTCTTTTAGTTGGGCATTCATCAGCCCATCTGGCCCTGGAGCTCTGGATTTATTTAATTTTCCTGTGGCTTCCAATAATGGTCGATAGTTGGCTTTTAACATTTTCCAGTTGGCCTTTTTGTTGACCTGTTCTTTATTTCCTTCAGCCATCGGATCATAGAATTTGGAAAAATGTTCAGTCCATGTTTCATCCGCAATTTGATTTGTTAGAATTGCCTCGTGTGGATTATCTATATTGTTAATTTGTGACCATATTTCAGTTGTGTTATGTTTGTTGATGTTGTCTGACATAGTTTCAGCATCCCTTTGTTGGGTCCTTTTTTTGTGATTTTTCTGCCAATTTCTATATTTCTGTTTGATTTTCTCATAGCTCTTTTCTTTTTTGTTTCTTCCTTTCCAATGTTTCATGGTCGAAACTATGTTTGTGTCTAAAGGTCGGTTTATAAATTGTTTTGGGTCAAATGCCAAAAGTAGTGTTGTGTAGTCAATTGTTCTTGATGATTTTGTCATCTGGTTTTGTGTTATTAAGACTTCAAGATTTTTTTGCAGTTTTTTGATCTGTTCCTTATTTAATCTTAATCTATTTCATCCAGGCACTAATCCAGGATCTTCAATTTGTATCTGTACCTTATGTTCGCCTTTACACCACCAAGTCATGTTTAGAAGATTATGCTCACTTTGTTTTTTCTCCACCACTTCCATTACAGTTTGTTGTCTCTGTATGTTATCAGACACATAGATGTAGTCGAGGATATATCAATTTTTCCTACCACTCAAAGTTATCTTTCCTGGTTTATTCTCATCAAAATTGTCCGTTAGAAGATGGAAGTTTCTTGAGTGCATCGTTCTCTTCCAAGTCAAACCTCTTTGCCGCCGCTACAGGGTCATCTTCAGTTTCATATCCATCCAAATTCCAGCAATTGGCAATTGACATTCAGGTAAGAAATGCGGATTGTTCAACTTCTGTCTTTGTTTATCAATGTGTCCTACCAGTTGCTCTGGAAAATTAGCTAGTTCTTTTTTGCTCAGATTCCAGTATACGTTTAGTACAACTACTATTTTAGTTTCTTTGGTTCTCCCCATTCTTAATTTTCCTACTAACACTTGTATGTAAGAGTTAGGGTTATACACTTCCATTATCTCAATATGTACTGTATTTTTAATTGCAGTCAGCAAACTTGACATTGGTCTGCCTCTTGACTGCTGGATTGAGGTATGTAGTATATTCTTCCATCTACGGGGGCTCTCTCATCCATGTCTCTTGCATACAAATAAAATCATATGCCATATCTTTCCATCCTTGTGTTGGAAATAGATGTGTGAATTACCTTGTGTTCCAACTCACCCACAGGCTTTTTCACAAGTTTGTAGATCCTATGATTTATTCATTTTGGAAGCCAGCAACCCCCCCAACCATCTCCAATTTTCTTCTGTCCCCTCAACCTCGGGGCTTATTGAATTTGTAATGTCCTTCTTGTTCTTTTTAGGCTCTTGGTTTTTTAGTCCATGATTTCCAACCATTCACCCCTTTTCATTCTCTTTCCAATCCTCCTTACTTTTATTTCTATTCTCCCATTTCTGTACATTACTTTTCTTACTTGTCGTATGATCCAGATATGTATCTTTTCTCAAGTGGGTCAGATCAAATCATAATGGTCTCAAGTTACTGGCTTCTTGCAGCAATAGATGTTTAATCAGTGAACTTGCTAGATGTACAATGACTCTATCCATTTGTTCATCCTTTGGACATTTTATAGTAGATAGATCATTAGACAACAATAATCTCAGCGCTGGCAGATGATGGAGGCAGATGATGGAACAGTCTGAGGACCTTTGCCCTTTTCAGAATCAGTCCATCATTGTTTTGGAGTCAATCTTTCTAGCATGAGACGCAGATCTGTTTTGTCTAGCTCTTCAATTATCTCCTCCCTCTGTGTCTCTGTCAGCTTTGTTGTTTTTTTTCATTATTCTTAATGGTGAAATAATATATGTCTCTAGCTTTTCTGTTTTCGGCATTTCAATTGTTTTTCGTTTGCTACTGTCACTCTCATAGCTAACCACTTCTTTGTTTGCTTTTCCAGTGATTCCTAGTTCATTAGCATGCAATTCAATGATTTTGATTCTGAGTGTTTGACCATCATTATCCTGATCTCTTATTATCTCTTTATGGTTAGTACTGTGTGATGGTTCCCTTCTTTCTTCGCTTCTCATTTGGTGAGACTTACATCTGTGATTTACAGGGTGTTTTGTGTCAGATGCTTGGGTCCTTGCGGTTGTCTTGACCACTCTAATTTATTGTTTACTTGTGCTTCCTCTTCACTTTCAGACAAGTCCGACTCATTCAACGATTCTTCATCGATCCTTGAGGATTCAATGGATTGTTCCGACATTATGAGTGTATATGTTTATAGGTCCATTAGATCAATTTGCGACTCCTCCTTTGTCAGTATCGTCTGATCCATGTTTATTCTTTCTTCTTCCTTCTCTGTCCTTTTTTGTCCCAATTTTACATTTTGTTCAATTCGACTTCTGATCGGCTCTAAATGGGTTCCTGCAGGGCATGTCATATTTTTAATAAAGCTCTTACTACTGTTTGATCTTTGCTTTCAGTCCCCTCCCATGTTCTTCGATTTCTTACATTGGTTTAATTTTTCCTTATTCCCTCCTTTATTCTTCCTTTGGTTCTTGTTTCTGTTTTGACCCATCCCAGGACACGCTCTTGCCGATTCTATGTTTGGTTTCATAGACTTGAAAAAGATTGGGCATATCTTCAATCCTACTTCTGGCTGCTGTAACTCAGCAATTTAACTGCTCTTTATGGTTACCCTCTGAGGTTTGTCTTTTTCTTGGTCAATGCTTCTGGCACTTTGCTCATTAAACAGTTGCCGGTTATGCTCTCTTCTATCACTTGGAAGGTTGATTTTGTTTAAATTAGTTGACTTGATTTGTTTAGGCTCATTATAAGTGTTAATTTCTTTCACATTGGGGCACAGGGTCTCATCTGCCATCATTAGATTATCCTCCATTGTTTTTGTTTGTATTTGTATCGATACCAACCCTTTATGCACTGTTTGAGGAGCATGTGCAATTACTTCTGCCGCATCAAAAGTCCTCAATAGCTCTTCTTACTTCTTTTTCCTTCATTATCGGCTCCAAGATGTTATGCAATAAGGCAGCCACTTTGACTGTGCTGTTATCAAGATCTTTTTGAACCCCCGTCATGAATCATTCTATGTGCAAAATGTTTTAATGTAACATTGCCAGCACTGTTGTGTTGTCCTTTGTTTGTTCTCCAATTTGCTCATAGAGTTTCATAAAGGGAGCTAGGACCACTGTCCACGTTGAAATCACCACAAAATGACTTTCTTTCTTGTTTGTCTCAGCATCCCATGTTTTGGATACTTTTTCTTTTGTATTCACGGTTTGTGTTTCTATTGTTACGTACATTCTAGCCCGTATTGCCATCTCATTTTCCTTTGAAGCTTGCTTAATTGCCATCAATGTTTTTTTCTTCTCCTCTCTTATCTCAGTCTGTGCACCATTGTATGAAATCGGCCACTTCTTCTGGCTCTGTGGAAGTATCCAGTTCCATTTTGGTGTCGGTTCGAATAGTCTCTGATTACATTTTATCAGACCATCATCTGTTTCTTCATCATGATTTATCCACACTATTTCCATTGTCAGTGATGTTTCAAGCAATAGCTCATCCGATATTTCCAATTGGGGAACCATTCCATTCCTACTGTGGTGCCACCCTAGCCCTGTTGCTCTTTTTTGTTGTTTTTTCTCCTACAGACATCCTGTTTTGTTTTTGTACTATTTGTGGGCCTATTAGCCCTTCACATACTATATGTTGGGGTTTCAGGCTCAATGGTTTCCATATGTTTGTTCTCTTGACTGATACATCCAGAAACCTCTGCTCATGATTTATCCATTCGTTTTTCATTTTTTGATGTAGCACTAGCTGCTGTTTCTCCTGTCCTTTTCTTAACAAGCTCATTCTGTGTGCCTTCTCCTCTTGTGTGTTATCAAAGCATTTACCATTTTGGTGTTTTTGGTAATTGGGTATCAGGTCAGTTCTAGCTATACTTTGTCCTCGATTTGTTAGAGTATATGATTTAGATTGGCTTTTATTAAGTTGTTCACCCACCACAATCATTCTTTGTTCTTCATTCCATCCCCTGGTGGCACTTTCTTCTATTATTATTGGTGTTTAATTTTCTAAAATAGTTAGATGACTCTCTGTGCATGCTGCTATTTCCACCACCGCGTTAATTGGCAATGGTTGATAGTGCCTTCGATTTATATGGTTAGGCGTCAATATTTCATTGTCAGAGTTGTCAGAGTTATCAAGCGGGTCAATTTCTATGTCATCACAGCTCTTATTTCTACCTTTTCTGGTGTCCTTGATGATTTCACTGTCAGATATCTTTAATTCTGTAAGTGTCTCTGTAACTGCCTCACATGCATTCTTGCCTCATGTAAATGTGGGTGTATGCTTCCAGATTCCTCTGGATTTACCTCTTCTTGATTACAAGTTGGAGACGGCTGACCCGGCGGACTCTTTACGACTTGTGCCTCGCTGATCTTTGGAAGCAGGTTTCCAATTAGATTTTCAATTAGGGCATTGTCTTCTTCCATTCTCCATTCTTTCCCAACTTTTTGTTGTCTGCCCAGTGAGCGCCACTCACCGCTCGTTACTTTCACAAATGTTTGCAAAATCCCAGACAGTCTCCGGCAGTTCTTTTGAGTACCGCACAGCTCTGCAGAGATTCTCTGTCACTTCTTTCTCCTTTCTGATTACATGTTGCACATTAGTCAATAGCGCCACTCAACAGTAATCTGGACAACACTACCATTCAGTCTGACAAAAGCGGCTCAATGGACACCTGTCCCGCAGTCGCCGCCCTTGTACACCCAGTCCTCCTTGCTACCCGCGGTCACCTGAGATCACCGCAGATCACTTTCTCTTCACTTTCCACCAGCATAATAACTAGGAACACAAGTTCGATACACGCTAAGTGAACATATTTGGGAACACCATTCCATAAAATGCTTCCAAGAAAATGTCAATTTAGTCCTGAAAGCAAGTCAATAATCCACCTGTGAAACTCTAGATGTGATAGATGTGATTATATGATTGTGTTATTAAGCTGCTGCCCCTCTATGGCAGTACAGGCTGTGGTCCCACCTAAACTCAAGACCGCTACAAATAGGGTACTTGGCCAACAGTATGCTTGTATTTGTTGTTCTGTAAACAAGTACTTTGAATCACCAGGAATGCCCCCAACCAATTCTGCAGAACAGAAATAGGAATATATTTACTACTGACTGATATAGAAAAGCAGACCACAACATTCTCCGTGGAAAGGCTTAATTCTCAATCTACCTCCCTCTTGGAAGATGTTCATATCTAACAAGTTGATCTTACTATCATTCAGAGAATGGGTGAACTTCAAAAATGTATTCTGTTCATTGACCCATTATTTAAAGGTGAAGCGTTATTTTTAGTACCCCGCAGACTATCAGAATGTCGTTGATAAACCTCCTCTGCACACAAATGTTGTTTAAGAAAGGATGATCTGTATTCTCTATATATAGCTACACATACCTTTATACAAACAAATGATCCAAATTGCCTGCCATTTTGGTACCCATGGCAGTTCCTTCAACTTGTTTGAAATATGTCCCTTGGAAATGAAATAAGTTTTCAGTTAATGCTAGTTCTGTGCACCAAAATAAAAAAGGAGCTTGCAACGGGATCATCATCCTGTCTATCTCAGAGCCATTGTTGAATCACTTCTAGTGTGGCCCTTTTTAGGATCTGGGTGTAAAGTGAGATACTAGGGTCCATGCTCTCACAAATTTAGAATATGGAATTTGACTCCCATCGACATCTCTTTCAGACCCAAGACATAATCTAGGGTGCAACCTTTAACGTATAACTACTGAGAGGGCCTATCCTGTAAAAGGAGATTCTACTCTAAATAAAGAAATATATAGTGCTAGGCAATACAGCCTAATATTTTTGTCTTTGAAAACAGGCACCAATACCTGTTTCCTTAGCCCTGTATACGTGAGGAAGAAAAGGAGAAAATGTGGTAAATCCTCCAGTTCTGCATCACACATCATCTGGAAACTCAGATCTATCTCATTACGAGTTGCATAATTTGTAGCTGAACTTGGTAATGGCAACAACTTCTTCAGAAAAGTGTTGTCTTCTCTGAATAGCCATTTGATCTAAGATACCCCACACTCCTACCATTTCTTCTAAGTAATTTGCTTGCATTTTAAATCAACTCTGCACAGCACATTTAATTTATCAATTTGCACTGAAGTTTGTACACAAAATCATGGACTGATTTGCTCTGAATATTAGTAGAGCTTACAAGATAGAGATTAAGGTTTAATAAATGTTAGTTTTATAGTTAATGGTTATGGTTAATTGCAATTCAGTCCATAAGTGTGATGTAGAGTGCAAATTGCCAACATGTTGTACACTATCAAATTCAAATTCATTTCTAGCTGGCATGTGTTTTGCACACCCACAATACTGACATGTCTCACGGTGAGTCGCACACTCTTGCTCACTAATGGGACCAATTTGTTATCCTTGTTGAAATGTGGAGCCCTAGCTAAAAATAGGAGGCACCTCTCTCTACACTCATTTTTCTATGCTTGGAAGTAACCAAAGGGTCACTGCAGAAAAAAAAAAAATCTCTGCTTCAGCTCTGTTTGATCTTGGGCAAACAAAATAAAATCAAGTGTAAGTCGATTTTAACAGTTAACTCAATCAAATGAGCACCGCTTGGCCTCTTTTGTATGGTAACCTGAATGTACCTTGGCCTCTTTTTTGTGGTAACCTGAATGTACATACATATTAAAAAAACATTGTATTTATATATATATTCAGTGAAAAAATTTAGTTAAAGGGACGTTATGGTTCCAAGTAAAACCGAAAAACCCTTGAAATTCGCCAGTTATGGTAAGCTAAGCAACCATAACTCGCGCCACCACCGTGCACTGCTAGGACTAACACCCAGGACATCAAAGATGACATCACAAATGTCATTGATGACATCACTGATGACATCACATGTCTGGCTCACTATTTTTTCTTTTGCTGACATATCTAGGCCACATGGTTTTCTTCAGTAACAGTCAGAAACTAAGAATTTTATTTTATTTGTAGACATATTCTTCTAGTAGGTTCTTACAGTAATTCCCTTAGAGTACAGTCACATCATATGAAACATATACATATGGGAAAACACAAGCTTGAAAGACAGCAATCCTTTTTGTGCATAAAGATAATCACTAGATTTATGAGCACTTTCTGATAGTTCTGTTGTTTTTTTTATGGCTGTACTTTCCCTGTATATGGTCATATTTGTATACATTGTACTCACACTACTTTCCTTAGGGTCCAATCACATCAAGTGATACATATACATAGGGTAAATAGCAGCTTTGAAACAGAGCAATCATTTATTTGCATGAATCTAATCATTTAAGTTATGAATTGTTTCTGCTACTACTTGTGCTTTTTTGCTAACTTCACTTTCCCTGTATATACCCATATTGGTATGCGTTCTTGTGTCTTTGTGTTTTGTCTATAGTAATGAAATTATGTAATACATGGGTTTTATTAGCTACTTATTACATATTTCACAGTACACAAAAATCTATTAAGAATACAATTATCATTTCATTATTCAACATATTAACATTACGAATATCATACCTTCATCTTGTACGCTGCACACAATGTTATGTTTCTGTATGAGTAGCTTAGTATACTAGATAGAACCCCATAATAGGATGCTATTTATATCAATGCATCGTTCAATGCACTTATTAGGGTATATTTCTTGCAATGATTCTTGACACTTTTTTCGCAACATAATAAGAATCCCTTCTACACATATTTCATGAGAAGTACATACACATGTGATGTCATCAGTGATGTCATCAATGACATTTGTGATGTCATCTTTGATGTCCTGGGTGTTAGTCTTAGCAGTGCACGGTGGTGGCGCGAGTTATGGTTGCTTAGCTTACCATAACTGGCGAATTTCAAGGGTTTTTCGGTTTTATTTGGAACCATTACGTCCCTTTAACAACGTTTTTTCACTGAATTTCATAGGTTTTTAGTAGCGCAACTTAACCATAATGTCCCTTTAACAAAGTTTTTTTCACTGAATTTCATAGTCTTTTAGTAGCACAACTTAACAATAATGACTTTGACTTTATATACATGTCATATGGAACTGACTAGATCTCTTCTTATGAACTTGATGTCCGCGAACGTATTTAATGTTCGCGGACATGTTCGGAGAACAGTACCACTACCTAAAAACTGTGGGAGGGGGGGGGTGGGGTATGTTTGATTGTTATATCATAATATAGGAACATTTAACAAATTCAAAAAGCAGCACACAAACACATTATATATAGTAATACATAAGAAATGTAACCCATATATGTAACACACTAACCATTCATTTAAATACAATATGTTCTGAAATGGAATATACCACAAGAAGATAAATTGGCTTCCAACATAATTACCTCACAGACACAACAGAACTGAGAACAAGACCAGACCCACTGAATACATAGGACTTATCTTACCAGAAATAGTAAGTGTACTTCATTTTACTCATATATTTATAAACTTTCTGTATTAGATTAAAAAGTATATTATCTTTTTTTTTTCTCACAGAAATGTCTAGTACTCTGGAATGGCTAGAGGACATTTTCCCACATGAAGAAATGTCACAAGATAGTGAAACTAATGGTAAACACTTTATAATATAAACCATTTATTTATTATTTTTTTATATACATTTAACATATATATTATTTTTTTGTACAGAGCATACCAAAATAGAAAAAACTTCAGAAAACCCTGTTATGGATAACAGTCTTCACAAAATAGAAGAAAAAATGGATGTATTGTAATAATTTAAAAACTTTTGTAGAAAATCATTTCAAACCAAAAACCTCGTACCATTGCCCCACATGTACTTGTCCCTCCTCACCATATCCCAGTCAATTATCCCCAAACCCTCTCCATAATCCAAAACGTTTTGATGAGACTTCCATCCCTTCTTCACCTAATACCAATCATGTTGAAACCCCAAATTCTCCTGTTTTTGTTTCTGTTTCTGCCTCACCTTCTCTGTCATAAATTATTAATATATGTTAAATAAAGTTTAATTTTTATATTGTTTTGTGAATAGTTTCCGTTTTTTTTTTTAAAAAACAATAAAAGTGTCCGCAGACAGTGCGAGTGTTCTGAAATGTTCGTACATAAACGAAAATGGAGGTGTCCTGAAGAACACCACACCTGTTCGTACTGTTCGCTAGCAAGTTGAAACTGTTCTAAGAACACACGTGGTGTCCTGAAATGTTTGTAAAGAAACAAAAATTAAAGTGTTCTAAAGAACACTATATATGTCCGTAATGTTCGCTATCAACTTAAAACTGTCCTAAGAACACAATTAGTGTCCTGAAATGTTCGTAAATAAACGAAAATGATGTGTCCTGAACAACAGTACAACTGTTCGTAGTGTTCGCTAGCAACATGAAACTGTACTAAGACCACACGCGGTGTCCTGAATTGTTCGTAAACAAACAAAAATTAAAGTGTCCTAAAGAACTCTATACCTGTCCGGTACTGTTCGCTAGCAAGTTCAAACTGTTCTAAGAACGCTATTGGTGTCCTGAAATGTTCGTACGTAAACGAAAATGGAGGTGTCCTGAAGAACACTATACCTGTTCGTAGTGTTCGCTACCCAACTGAAACTGTTCTAAGAACACAATTGGTGTCCTGAAATGTTCGTACATAAACAAAATTACACGTGTCCGGAAGAACACTATATCTGTCCTTACTATTCGCTACCAAGTTTAAACTGTTCTAAGAACACACGCGGTGTCCTGAAATGTTCGTTTCACGTGTGACGCACTTTTAATTACTTCAGAACCCGAACAGTGTCCATAGGACATCAATGCGCATGCGCTAACCAATCTCCGTGCAGTTGGTGTCCTGCGGACAGGCGCTTCCTTCGCGGACTAGTTCGCGAACAGATCATATGACCGCGCCCACGCTCATCGTGTGTCCTGAAATGCGGACACTGTTCGTGTCCCCGAACAATTTAAAAGTACATTTTCAGTTAATCCATAATATTTTTCAATAAAATCTCACCATGGCACAAGTCCCACATAGCAATCTTGAGTTTCTATATACCTTTTGAAACTTTCCGATCCTTTTTTTGTGTTCGATCTGTCCGCGGACAGTGCGCATGTCTGCGAACCGCGCACAAGCACCCCTATAAAAGACCACGCCCAAGAGCTTAATCATATTGTGTTTCTGGCTATTCTTCAGAACACAGTGAATTTTGCTGCCACCTGGAGACTACATCATCATCGAGATGGCATCCTTGGCTGCTGAACTGCCACTTGGTGCTGCACCTGCTTCAGCACCACCCCCACCCCCTCCACCACCACCACCTCCACAAGGGCCTGAAGAGGGGAACAGGAGTCAGGATGTGGAGGAGGAAGAAGAGGATGATGAGAATGAGGTAGAGGAAAACCCTACTACCCGCACTAGGCGTGAGTCTTGGGTGTGGCAGTTATTTACCATTCATGGTAATGTTCCTAAGGCTCGTGCGAACCGTGTTACCTGCAATGAGTGCAAAATGATACTCAGTCGTGGGAAGCACGGTAAGTACAGCTTTGGGACCACTACTATGAAGCGACACCTGAGGTCCTTTCACTCTGGGGCTATTCGCAGGGTTGTACCTTGCGAAGAACGTAGCAGGTTGATTTCCTCTACTTCATCCTCTGTTTCTGATCCTGTCACCACAAGGACCACCTCTGTGAGACAGCGTCTTCCTCAAGCTGCCTCAGAGGCCATACAGAATGCTGATGACCCTTACCTTTCGAGGGTCACAGTTGTATGTATGTACTGTGACACAGTACTCTGCAGGGGGGACAGACTTCGGAGTGCTTTTGAGACTATCGTCTCAGAGCACGAGAAGACCTGCTCACTACCCAAATAAAACCCACTCTACATCTTCCTCTCTCAGCTCACCCTTTCTTATCCCTGTGGTTGGTGTCCCCCCTTTTACCCTCCTTTACCCTCCTCTCCTAGTGTGTCGTGTCTGAAAAACCAAAAAAAATACAAAATTTCAAAAATCAAAATAAAAATAAGGCTCTTTTCAGAGCCGCCTTTCCCAGTTAAAAAATAGAAGTGAAAATAAATGAAGCAGGGCTCTTTGTATTTTTTGGAAGTCCGCGGACAGGTCGCGAACATTAAAAAAATTGGGTTTCTACTCCATCACAAACATTGTAATTTTCTCTGGAAAGAAGTGGTGGCTCTGAAAAGAGCCTTTGGGTGGTGTTTGTAAGTCAAAAATTGTAAATGCTTAACATCTACTTCAAAATCGTTGTTGTTATTCCAAAAAAGGTCGCAATGCATTTTGTACATTTCTCAGAAAAATCTGATTGCCAGCATAAGTAAGATGGACTCCATCTCTGCGAAAAATGTATGTACTACAAAACATAATATTTTCATTGTGAAAAGAAGACATGCCAAAATCTCTTAGAAAGGCACAAACAGCCTTATTAACATTGCGCCTTGCTTTTTCCATTTATGGACCAAATGAAGAAGAACGAAGCCACATTTGTCTCTGCGCAATCTGTGAAAATATCACTTGAGAATTAGGAAACATGTCCATAACCTTCCTAAGTCCTTCTTTCATAGCAAATTGCAAAAAAATTACAGTCACATGTCCTAAACTGTTCCCTCCACAATGAATTACAATTATGTCTGGATGTTGCTCTGTCTCCAAAGTAGCACAGAGAGGTAGCAAGTCCAACCACTTCATTCCACGTATTCCATGCCAGTGTATTTCCACATGTGGGAATCCAAGATCTACAGCTACTCCACAGCTTTCTGCATGCACCTTCAACCAATGTATCCACGAATCTCCTAAAATCCAAACAATCTGTTTTCTGAAACACACAGCCATAGCTATCTTTTGTTCTCTCAGCAAAAAGAGTATCTGAGAAAATCTCTCCTGGCACAACACACCCACCAAACTTTCCTGACCAATCCCTTTCAGTGCTTATTCTCATTTGCATGACTTCTGAACCCAAAAATCCCCGGATGTAACTCCCGATGTCCGCGAACTACCGCCATGTCCGCGGACATATCGTAACATGAACAGCCCTTCTACCATTTCCACTACACTCTCTCTGCCATTCCCTCATTGGATGTACCTCAAAAATCACATGACCATGCACCAATCACATTCAAGACCTCTACATCTAACTGCATCATCATAGATCAGCACTGCAAATGTACTCTGAATCTCCCTGAGTACACGTGTCATATCATTGGCAAGCAGCACCTACCAGAAATACTGTACAAGTCTTCAAGATTTCTACTTGCAGCTCCATGCATATCCATATGCATGAACACAAACTTCAGGTATGCATATTTTCTGTATAGTAGATGAACACATTTTCAAACAGACTTTTACCTTGTAAAATCTGTTAAATGCATTTACTGTACTTTTTTCAATTTCCTAAAATCAACTATCACTTATAAACCTTTATACTATTTACTTTCTTTATACACACAAACTCAAATCATGTTAAACTAACATTTTTTTAAATGAAATATATAGACTACATATATTCAAACAAAATTGCATGCAAACACAATCTATGTTTAAACCTTTATAAAAATACTTATACAATTTCATATTTTTTGTTTTTATTTATTTATTTACTTAATTACTTTAAATTAGACATGACATTGAGGCGCTATTACCTAGAACAGTTTACTTACAGAAATAGTGGTATTCACTAATATATTATACATTTCACAAGACATAGTAAAGATATTTTTTTTGCTACGGTTAGTCATTCAATACAATTTGTTCATTAAGAACATATCATATGTACTGAACTGATGCAATGTATCTTATGTAAATAAATTAGTTTAATGGTTTTAAAGAAGGCACTGAGGATTTCAATTAAAAAAATCAATATCTAAATTAAAAACAGTGCTATATACAAACAAAGTTACTAATTTGAAGCTTTTACAATTGCAGTGAAGACCAGTTTCCTGAAAAGAAGCAGCCGAATTTGAAGAAGAAAGAGAAACTAAGAAGTTACCTGTTAATTAAAAATAAAAGTAAGTAAAATGTCACCATAATATTTGTATTATTAATCAAATATACTATAACGTTAATACGAGCTATTTCGGTTTCTAAAAATAGAGATTTTGTACCATTTTGTCCAAAAATTTCCATGTCTTAAACAGCGATTTACAGCCAGAATGGCCCACAAATTTCTATTTTTGGACACTCAAATTACCCAACTGAACCACTACAATTTTCATATTATAGAACAAACAACAGTTTTAATTGTATACATTATATTTACTATTTGTACTTTTCCACACCACTAGCTTACTTTTTTTTGTCATCTGAACCCCAGTTTAGTAACACATAAATTCAAGAATACCTATCCCTACTAGTATTAGTTCCCAATGAACAATCACACACCATTACATACATCTTTATCATCTTACTCAAACACTCATGCACACAGCACACATACATTCCAGAACACCCCAACCCATATCTTCTTTATTTTTTTCAACAGACCCTAAAGAATGCCAACCAAAAGTCAAGTCCATTTAGTGAAACACAAGAAGTTTCAAGTACAACAACTTCGCTTCCTCTATCAAAATGTAAAACAAACCAAAAAACAATTAACAGAAAATCAGCTATTAGTACAGATAAAACTACTTCTTCAAATTTTAATATAGTGCAAAGTAAGCATACCAAGAAAAGTATTTTAGCCAAAATATACCGTCACAAAGTCCTTCAAAATCTTATAAAAACAGGAGAGAAATCAGGTTCAAAGCTTAAAACCTATCGTAGGAAATTAATGTTAGAAGCATTGATGGACAGTGCAATTCTTCTGAAAAGAAATTTATTTATTTTACTGTTAAACAAAATGAAACCACTAACAAAACTAATAACTAAATTACAAAAAAGACTTCTCAATAAGCGAAATATCAACAGAAAGAACTTCTTAAGTATCAGCGGAGGTGAATGGAATCACACTACAAGCACAGAACCATATTTTAATGAAGAAGCGTACAAACAAAAGCAAACAAATACAATTGCCATACATAGCAGTGGTCGAGGTTATGAAAAAGTGAATAATACCATAATGGAACAAGAAGTACTTCTTACAAAAATATGCCCTGAAAGCTTAGAATTACCCCTCCATTCAACTGAATCAGAACGTCTAGTGTACAAATGGCCATGCACGTCAATGTGTAACATTCCCAAACAATGTTTCAAATCTTTACGCCAATTCCTCAATAAATATGTAAAAAGCAAAGACAAAATCAAAATTAAATTACTGCAAACTATAGATACCTGTCCAGTGCGCAAGTACACAGGACTACAAGGACATTCATTGGCCTGCATTACAGGACCTACTTGTAAAACCACTTTCCATGATATCAAAAGGATATCAACACATCATTCAACTATAGGAAATCTAGTCTATAAACTGTACTATGCTAAAAGTCCTGCTTTAGCACCAGCAAAGTTAAATAACATCCTTCTACATGGTACAGCAAAAGACCTACTTGAAGAAATCCACTATATCCAGAAAAAATATTTTGGAAGTGAAAGCCATTTATAGAATGAAATAGCTTTAAACCAATTAAGCAACAATTCTACACATGGCAACCTTTTGCTAAACACATACAAAAAAGAAATACTAAAATTTAAAAGTACATCAGCTGAAGTACCAAACCATGTATGTGTATGTTGCCGTAGAATTTTTTATAAAAGTAAAACAAAAACTGTGGACCTATCATACAAAATAGAAGACAATGAAGATTCTAAATGGTTTGAATTAGCTCTCTACCTTGTAGCAGAAAACAAATATGAAATAACTGAGCCCTTAATACTATGCAGTTATTGCACTACAAAACTTGACAACAACCAAACTCCTTCACGTTCTATCACAAATAATTTGGAATTATACCCAGTACCAAAACCTCTACAACAACTTAATTTATATGAGAGCCTCATAATTCAAACAGTACAAACATTTCAAGCAATAATACGCCTTCAACCAAAAACAGCAAAATTACCTCCCTCTGAATTGGTAAAAGGCATTCGTGGAAAAGTAGTTTATTTACCATTAAATCTAAAAGAAAATGTGCATACTCTAGGAGTGCAACGTCCAATGCAGCAATCTTTAATTATATTAGTAAATGGAGTACCTACAAAAGACAAAAAAATATGGCAACAGCTGGTAGATTTATATAAAATTAGACAAGCTTTCCAATATCTTAAAGAGAATAATGAATATTACAAAGAAATTAATATTGAAGAAAACTTGAAAGATACAACTGAAATAATTCAAGAAACACAAGAAGCTGGTCAATTTGAGCTACTAGATCCTGCTACAATATCAAATACTTTAGACCATTATACAATTCATCCTTTGCACTCTAATGACACCGTACAAGATGTACTGGAAACTTACCAAATGCGTCAAACAAAAGGATCGCCAATCAGTATATGGGAAAAAAGTATAGAAGCACATGCTTTTCCTCTACTCTTTCCTACTGGTAAAGGAGGAAGGTATGATGATAGACCTATTCAAATATCAGCTTCAGAATACCGCTCATTACGGATGTATTCTGAAGATCCCTGATTTAGACAAAATGTGGAATACATATTCCACCTACTCTTTGAAAGTGAACTAGCAACTTTATGTTACGGAGTTGCACACATATTAAAATCAGGATCACACTTTCAAAATATGACAGCTGCACAATTATTAGAGAAAGTGCAACAAAAAGATGAGGTTTTACAATAAAATATTACAAATCTATTAGCAAATATGCGTGGTACTAAAGAGTACTGGTTTCGACGTCATGGAGATGTACGTTGTATGATCAGAAACCTTGGCCCACCCACTTGGTTTGTTACATTAAGTTGTGCAGAATATGCATGGGAAGATTTACATGATTTCCTACACATATCAAAGAAAAACAAAACAAACATAGATATTCTAACACCTGGAGAACTTTGTTCTTTGCATCCTGTTAATGTTTCAAGATATTTTCACCATCACTTCATTACTATGCTACATTTTATTTGTAATACAACTGTTCCTCCCTTTGGAGAAGTGCAACACTTCTTTTGGAGAAAAGAATACCAAGCCAGAGGAGCACCACATATCCACATGCTTTTATGGATTAAAGATGCTCCTAAATTTGGTCAATACAGTGATGCCACTGTTTTACAGTTTATTGAAAAATATGTCACTTGTGCAATTCCATCAGAAGCCACAAATAGTGATCTTCATGCACAAATTGTACAATTTCAAAGACACAAATGTGGAAAATATTGTCGTCGCAAATACAAAAACAAAGGCAAATACTACACCAAATGCCGATTTGGTTTCCCTAGACCAGTTACAAATACAGGTCAAGTAAACAACCTCATGTCTTCAGTTAGACATAGTGTTAAAGGTAAGTCACCTAAAAATACATATTACATAAAAAGAAAAGAAGAAGAAAAATATTTCAATGATTATAATGCAATCATTGCCCACTTATGGAATGCAAACATAGATGTGCAGTACATTGCAGACACGATATGTCACAGCATACTTAACTAAAGCAGAAAAGACAGAGCTCCAAGACCTCTGGAATGAACAGTCATCAGATAAAACAGTATCTCAGAAATTATACAGCTTGGGCATAAAAATGCTCACCCATAGAGAATGTGGATCTTATGAAGCAGCTGATCGTTTAAATGGTACTTCATTGCATGGTAAATCTGAAAATATAGTATGGCTAAGTCTTGGTCCAGCTAAATCTAGAAAAAGAGTTCTAAAATCATATGAAGATATAGAAACAATAGCCAAACATGATCTCAACAGCCAAGACATTTTAAAAAACAATTTATTGGACACATACTACCCAAACAGAAGTAATACTTTGGAAAACATGTCTCTATACCAAATAGCCCAAAACTACACATACACAAATAATATGAAACCTGATGAAAAAAAAGGTAAATATAGAGTGACAGACTGTGAAGGCAGCTTAGTTAAACTCACTAAACCAAATTTAATTAATCATATCAAATTGTCATTGAAGACTCCTCAACATAAAGAAGTATATTACATGTCCCTGCTACAACTCTTCAAACCATGGAGAAAAGAAGAACAATTACTAGATAACTATGACTCATATGAGGATGCTTTCAAAGCAAATGAAAGCACTATAACTGATGTAAACTTTACACAGTATAAAACAATGTTGCACAATGAACAGCAACATGAAGAAGAACTCCAAGCCCAACTAGATAAGGATACTCCTGACAGTAGTCAAACTTCTGTAACAGGAGGCCAAGAACCACTGGGAGAACCACTAATAACAAACGAGGCAGAATTAGCTATGATAGAAGTAGAAAACACCATGTGTCAGTATGAAGATAAGGAAGACTTAACTATACTACAATCAAAACTAAACAATGAGCAAAGTAGCATTTTTCAAGAAGTAACAAAACAAATTGCACATGGTGTGAAACATGAAAATAAAGAATGTTCCTGCCATAATTATAAACCTATACTACTGTACGTCAGTGGTGAAGCTGGCTCTGGCAAAACATTCCTAATCAAAATCATTAGTAAGTTCCTTCAACAATTGACAAACAACAAACTGTCAGCTGTTGTCACTGCCCCCACAGGTTTAGCTGCCTACAACATAGGTGTTGTTACATTACACCGATTACTACTATTACCAGTAGAACACCAGAACAAATTAGACTATTACAAACTTTCTGCAGAAGCTGCAATGGAATTACACGGAGTATTGAAACAAATAAAAATGCTACTAATAGATGAAGTGAGCATGGTCTCCAACCTGATGTTAGCTCTGATTCACCTCAGATTACAAGAAGTGCTCAAAACAGACTATGAAGAGCCCTTTGCAGGAAAACACATTATTGTTTTTGGAGATCTGCTTCAATTAACACCAGTAAAAGGTGAACCTATTTTTAAAACATTAGGGCACAAACTCTGCCGTAAAACTGTTGGCAGCATTGGAAATGTCAACCTTTGGCAACATTTCCAATACAGAGAATTAACAGAAAACATGCGCCAATCTGCAGATCTAACTTATGCCAACATTTTAAAAAGTTTGAGAGTTGGTATACTTTCTAAAGAAGCAGAAGCAACATTGAAAACCCGGCACATTAATGCACTTTATGGCGATAATGCATGTGCTACAGATGTTATGGAACAATTAGCCCACAAAAATGTCAATTGTATGGCCTTAATGCCAACTCTTGCAAGCTGTCTCAAATTCAATGAAAAAATGTTAAGGAAAGAAATCCAACCAATAATGGAAATTAGCGCCACAGACAAACTAGATGTACATGGTATGACACTACCCATGTGTGACCAAGCCACAACAAGACAAAATAATTTAGAAAAATCAATCTCAAACACAGCAGGCTTAGAAAAGATGTTAAAATTATCCTTAAATTGCAGAGTAATGCTTAAACGTAACCTTGACGTGGACCAAGGACTAGTTAATGGAGCACTGGGTACATTTGTTGGCTTTCAGACATACCCACGTGACAACAAAATTCAGTTTGTCAATATACTCTTTGACAAACTTTCAGAAGTAAAACGGATAGGACGCTCAACAGCTAGATTCCTTCTCTTCAAAGATATGTATGTACGCAGAGAACAATTTTTTCTAACTCTTGCATACGCAGTCACGATTCATAAATCACAAGGTCTTACCCTAAACAAAGCAATGATAGATAATGGTAACACAGTCTTTAAAGAAGGCATGAGCTACGTAGCACTATCACGCTTATGTACACTTGACGGTCTATTTCTAATCAACTTTGATGAGAGTAAAGTAAACGCTGATATTCCTTGCATTTTAGAATATAATAGACTTCGCTCACTATACACTCCCCATCTAAACACATATTCTGTTCCATAAAAACTAAAACGTTGTAAAAGAAAATGAAATCAAACAGAAATGCAACAGGACGTCACTGCAAATCCTCCAAAGAGAGTAAAAGAAACTAATACTTCATCAAGTACCACAAACAAAAAAGAATCAATTAGAGAAAGTAAACCAGGTACTTCTTTAAAGAAGGAAGACAAACTCCAAAAAAAGCAGTTAGATACAGAACTACCTGGACCATTTAAATTCTCAAATATAGTTGGTGTAAGTTGCTATGCAAATGTAGCAATGAATATTCTATTTCAATTACCACCAATTGTTGACAACATTTACTTACACTTTAGAGACCCATTGTGTATGCAAATGTTAGTACTTCATAGAAACGCAAAAAACAATCCTGACAACACATATAGTGTTTATGGAATAAGGCAACAATTGGACCACTGTGCTGGAATGGTGAAATTCACTATAAACTCACAGGAAGATCCACAAGAATTTTTAATGTACTTACTACAAGTACTGGAAAACAAAAACATACCTATAAAGGAAATCTTCCAGATTTCATACATGTGGAAACATACATGCACTCTGTGCAACAATGTGACACAAGAAGAAATTCCCACTGAATGCTTCATATATATATAAATACCAAATTGTGAATCCATTCCATTTCAGCAACTTGTACAAAATGCAAACCATGGTAGATTATGCTCTACCTGCAATTCAGATAATCGCTCCACGTTAGTAATACAAACACATAGTAAATACGTAATACTAATGCTTCTACGTTACAATGCAGATGGTACCAAAAACAACTGCAAGCTGACTGGATTCACACATAGTCAAATATCACTTGGTAAGAAAACCTCAAAACAATAGGTATAATCTACCACGCATGAGCCACAACCAATTCAGGGCACTACACGGCATATATAAAAATGAAATGTGGATGGTTTGAATGTAATGATAATACCATTACTCTAAAGCAGAGATTACCAGCAAATCTTACAAACGCTTATTTGATGTTCTTAAAACCGAAATTTGATAAATAAACTGTATTTAAACCTTTAAGTAAATTTGTGTTAAAAAAATATAAACTGTTAGAATACTCCAAAAGCTATCTAACTGCTCAAAGATTCTACAAAACTAATCAGATAAATAAATACCACTAAATTAGACCAGAAAATACACAGTTAGAATACGCCAATTGGTATCTAACTGTCCCAAAATTATAAATTTGTGTTAAAATAATATAAACTGTTAGAATACTCCAAAAGCTATCTAACAGCTCAAAGATTCTACAACAACTAATCAGATAAATTAATACCACTAAATTAGGCCAAAAAATACACAGTTAGAATACGCCAATTGGTATCTAACTGTCCCAAAATTTAACAATATCCAAATAGATAAATCAAAACCACTAAAATATATTAAAAAAATAGACAGTTAGAATACGCCAATTGGTATCTAACTGCTCCAAAATTTTATAATATCAAAACAAATGAAGAATATGTTACTGCTCCAAAAAAAATACAACAAAGCAAAGTATAAAGCACTAGCCAGAAACAACAAGTGAACACTGAAAACAAACAAACAAATAAACTGTAGCATAACAGAAAAAGTTTTTTTTTTAATCCAACATGGATTTTTTTTTCTCCCACAGACCCAATGATTTTAGCAACAAATACAGAAACTGAGCAAATTGCACAGTACTCTGATTTGTACTCTATTAAATATGAGGGTCGAAAAAAAATAAAAGTATATTGCTTATACAATGTAATAAGTCATTACAAAATACTAATACTAACATTCTATTTTCTTTTATCACAGAAATGAAGAAGAAAAACATGGACTCCCATTACTAGACCAAACAGTAAGTATACAATAATAAGGACAGCCATAGCAGCATATCACATCCATAGTATCTAATACCTTTGTTCCTTATACATTTGTTTTTCACCCAAAGTTATAAGCAAATATGAATGTGATATGCTGCGGTGGTTGTTGCCAGGGCATACAGTCTTGGCCATGCCAAATGGCCATGCACCCAAGACTCTATGCCCTGGCAACAACCACCGCAGCATATCACATCCATAGAGTCAAACATTTCAACTATGATCTATGGGAAACTTTTAATGTCCGCGAACAATGTGAGTGTTCTTAGAACACTTTGAACTTGCCAGCGAACAATACGGACACCGTTTTCAGGACACCCCCTACGAACATTTCAGAACAACGCGATAGTTCTTAGAACACTTTCAACTTAACAACAAACAATACGGACAGCGTCCTAAGGACACCCCCTACGAACATTCCAGGACACCAGGAGTGTTCTCAAAAACGTCTTCAGAACAGCCCCATTTTGTTTATTTGCGAACATTTCAGGACACCGCGGGTGTTCTTAGAACACATTCAACTTGACAGAGAACAATACGGACAGCGTCCTCAAGACACCCCCTATGAACACTCCCCGGACACCGCGAGTGTTCTTAGAAGCGTCTTCAGAACACCACCATCTTGTTTATTTGCGAACATTGCAGGACACCGCGAGTGTTCTTAGGACACATTCAACTTGACAGAGAACCATACATTTGTTTTTCACCCAAAGTTATAAGCAAATATGAATGTGATATGCTGCGGTGGTTGTTGCCAGGGTATAGAGTCTTGGGTGCATGGCCAAATTGCCATGCACCCAAGACTCTATGCCCTGGCAACAACCACCGCAGCATATCACATCCATAGAGTCAAACATTTCAACTATGATCTATGGGACACTTTTAATGTCCGCGAACAATGTGAGTGTTCTTAGAACACTTTGAACTTGCCAGCGAACAATACGGACACCGTTTTCAGGACACCCCCTACGAACATTTCAGAACAACGCGATAGTTCTTAGAACACTTTAAACTTAACAACGAACAATACGGACAGCGTCCTAAGGACACCCCCTACGAACATTCCAGGACACCGGGAGTGTTCTCAAAAACGTCTTCAGAACACCCCCATTTTGTTTATTTGCGAACATTTCAGGACACCGCAGGTGTTCTTAGAACACATTCAACTTGACAGAGAACAATACGGACAGCGTCCTCAGGACACCCCCTACGAACACTCCCCGGACACCGCAAGTGTTCTTAGAAGCTTCTTCAGAACACCACCATCTTGTTTATTTGCGAACATTTCAGGACACCGCGAGTGTTCTTAGGACACATTCAACTTGACAGAGAACAATACGGACAGCGTCCTCAGGACACCCCCTACGAACACTCCCCAGACACCGCAAGTGTTCTTAGAAGCATCTTCAGAACACCACCATCTTGTTTATTTACGAACATTTCAGGACACCGCGAGTGTTCTTAGGACACATTCAACTTGACAGAGAACAATACGGACAGCGTCCTCAGGACACCCCCTACGAACACTCCCCGGACACCGCGAGTGTTCTTAGAAGCGTCTTCAGAACACCCCCATTTTGTTTATTTGCGAACATTTCAGGACACCGCGGGTGTTCTTAGAACACATTCAACTTGACAGAGAACAATATGGACAGCGTCCTCAGGACACCCCCTACGAACATTCCAGGACACCGGGAGTGTTCTTAGAAGCGTCTTCAGAACACCACCATCTTGTTTATTTGCGAACATTTCAGGACACCGCGAGTGTTCTTAGGACACATTCAACTTGACAGAGAACAATACGGACAGCGTCCTCAGGACACCCCCTACGAACACTCCCCGGACACCGCAAGTGTTCTTAGAAGCGTCTTCAGAACACCCCCATTTTGTTTATTTGTGAACATTTCAGGACTACGCAAGTGTTCTTAGGACACATTCAACTTGACAGAGAACAATACGGACAGCGTCCTCAGGACACCCCCTACGAACATTCCCCGGACACCGCAAGTGTTCTTAGAAGCGTCTTCAAAACACCCCCATTTTGTTTATTTGCAAACATTTCAGGACACCGCGGGTGTTCTTAGAACACATTCAACTTGACAGAGAACAATACGGACAGCGTCCTCAGGACACCCCCTACGAAAATTTCAGGACGCCGGGAGTGTTCTCAAAAACGTCTTCAGAACACCCCCATTTTGTTTATTTGCGAACATTTCAGGACACCGCGGGTGTCCTTAGAACACATTCAACTTGACAGAGAACAATACGGACAGCGTCCTCAGGAGACCCCCTACGAACACTCCCCGGACACCGCGAGTGTTCTTAGAACAGTTTCACTTTGCTTACGAACAAAACGGACACATATTGAGTCCTTAGAACACCCCCCAGTCAGTTTATTTAGAACATTTCAAAACACCCGTGATGTCCGCAAACAAATCGAACACAAAAAGAACGTCTAACACATAAAAAACACAACTTTCATCCTATCTCATACACTCCCACCCTCCCCAAACACTCCTACACACCAACACACTCTACTAAATACACATTTTGAACAAAGTTTCACCGCGCTGTCCGCAGACGTCCGCGAATCCAAGATGGCGGGCGCTACCGAAAAATTTGACACGCTTCACGCTCCACGCCATCCAATCAGCGAACACGTTGCATGTCCGCGAACATCACGCAAGACGATTGGCCAATCCGGACACTGTCCACGGAGCGAACAGGGAAGTGTGTCCGCGAACCGAACACAGATATCACTAATTTTTTTTTACCTACTTTTTGGTCATTTTTTATAAAACTACTAGACGGATTTTCACCAAATTTGCAAAAGCACACTTTCGGGACCAAGCCGCTGCTCCTGGTCCAAATTTGGTGGAAATCCATCCAGCGGTATGGGCTGTAGGCGCGAGCAAAAGCAAAAATTTTTTCCCATTCAGTCTATGGGAAAAAAAAAGTTTTGGGACCCCCCCTATAACTTTGCCCCCCCTGGACGAATCCTCACCAAACTTTCAAAAAAATTCAGAGTGACCCAAATACTTTTTTTGCAAAGTTTGGCCAGGATCCGTCCAGGGAGAGCGAAGTTATAAGCCATCCAAAAAGTGCTCTTCCTATGGAAACAGCAACTTAACCATAACTACATGGCCACTACCGTGGCCATGTAATATATATATATATATTTTTTCTTTATCTTTTTAATTTTTTAATCTTTAGATATATATATATATATATATATATATATATATATATATATATATATATATATATATATATATATATATATATATATATATTTTTTTTTTTTTTTTTTCTTTACTCTTTTGATCACCTTTATTTTTTATATTTTTTTTTAAATTAGGAGGTTTGTTCTTCATTGTCCCAATGTTTATACAAGGACGAGTCTTGTGAGCGCAGACAACACTTAAACAACAGTTCATATGTAGCACAAGGTCTCATTGCCTAGTGTAAACAGTCGGCTCTCGGACAGCCTAAACATTAACAGAACTCAAAGGTCGAAAGGCTTGGTTGCAAGTTGAAAACATAGTCTACCATTTGAGAATGAAGAACACATGAGTAGAAATCAAAATGGCGGATGAATCTTAAAATGGTGGTGAAGTTAACCCAAAATCGGAACTTTGCAACACGGTTTTCCATGTAGCGCGACTAGGCTTAGGCCAATATAAATATTAAGGATGCACTATACAATTACCGTTTAGCACATGCTTGCCGCTCTTTTCCCTATTTAAGGAGCCCTTCTGGCTCTTTTCCTTTGCAGATGGGGAGCAGGTGCAAGTAGATCTAGCTCACCTGGCCTAAGCTCTGCCCAGCTGGTGAATTCCTGGTTGCCGCTCTTTTCCCTACTTAAGGAACCCTCCAGTCTCTTGTCCTTTGCAGATGGGAGCAGGTGCAAGTGGATCTCGGTCACCTGGCCTAAGCCATACCCACCTGGTGCATTCCTGGTTGCTGCTCTTTTCCCTATTTAAGAAACCCTCCAGCCTCTTTTCCTTTGCAGATGGGGAGCAGCTGCAAGTGGTTCTAAGTCACCTGGCCTAAGCCCTGCCCACCTGGTGCATTCCTGGTTGCCACTCTTTTCCCTACTTAAGCTACCCTCCTGCCTCTTTTCCTTTGCAGATGGGGAGCAGGTCCAAGTGGATGAAGGTCACCTGGCCTAAGCCCTGGCCACCTGGTTCCTTCCTGGTTGCCACTCTTTTCCCTACTTAAGGATCCTTCCAGCCTCTTTTCCTTTGTAGATGGGGAGCAGGTGCAAGTAGATCTAGGTCACCAGGCCTAAGCACCACCCATGTTCTTAGCCCTGCCTCTTCCTTCCTGCTCTTTACTCTTAGATCAAGGCCATCTCTTGCCCGGGCATCCGAAGCGAAGGCCAGACAAAGAAAAGGGAAATTCCTGTTTGGACCTGTCCGGGCCAGGAGGACCCAGGGCCTGAACCCCTACTCAGACAGCAGGTAAGCATGCACCAACATGTGTTTACTGCCTCTGTGCCCCCAGGCCATCCAGCCCTCTGGTCCCCCTGTGATTTTCTATGCCGCCCTTCTTCGCACACACAGGTGTTGCCTGTTTTGCTTGATTCTTCTACCCTGCTCCCCTCCCCCCTCCAGCCTTCTTCTGCAGGAGTCTATCCTGATACATTCTGGTTTCACCATCACCTTATTGTGGCCCATGCTGGATTTGACTTTTATGGACTTCATTTATTCACGGTGTGTCACCCTTTCACAACTCTCATGCTGGACTTCCTTTGCATTTTGTACTAATGGTGGCCCTGAATCATGCTTTTCCCATCTTCATCTTGTATCCTGGCTTGCAACATTATGTTTTAACTCCTGCAATTGTATTTGCTTTCCACTCTTGCTTCTCCACTCTTCTTTTTGACAGCTTACGCTCTGTTCTCTCCTCCTCTCCCTTTCTCCCTTTTCCTTGCTCCTCCCCTTACTTTCTTCTATGCACTTACTCTATCAGAATTGTCCCTGGACCTAGTATGATAGCAACCCGGTCTGTCTCCTCCCCCCTGCGCCCTCCCCTTGCTTGTTTCCCACCACCCACTCCAGCACTATCTGAAATATTGTCAGGCCTAGTACGATAGTCGCTTGTTTTGTTCCTCCTCTCCCTTTCTGAATCCCGCTCCCTCACCTTTTGTATTTCTCCGGCTCTACCAGAAATTTCGCCAGGCCTAGTACGGTAGTCACCTGTATGTTTCAATTTCCTTCCTACTCTCCCTTCCCTTCCTTATCTATTTCTTAGCTCTTACACTATATGAAATGTCATCAGGCTGAGTACGATAGTTAATTTCACATCTTTACTGTTCATGGCCTGTAAGAATGTCATTGTATTTTTCCTTGTTCCCTCCCTTGCAGCGCTTTGAAACACATTGTGTATAGGCGCTATATAAATAAACTATCATATCATATCGTTTCATAAAATGTCTTCAGACCAAAGTGAGAGTTCAGTCAGGATTTCCTGTGAGGCTCTTGTCCAGGAAATGGTCATTGGTGAAGTAACCCTCCATCCTCTGTAAGTGGGACTTCCTTCTTGCGATACCATCTCACTCCCTTTTTCGGTCCATGTTTTATTTAGTCCTATGGTCTCCAGTTCTTCCAGGGACTCCGGCGAAATCCAACTCCTGGACCACTGTTGCGAGAATCAGGTAATTTCTAGAGCAAAGAGAAAAAGACAAATCAAGAATAAAATACATCAATCCAATCATTTTTCCCTTTTCACTTGGATATCTGTAATAATAAAATTAATTGTGCATATGAATCCAGAGTATGCATCAAACCACAATACAATACAGTGAGGATACCTCTTCAGAAATATCTGAAAGGAACATTGATTAAGTACAAAATATAACACATCACTTTTCCAGGCACATACTTCAAACACAACCAAACCCAACACAGCACATAATAGAGAAAATAATACAATAGTATTACAAATTGCTACCAATTTCACTTTCATTCAAAATCCCAGCTAATCTAATCATACTCACCCAATCTAATCCTACTCACCCTGTGATACAACATTCCACCTTTCTCATCTTTTATACATACATCTTACTTAGCTGCTATACCCCCTTTCTTAATGATATATTTATTAAATTTATTTACTTCCTGAACAATTTGGGCTCATATTTCCAAGTATGTACTCACCTGTTTTATACCTCAATTTTTCACATATAATTATAAAGATATATGCAGTTACTCAACTGATGTATTTGCCTTTTTGACCCCTTTGCACTCCAAGTTGATATTTTTCAAATAATTACACCTACTTACCTGCTATGGTAAGTCTATTTGATATGCAAGTGCTTTATTTCCAGAACAGAACAACATTTGTCACTCCCTGGTTTCTCCAATTTGTTCAATCCGTTTTTTATTTCTTGTTTCGGATGGAAGGGTTTAATCTGATTAACATGGACAAATTGTTCCACTGTTGACTCTCCCTCCTTTTTGGTGATTCTGTAGACTACAGGTGAAATCTTATCTACAATCTCAAATGGGTCACTATGATGCAAGGAATTTGGTGTTTTTATGTTTACCTTTTCTAAATTGAACTTGTATACCTGGTAACCTACCTGATATTCTCTCACAGATGTTTTCCTATCATAGTATGATTTTGTACTGTCAGATGCTTTTTTTCAAATTTCGATGTGCAAATGCAAAAGCATATTGCAAGGGCTTTATTAGTTCCTCCACATATTCGTGGATTCTGGATGCATTTACAAGACCCAGTTCATTTGTTCTGTAAAGTAAGTGTTGTGGCAAAACTATTTTCCTACCTGTCAAAATCTTGTGTGGGCTCACATTTGTCGATCTAGATGGTGTTGACCTGATAGCCATTAACACCAAAGGAGGTTGCAGATCCCAGTTAGAACAAGCTTCAGCTACAAACCTCTTTAACATGTCAACTATTGATCTATTACACCGTTCTACTGCCCCTGAAGGGGAGGGCCGATATGCATTGTGCAACTTCCTTTTCACGCCCATGATCTGCCACATTTATTTCATTACTGCACTTGTGAATGGACTACCATGGTCTGATGCTTTTTCTCTGAGGCAAACCAAATCTTGAAAAGATATCATTGACTAACAAAGTGGCCGCAGTTTGGGTACTGACATCTGGGGCTGGAAAGCATTCTACCCATTTGTACATTAAACAAATGACTATTAACATATACCTGTTTCCCCTTGCCGATCTCTGCACGTGCCCTACATAATCAACTTGCAGATCAGGACCATGGGTGTGTGAAACCTCTTTTCATTAATGGTGCTCTGTGAGTTGGGGAGGCAGCTGAAATTGCGCACACACTAAGCATACCCGGTTATAGAGTTCTACATCCTGTGACATATTTCCAACGTTTTCTGGGAACCTCTATGGCCTGCAGTTATTTATTTATTTTGTTTATTGTTTGCTTATTAGGCACTTATACAATAAGAATATACTGTTTCAAAGCGCCCAGATGGCAGGGAGGGAGGGGAATTGGGAAATAAAATACAACATTACAACACAATATTTAAAAGCAGAGGGGGGGTGTGAGTATTCAGAATTTGCAACTGCAGAAAGGAAGAGGGAAGAGGGGTACATGCTGGGGAGTCCCAGCCCGTGGGTGTGTGTTAGGCGGAAACCTGTGCAGTTCCCTCTGGGACCACTGCAAAAGATTTAGGACTACAGGCGTTTGGCGGTGAACCCACTTGGTAGCTGTCTGTACCACACAGATTCACTTGGTAGCTGTGGCTGAGCAGTCAGACCTCTCTCAAGAAAAGTTGAGCAGTATGTGGAGTATACAAAATAGGGCAATTCTTCACAGAAAGGCAAGCAAACATGCAACAAGACTTAGTGTAAAGATATTAAGGTATTTATTTATAACAAAACATCTATGAAAAACACTATAGCAAATTCACGGCAAACAAATCAAACACAATTACTCTACGAAGCAGAAAACGATCAATCCCCCTAGCAATATTTCGACAACTCTAGGTTCTACTGTTACCACTTATTTTCAGACAGAGGTGTATACGTCAACCTAGATGACACTCGAACATTAGTTAGGACGGGAGAGAAAAAGATAGGCAGGTTATGAAATCAACACAGTTCAATCCTTCGCGGATAAAATGCAAGGCAGGAAGGCAAGAATCACAATAGATCATCAAGTTCAGAGGCCAGGCCCACTCGGAGAGAGGCAAGGCGCGACATCCCAAAAAGTCTCTAGTGGAGATGCATTCAAGTCTTTGTAGCAAATTGTTATCGGCAGATTGAACCAGTTCAGAACAATAAATGAGAAAAGCTTGGAGGCGACCCAACGGAACGGAGAGAATTAAGACACCTCACTCGAACCGATCGAAAGGGAAGCCAGGCAGACACGGTACCTTGTTGTGGAGGGCAGCTCCGGTGGGGGCAGTTGTTCCTGGTGGTGGATGCACGTCGGGTCTTTGCCAAGAGTAGAGATGTTCTCGTCGTCGAAGAAAAGTGAAGTCCGGTGCACCACCAGGGAAGAGACCAGCCGCGGAGTGCTCCGTCACAAGGCACCACCTTTTGGTCGCAGTACAGGGGCAGTGGCTATCCGGTTGCCGAGGTGCTCTGCACTGGCAATTCGACCACTGCGTCCTGAGGCGAATAATAAGCAAAGGGGACTGGTTGTTCCCACCAGCCAGGGGAAGAGACTCTCCGGCAGGGAGATCTCCTCTGTCGTCGGGAAGTGGTGAGTCGGTTCCGCAGGGCTCCACCGGAGGTGTTGTCGTGCAGGTCGGCTCAGCGTTACCCTCGTCGGATTCTTAGGTCCTGTGGCGACTTCTGAAGATCCAGTCCCAAAAGCCCTGCTTTTATGCAGAAAACCCCCATTCATTCAGCCTAGCTGTCAATAAACACATGCTAAGTGGTGAGCGGGGTGGCTCACCACTTGGGCCAATCACTCCAGAGTGCGACCGGAGTTGGCAAGGCAACTCGGTCCAGGGTGCCTAAACCCCCTCCCACACCCCTGTGGTAACCCAGACAGAAGGGCACCACTTTGGAGGGTCTCTGTCCAGAGGCCCGCCAAAAGTGGAACAAAGGGCTCAACCTTTGGTTTAGGAGTCACAGAGACGAACACAGATGCCATTTTACAAACCGAGTTCTGGCAGAAAATACCATCCGATAAACTTATTTAAGATAAGTAGACCGGTGGTACGTTGGAGATTAACGAGAAAAAGGGTCAATCTCCAACAATGGGACGAATCCCATAGGGTTATGTTCGGGGTCGAACATAACAAGTAGTTTCCACTGCCACCAGCCAAAACTTGACGAGGGGGGACGGACAGTGCCCCTTCGAGTAACAGATCCAGGAGTAATCGAATTACCCCTACTAGTACGTCCACAATAAGATGGTTTGTACTAGTTCTGTTAGTAAATTTAGGTCTAGTAAAGCCAATGGTGACTTTACATGCCCGGGGAGACAGTAGTCAGTTCCCGGGTATGGAGTCTATGGTGGCGGTCCACTAGGACGCCCCAGTGTTACGGCACATAGGGTGCGGTGTAACACACCTAGAAAAACATATGAGACCCTATGGAGTAAAAGACCCCATAGCCCATCGAACACATTGACATTAAAAGGAATTACACACATACATGTCCAAGAGTGGGAGAAAAGAGTCCCACTCTTGGCAGGATGGAAAAAAACAAACTCCAGAAATCCAGCAAAGCTGCTGGGGGACTCACTAGGTTAGGAAATTCAGCCTAAACAGAGAATTCTCCCTAACAGTGAGCCATGGATCAAGTGCTAAGGATGTACATTGTTACACAGCCTGGGCCGCAGGAGGTGTAAGTGCGAGTCTCCAGAGCAAAGGGTGTGCAGATGCAAAGTGCTGTGGAAAGACAGGAGCTGGGAAGAATTGGTGTGGGAGGCCAAGGCCCGGAGGATGCATAAGGGTTAAGGACACCAATTCAGCAACCGTGGGATTAGCAGAGGTGAGAAGGAGGGGGAACAAGGGAAAGTCTTAAGGAGCTTCTGGAATTTGAGAAGATCCTGCTCAAGGCACAGGGGGTGGTTATTCCAAAGGAGGGAGCCCTCAGAGGAAAGTGAGCTGCCCCCTGTGCTCTGTTTAGCAAAACACTTTACACACAGAGAGTTGGTGCCAGAGGAGCAAAGTGGTTTAGAGCGAGAGTATTTGGTGAGATAAAGTTGAATATAGCGTGGTCCCTGGCCCAGACAGCCTTGTGGATGAAGCAGAGCGATATGAATTTAATCCGTGAAGCAACCAGGAGCCAGTGGAGACTTTTTAGTGAAGGAGAGATGTGGTCCCTGGGCTTAAGGCCAAGGATACACCTTGCTGCCCTATTCTGGATAAGCTGGAGGAGTCGCAGAATGGTAGAAGGAAGATTCAGGAGGAGGCTGTTACAGTAATCAAGTCGAGAGAGAACCAGGGCTTGAATCACATTGAGCTTCTAAGGGACAGTGAGAAAAGGTAGAATTTCTTTCAGAAGGAAGAGCAGATATTTGGACTTCTTGGCAATGTCCTAAGTGTGAGCGAGGAAGGAAAGAGAGGAGTCAAAGATAACTCCAAGGTTTCTGGCTTCATTTGAAGGTGCAGGGGGAGAGCCCAAGGAGGAAGGCCAGAGTGAAGGGAAGAAGGAGGGAGCAGGTGTCCCAGTCGGAAGGATCTTAGTTTTACAGGCGTTGAGGCAGAGATCATTGGAGGCGCAACAGGACTGGACAGCAGATAGGCAGTCAGGGATGATGGATGGTGCAAGAGGGTCAGCATGGAGTCTGAAGAAGAGCAGTGTGTCCTCTGCATAATACTGGCAGTTGTAGAAGAAAGAGGAGATGAGGTGTGCAAGGAGAGCAAGATACATTTTAAAGTTATGGCAATGAGGCATGATGTAACATCAATCCCTGAAATGACAAAGGCACTACCCATTGAATTTGGCCTGACACAGATTCCCTAACCATCAGCCCACCGTGTAAACTATTTCTCTTTTTGTTTTTCTAACAACAACTTCAGCCACTTTTTTCCCTTTGTATTCCTCTTCATTCAGAGGAATTTGTTCTGCATCGAGCAAGTGGTTGTGAAATGGGCCTAAAATAAGATCCTCCTTTTTTACCTTAATTGAATCTTGATCAGGAGTATCAAAACTCCACTGCACCACAGGCTGATCAATTGTTTTCAGAGATTTGGAGCATGTTATTGCATCCACCTGGATTTCACTCAGCAGGTGTTCCATAGGAAATAACGCACCATTCATAACCCCCGATTGTGGCTAATTGAGCTGCCTTATCATTCCCCTACCTATCTTCCCTGGTGTTTTCAAATGACCACATATTTTCCTCCAATGGATGATCAGGTCATTTTCTAAAACAATTTTGTTCATGGCTCGGATCATTTTGCCATGTTTCACTGTTTTTTTGTTATATGCAAGCATTCCTCTCAATTTCCAACCAGGTAAATACTCCACAAAACTATCTTGTGCGTAATCAGAATCAGGGACTAAAACTATTTCTTTAAGTTTATTTTCTACTGCTGTAGATATTGCCTTTTACATGGTGGCCAATTCTGCAACTTGACTGCTTTGGGGCCTAGCTTCATGCTTACTCTCGGGATGCTATCGCATTTAATCCACCAGTTGCCTATTCCTGCCACTAGTTCTTTTTCAGAATCACCTTCCATGTGACATCCACTTCCATCTACATACACGGTTGGGTGATCCTTACATGTTTTTTCATTGAAATCCTTGAGTGGGTATTGCTCAAATTCATTTAAATTTGTTTCTAATTGTGTGTCTTCAGGTGCACAAACAGATGCACGGTCATGTCATTATGCTAGCCCTTGAGCAGCTGGACTCTTTTTGTTCTGTCATATCTCACTTCCACTGGAAATCCCTGAAGTGCTAATGTCCATGAAGTGATTCTAGACTGGCCCAAATTCCCTGATTCGATCCTTTTACTTTGCAAGAATTGTAAAGGCAGGTGATTTATTTCAACAATCACCCGCTCCCCTTGAATTATGGGACGGAAATGTTGTAATGACCAGACAGTGGTCAGAAGTGCCTTTTCACATTCACTTAACATGCTCTCTACCTGCAGCAATGCCTTACTGGCATATGTAATGATTTTGTTATTTACACCATGTTTTGGTATAACACTGCTGACATACATTGATCTGTGATTCCTATTTCTACAAAGAAATCCAGTTTTGTTTTACTGGATATGCCAAACATGGTGCTTTCATCAGACAGCTTTTAACTTGGCCACTGCCTCAATTTGTTCCATTTCCAGGTACACCCTACTTCAGTAACCTTGTCAAAGATCATGTAATTTCAGCTTAATTTTCAATACATTTCCAATTGTAGCCTGTAATTCCTAAATAGCTTTTTAAACTTTTCAAATTAGTGGGAGCTTTTAGTTTCTGAATTGCTTCCACCTTTTTTTCTTTTGTTGGTTTAAACCATGTTCTGTTACTTCATGGCCTCGGAAGTTTACTCTTTTTCTACACCACTGTGCTTTCTGTGATGATACTCTTGCCAGAGGGTTTTGTAACTGACTGAGAACATGTGTAATTTAATTGAAATGGCTTTTCAAATCTTCATGTTTGATTAACACATCATCCGCATACACTTTTGTTCCTCTTTCAGATGCATCTGGGAATGACTTGCTCACATACACTATTGACATACCCAAAAGGGGTCTGGGACAATGGATAGTGGCACACACCGGTATCCAGCTGTAAGATCCAAGGTGGTAAATACCTTTGATCCCTGAACCTGTGCAAGGCCTTGACCAATAAATGGAAGTGGACATCATGAAACAGGGACCCTTTTATTTAATTCTCTTAAATCTGCACACAAACACCATTGGCCATCAGTTTTTAGCACACCTAATATGGGAGTATTTGATGTACTATGAATAGGCCTACTGATGCCTCTAGATTCCAAATTTTCTAATTATTTCAGCCAGTGACTCCAGACAAGTTAGGGGAAACTTATATTGTTTTACAACTACTGGCTCCCTACCATGTCCTTCTGGTAGTGTGCCAACATGCAAATCAGTCAGCCCACAGTCATATGAATCTTGCTCACTAATGGGACCAATTTTTTATCCTTGTTGAAATGTGGAATCCTAGCTAAACCATTGAAATTCAGAGTCACCTCTCCCTACACACCTATTACTCAAGGCCAAATTACAAACATTCTAAGTCACTCTTGAGTTACTCAGCAAATGATTTTTCATACTTCTCTCCTCACTTTCCTTGACCTCAGTTCCTTGTCCAAGAGACTGACGATAACAGATTGCTCAAAGTTCTATTTTCTGATTGTGGAGTCAACACACTAAATTGACTTGTAGAGTTTATCCTAGGGTACAAGAAGAGCAAGGGGCCCATTCTTACTGAAGAGCCCTTCCGAGGAAATGCTAAAGTTAATTGGAGCACGTAAGAATCTACGTGACATGAGGCGAAGGACACAGCAATGCAATCCTCCTTTTTGGATTTTGCCCCTTCCCCTAGCCAATAAGCCCTTCTGACCATTAAAATAGATATTGGGTTACTGGATGGGCCATTCAGTTGTGTATTTATTCAATGGGCCGCCAGTGCCTAATCTTGTCTAAATGCATACCCATAGCCTTTTTCTTTTATGTGAGCTGTCAACAAGATGGTGGCTCACTGAGCTTGCTGGGGTTTGTAGTTCCTGCAGAAACAAGAGAGTATTAATTCTGTGCACTGTTTTATGACATGTCTTCCAGTGTGTGGGTTGAAATTATGACTATGCCCAGGTCACCACTTGCCTAGCTTCTATAGGGTTCTAGATGGCCTGATGGCTCTTCTTAATGCACTGGGTTTCCTGTGGGGAACTGCATTGTGGATGCACATGATGGATAAAGGGTACTGCAAGAGGCCAGAGTATCTCTAAGTGTTCAATGGGTTCTCCCAATTGAAGTCACACCCCTAGGTAAGTATTGTACTAATCAAACCACTAGGTGTTACATGGGGGCTCCCCATTCTAGTCTATCTATGTCATGCTTTTTCCAGATGATTTATTGCATTCTGGAATTCATGTCCATTAGAAGTAAACCCTCTTCTTCTTTCGAGCACTTCTTCCTTGTAATCTTAGTATTTCTCTATATAACACACATCTGGATTTTCCCATTTAACAGCTATATGCCTGCTTCTCTCTCTCTGTATCACACCATAAGACACTGATCATCTGTCCTCAGTGATAGTACATACATTGCTCAACAGTCCTTCTGTATCATCTACTGCTTCCTCACTCTCATCGTGTCTTCACTTACTTTGAATACCACTGCATGTTATTCTAAACATAACTGCCTTGTTTTTTAAGGGTCTTTCACTACAAGTCATCTTCCTTCTTTCTGTGGAGACATCAGCTATCCCCCTTTTGGCAAATCTATTTGTAAGAAGTACAATGTCTTTTAAAGAAGTCACTCTTCTTCTGACCTTGCTACACGTTTGTCTCTTCTCTCCTCTAGGGATCTAGATTTACTTCCTGCTTACAAACTTTACTAGAAAATCATCTCCTATAGCCTTAAGCAGATGTTATCATCTCAAACCCTCATTCATAATTTGCACTTTCAACTCTTGGTTTCAGATTTTACCTCTGATTTTTGCTCCTAAAATGTCAATACTTGTTACTCTTTCATGTGTTTCCCGCTCATCTCCTTCTCCTTCATTGACCCAACCAATCCTCTCTTTTTCTTCCTGTAATCCTCCCTAATAAGCTCCCCTTAGTCCACTTGTCTCCATCAACAATGGGACCTAGAACCTCTCCCATCTGCACTCTTCTCCATAGTTTTCCTTACTTGGGCTCTCTTTGCAAATTCTTCCCATCCTCCTCTACTTCCTCTGCTTCAAACATGCTACCATGCATCATACGTTTTTAAAAATACTCCCTTGATCCAGTTATTCCTTCCTTTGAGCTATTGTGCTGTTTCTCATCTTTCCTTTCATTCTAAACTCCTCAAACATACTTCCAATTCTTAACTATCCCCCTATCTTGATGCTAATCTGTTCCTATTTCAATCCATGTCCTACCCACCCCCATTCAAACCATGCATTATTAATATTCCACATCTTCTGATTAGTCTTAGCAATGCACCCTTCTTATTCCCTTACAATTGTGTGTGAATTTTGACATAGAGAATCACTGTATTCTTCAATTCCTCAGGTTTTTCCCTTAGGCTTTGCTCTTTTCGATCCATCTCATTTATGTACCTGTGTGGGGGTTCCTCTTGCCCTCTTCCTCGACACTCTGGCATCCCTCAATCCTTACTCAGTTCATAGACATTTACTATTTTCTCTTTACATCTATCATTCTATCTTTTGGTCTAAAGTGTCATTTTAATGATGCTGATTCCCAAATCCTTCTCTTCTATTGTTCTTTCATATTATGCATGTATCTCTGCTGGTCTATTTGCCATCAAACAATAGACCTACCTTTCAGGTCACCAAAAATGAAATCATAATGTTACCATCCCCTTACCCTGAGGACTATTCCTTACTCTCAACATTCTATCACCACTCTTGCCGCCTTTTATATTTTGATGGTAAGCTCTCGTTCCAAGGACTGGAACAGGTAGTAACAGCCCTGTGGTGTGAGTTAAAGGACTGAGTGAAGTGAGGGCACTTAACAAGGGCCCCGGGACATTACCACCCATTCCATCCCTTGGAGTGGGTCCTTTACACCATTAGCATCCATTCCGGTGGAGGGGACGGTGCTAATTTAAAGTATTTCATTCTGTGAATGGTTCTCCTCGCGGACGTCGTGTTCACAGAATTAAATAACTGCCCAAAGATGGGTGCCATCGAAAAGGAAGGCAGGGTTCCACACCGAGCCCCTCTTCCCTTTCAATGGCAGCCTCACGCATGAAGAACAAGAAGGAAGCAGCAGAGGTTGCAGGCACTGCCGCCGCAATGAGGTAAGTGGGGTGGGGGGAAGATGGTGGGTTAGGCAAGAGGTCATCCGGTGGCTTGGAATGCGGGCTAACATTGGGAGATTAAGTCCATGTTCCTAGCCTCCTGATTGGCTGGCTCCCCCACCAAAGGTGCTAATTTAAAATAAATCTAATTTTCTTTTGCCCCCCAAAACGATGTTGTCTCATTTTGATCATATTTTATCTTTAATTGTCTTATGTAAACATGTGGATACCTTTGTTCAAAGCACTTCAAAAAAATAAATAAATGCACAAATAATCAAAACATTATTTTAAATAAAGAGCATTGTATCTGAAGTGGCATTGACAATGCATGAAGGATGATCTACTAGTTGTATCTCTTGATATTCTATTCAGCCCACCCATTCTAGTCTTGATCAGCACAACCTTTATAGTCCTCAGAATTTCAATTTGAGGGGTGGGTCATCCCTTCACCTTAGCGGGACACCTACTGGTAGCTTCTTCAATCATATCAACCTGTGTTTTCCTGAAAAATATAGCAATGCATTTTAACTAATGTTCTGCCTATCTTAACCCATGATCATGGAACAAATCTTTAACACAGGAGCAGGACAAAGAGGAGATTTTGCATGTATCCTAACTCAGGTTATAACCAAAGACGTTATCACTCAATTGTATTGCAGATAGTATACTTAAAACTGGTTCAAAAATGAAAATCAAGAGGATGCAAACATATGCAGCTAATTTGGTCACCAGGTCCCCTATTCTGATGTCACAGACTTCACTGATTGTTTTAATAATGTGGTTGTGAGGGTCCAGGCTCAACTGCATGTACCAGTTGCACAAGTAACGTGGTGGCATAAAAGACACATTAGTGGTGGCATCATTGAGGATGGCGCAGGCCGTATGGACTTAGTTTGTCAAGGCGCAAGAGCAGGCACAGTTCGAGAAGTACCAAGCTGGAATGCAATGGAGGATGGGTGATTTATTGTAGTGATGCGATGGCCATACAGCACAGGCATAGGTCTAGGGGTGCAAGAGGTTTTGGGGATAACATGCTAGGGGGCTTTTTCAGCAATATGTGAACAGAAGAGAAAAAAAACATGTGTAGGATCAAGTTAGGAAAGCATTTCCACAGACAGCTCACAATAAAGGGCTGCACTCTTTTGTGACATCAGTGTTTATTATTTGAATATTCAGCAGAAACAGTGCACAGGAATGTTGCAATCCTGAAGTTTCCCAGGAGAACACAGTCCCATGAAAGCCACTGAGCTAGGCACCTGGGTGTCCGAGAAGAACTGGCAGAGAAATAGAAATAAAATATAATTAAAATCCAGCCACAGTGGAGTACAGTTCTTTTCAGAATACACTTGGCAGCAAGGCATGAGAAGAGAGCTTGGGGGCCAGAGAACTGGAGTAGGGGTTGTGGGGCATGCAACAGAGAGCCAATCATTGGAGAAAGGGTCTGGTGTCATTAGGGTGCAACATTGTAAAGTGTCATCGCTGATGTCAGCGGGGCACCTCATTGGTCAGACTCGTTGTGAATGTGTCACGCCTTGTCATCTCAAGAAGTTATGTACAATCAGTATACAGCTGTTTATCTATTTGTATATTGGCCAACACGTGTTTTTGACTGATCAGCACAATCACCTAATTGTGGGGTGGTGTGGGAAGACTTGTGACATCCTAAGGGGTTTTAAGTGCAAGAGATGGTTTACCCAATAAGGGTCACCCAGCTCTTGTGACCTACCCCAAAAATACAACTAAAATGTTGTATGAATATGTACTTTGTGTATAAAATGTCCAGCCACAGTGGGCAGCGTCAAGAGCTCAATGAATTCAGGTCAGCTGCACAGGGCTGTCTGAACCATGTCTCCCAGCTGTTTTGGGTCCACTAATTCTGTGTTACTTCTTGCTTGGTGTACGCTCCTTTTTTGTATTATTTTTCCTTCCTTGGAATTACTTTTGACGGAGGTCTCCTGGTACAATGTTACCATGAATGGCAGCATTTTGAGCAAAGGAAAATGGACTGACAATTTACTCAGAAAAATCAGAAAGACTGTTTCAGTTTAGGGAGCTCCAAAGGTTTGATGGTTCAACACAATGTAATGCTTTCTCAGCATTGAGGCTTAACACAGCCAATAGCGTGTCACTTGCTTCAACTAGACACATTATATGACAAAAAGTATGGAGTTTGATGAGCCAAGTTGTCTTCTTAGAAAGCCCACTTGATTCTGGTAAATTTATGTGAAAGCCATCTGAATCACAGTTAAGGACTTATGATATTTGTTTACATTTGTATTTGAGAGACGTTTGTCTTGATGGGGCTACCCCTGATGACACTCAGCCATTCAGCCATTCACACACATTTTAAAAATAGAAATGTGGTTTCAAACAACTTTAAAAATTCAACTTTCAAACTGCTAGTGCCCAGCCCCATACTGACTTCCAATTGGCCCATTGTCAAACTGATTTACTGTAAATTAGTAGGCTGATTCAAACTGCTACAGTCAAATGGTTCGTTAATGTGGAAAACTTTCCTCCAGAAAAAATGTGACCACTGCATGGAATTCATTATACCACAGCGAATGTCGTGCCTCAATCATGTTTACTTCCCCATCCTTACCCTCTAGTGAATCTCCAAAGAAAATGATCTGAAATCATACTCTGCACAGCCACCATTAAAATGGCTCCAGGAATCCGCAGGGTCATACTAACTTTAAACTGTACCCTGAATTTAGATCTAAGAGAGGGTCCACAGAGAGGTTGCAATCTCCCTCCAGCACAATGTTACCAACCAAAAAACTCATAACTCCTCCCAGCTCCTACCAGAACAGTTGATTAGCAGTTGTCACAACATACACGCTAATGACCAGGGATTCTGTTCCCAGCCCGATTGCTGTTGAACACCATTATTTATTGAATAGGACTGTTTCAGACGGCAAAAAGACAAAGGAGATGACAATGGTCTCATATATTATATAAGCGGGTGGTACAAGACAACTCCTTATATGTTATGTTATGTTATGTTATGTTATGTTATGTTATGTTATGTTATGTTACTTGGCATTTATATAGCGCTTTATATATCATTGGTATAACCTCAAAGCGCTGGTAGGTTGAACGCCCTCGGGAACCATAGTTCGAGTCAGTAGAGAGAGATAGTGACGTATGGTTAGTGGGTGCACCGGATATGTGTGCAGCTGGTGTAGTTGTTGGATGATAGCTGCTTCCTAGCGATAGGTGTGGTGCTGAAGACACCTTGACACCTAGACTGGGTTCTAGTTGCGTTAGGCCTGAGGAACGCCTATGGGAACAGATAGGCCAGAATGTGCTCAGCTAGCTGCATTTTATTAGGGTGATGAGGTGTTCATGGGGTCGTATTCGCATTTGTACAGCTAGGCAGAATTATCAGGGGTATAGCTGTCTTCTAGTTGAATGATGGTGTATAGTAGAGAGTAAGCGTAGTGGCGTGATAAGATGGTTATCTGTAAAAGCGCCTGAGACCAGGCACGTAAACAGGACGGTGGGGATATACATAGCGACATACAGATATATAGTGACAGGAGTCGATACAGGTATATATGGGGATACAGATATATATGGGGTTACAAGTATATAGCATATATAGGGGATACAGATATATGGCAAAGGGAACAGGTGCACTGTGATACAACGTGTGGGGCGGTTTCAACAGGTTCCACTCATTCTATTCTGCCCATCCATTCTGCTTCGTCTGCTCTGCTCATTCTGCTTCATCCACTCAATCCATTCCATCTATGTTATCTATGTCATTTATTTCATCTAGTCTATTCACTCTATTCATTCTACTTATTCCATCGACTCGAACAATTCTATCTATTCCGTTCACTTTGTTTATTCATCAATTCCATCCGCACTAGCCATTCCATCCTCATGAGCTGATCCATCTGTACCATCTGTTCCATCCGTTCCACCCGTTCCATCCGTTCCATCCGTTCCATCCATCCAATAACTATTCCATCCTTCCTATTCAGTTTATCCGTTCAGTTCAGTTCGTCAGTTCTATCTCGTTCATCCAATTCTATCCAAATCATCCATTCTATCCAATTTGTCCATTCTGTCCAATTCGCCCATTCTATCCAATTTTTCCATTCTGTTAGATCCATCCATTCTATCTGTTCCAGGTCCTCTGTTCTATCTAATCCGCCTACTCCATCTGTTCCACCTGTTCTGTCAATTCTATTTACTTCATTCCGTCTATCTATTCCATCTGTTCCATTTGGTTCTGTCCATTCCATCTGGTTCTGTCCACTCTTATCCAGTTCTGTCCACTCTTATCTGGTTCCATCCACGCTATGCGGTTCCATCCACTCCATCCAACTCCACCCACTCTATCCTATTCCATCCACTCTATTCTATTCCATCCAATCAGTCCAATTCCATCCACTCTGTCCTATTCCATCCACTCTATCCATTTCCATCCATGCTATCAATTCCATCCACTCTGCCCAGTTCCATCCACTATGCCCAATTCCATCCACTCTGTCAAATTCCATTTACTCTGTCCAATTCCATCCACTCTGTCCGGTTCCATCCATTCTGTCCTGTTCCATCCACTCTGTACAGTTCCATCCACTCTTTCCAGTTCCATCCACTTTGTCTAGTTCCATCCACTCTGTCCAGTTCCATCAATTCCATCCAGTTCTATCTACTCTACCCAGTTCCATCAATGTCATCCGATTACATCTACTCCATCCATTAGGTCACTCTATCCATTCCATCCACTCCATTTGTTTCATCTAGTTCCATCGAGTACCAACCATTTGTATCCAATCGTCCAGTTCCATCCATTTCATCCAGTTCCATTCGAGTCATCCAATTCGATCCACTCCGTCCACTCCATCACTATTTCCACTTTATTTCATCTGCTCCATCCATTCCATCTGTTTCATCTACTTTCTCTGTTTCATCCACTCCATCCATTCCATCCACTCCATCGTTCCATCCACCCTATCCTTTCCATCTATTCTACCCGTTCCGTTCACTCTATCCATTCCGTCCACTCTATCCGATCCATCCACTCTATAAGTTCCATCCACTCTATCCGTTCCATCCACTCTATCGGTTCCATCCATTCTATCCGTTCCATCCATTCTTTCCGTTCCATCCATTCTGTTCATTCCATCCAGTCTGTCTGTTCCATCCATTCTGTCCGTACCATCCGCTCGGTCTGTTCCATCCACTTTATCTGTTCCATCCGCTGTGTCTGCTCCATCTACTATTTCAGTTCCATCCACTCTATCCGTTCTGTCAACTCTATCTGTTCCATTCACTCTATTTGCTCCATCCATTCTGTTTGCTCCTTCTGCTCTATCTGTTACATCTGTTCTATCTGATCCATCCGTTCTATTCATTCGATCCAATCAATTTATTCCATCCATTCTATCTGTTCTATCCACTCTATCCATTCCATCCACTCTAACTGTTACATCCAACCTATCAGTTCCATCTATTCCATCCACTCCATCCACTTCATCCAATTCCAATCGCTCTATCCAGTTCCTGTTGATTTTATCCACTCCATCCAGTCCATCAACCCTATTCATTCCTTCTGTTCCATCTGCTCCACGCACTCTATTCGCTGTTTTTGCTCCATCTGCTCCACCTACTCCTTGCACTCTATCCACCTCATCCATTCATTCCATGTATTCCATTTGTTCCTCTCATTCCATTCGATCCACTCCATACACATCATACACTCAATCCAATTCGAGTCAATTCCATCCACTCTATCCGATTCCATCCACTCCATGCACTTCCATCCAATACTCCATACACTCTATCTAATTTCGTCCACACCATAAATTCCCTCCACACCATCCAATTATATCCATTCGAATTCCATATGCTCCATCCACTCCATTTACTCCTTTATTCCCTCCACTCCATCAACTCCGTCATTCAATCTACTCTGTCCACCCATGCCATCTATTCCATCCAGTCCATCCATTCTATCCCATCCTGGGGGCAGGATTGGAGGTTTTTGTCATGATGCTCGCTCCCGGGGAGCCGGTTCAAGCCCTGCTTCCCCGAAAGCGGACATCCAGTCCCCAAGCAAGGACCCAGCAACCCCATATAGGGGCCCTTTGGACAGTGTCCTGGCGCCTATGGTGCCAGGCTCATAAAAGACATCAGTCCTGGCGCCATAGGCGCCAGGCTCATTATGGAAGTGCTTGGGTGCACTTACCTGATGTAGACCATGCTGCAGGATCCCGGCCTCCTTGAGGCCTGAAAGGAACTACTTTACCTGTGGGACTAATTTACCATCCGGGCGTGGTCGGGGAAGGATACATACCTGATTGGAGGAAGGATACATATCTGGAACTTCTTCCAAGGCTATTTAAACCCCACCCGAACAGCCACACGTGCTTCGCGTTGTTCTGCATCTAGCAGCTGGACGCTCACCGTGTCTGCTCCTGCATCCTGACTTCTGCCACGCCTGCCAGCATCCTGGATCACCTGCAAAGGAAGAGAAGAAGAGAACAGAAGAAGGAAAAGTCCTTACCTGCTAAATCCGCATCCCGGAGACATCTCGCCGACAATCCTGAAAAGGAAGACTTTTATTTAAAAGCTCATCGCGTCGATCGCTGCAGCGCCGCATTCCACTCACCTTTACAGGGCGCCTCCATGTTCAGCAGCGATCATCCGGATTTGCAGTCACGCCCCAGCGCCTAGGGAGAAAAAGACCAGAACAAAAGGTGAGAGAGAGAAGGGAATAAGGAAAGCTAATTCTCCACATTAAGACTTATGTCAGGGTATTAAGACTTACCTGTTGATTCATTCCCTCTTTATTTCGGGTCCGCGCCGCATCCTGGAATTTCCGGACCCCGGCCCCTAAGGGGAAAAAGAGACATCAGCGTTAATGAGCGAATGGAAAGACATTACCAAAGAACGCTCATTAAAGACTTACCTGATTTCTACAAGCATTTCACTTCTCATCTGGGGTCGGTGCCTGTTCCCCGGCATTTCGTACCCCGGCCCCTATGGGGAAAAGGACACTAGCATTAGTACATTAATGCATGGACACAAGGGGAACCTCTTATCAAAAAACTTACCTGGAAGCCAAGCAAGTTTGGTTCTCACCAATCCGAAAATCCAGTGAAGTAACTGGATACCAACACGCCCCTGCATCAGAAGCAGGATGGAGAGCTCGTCCTTCCAGACCCTAAGGTGAGACGCTACGAGGAATCACAGAAGGGTTTCGAGGAGGGTGAGAGGGGAAAGTGGGAGGCTGATTGCATTACCCCGCAGACAGTTAATCCCCTATTTGCGCCTACAGAAGGATACTTTTGCGAGCCAGTCAAGCCAGATTTGGGGGCCCGGTCCAGTCCGTCTTCCGAACCCTGCGCATCACCTTAGAAGAGGACACAGCAGCGCGAACCAGGCCAGCGCCTCCGTGGGAGTCAGGTGAGAGTTACAGTTTTGAACAACAGGTAGAATAGTCTGTGTGTTTCATCATTGCGTTGCTGGGGGATTCAGACACATCTTTAGTGTGGTCATTGGTGTTATGGGAAGAGCCATGTTTTTAGTAAATTGCAGATTGACAAATAGTCTTTGTTGTGCCAGATGTGAGGTGGAAGCGAGTTCCATAGAGTGGGGGCCAAGTCTGAGAACGAGGATCCTCCGTTCCTGACCGAGTTTGTGGTTGGGATCACTAAAATGAGGGCAGAGCTTGATCTTAGAGTGCGGGGTGGGAGGTAAGGTTTTAGGTTGTCTTGCAGGTATAGAGGGCTGGTCTTGTGCACTGCATGGTGGGTGATGCACAGGGTCTTGAAATTGGCCCTTCGTCCAGCTAGGAGCCAGTGGAGTGTTCTGAGAGCTGGAGAGGTGTGGTCTCTTGGGCCCAGTGCTAGTAGCATTTTGGCGGCAGCGTTTTGTGCTCTTTGCAATTTAGTAAGGTGGTATGCCCAGACTCTGAGGTAAAGGGAGTTAGCATGGTCCAGTCTTGACATTACAATAGACATAACAGCGGCATTTCTATTAGGAAAGGAGAGGTAGGGAAAATGTGTCTAAGAATTTTGAGATGGTAGTGACAAGACTTAGATACATTGTTGATTTGCCGAGAGAAGGTTGGGGGTGAGTGGTTGTCCCATGGATGGGGGCAAAGGTAGAGGGAGGGGGAGAAGCTCAGTGTTGCCGCACATCATGATTTCGGTTTTAGTGGGGTTTAGGAAGAGGTGGTTTGCAGTATCCAATGGTCGATGTCAAGGACGCAGGCTGCGAGGTCAGGCTGAGAGCAGGGGTGTAGGAGACACATAAAATCTGGGGGGGACAGGGGATATCTTGGGGACTTTGCTTTATTTATTTATTGTGTTTTAGTCAAAGAGCTCGACTTTTCACAAAATTAGAATTAAAATAGCAGTACGTATTAAATTACAAATATCACTGTATAAAACAAGAGAAAAGAAGAAAATTAAAGGATTCAGCAGCAAAGAACATGAGTTTGTATGTTGCATTTCTGGATTTTTCATCTGACTATGAGCTCATGGTAAGAGAGTGGAAATAAATATTACTTCCAGTGGGCCACAGCTAGGACTACAGCTCATTAAAAGGCAGATCACCTGTAAGTGGACTCCTGCCAAATAAAGGAGTTGCAGCCTTTTCTACCAACTGCAAGTTGCTACTTTTTTTGTGTGGGGCAAGGAGACGTGTGTGTCTCTTGGAATGGAAGGATGGGGGTTTCAAAGAAAGAGGAAATCTTGTTTTGACATCTGAGTAAGCCCTGTTATGGGAGTAGTGAGACAAGGTGTTTGATGTTGCTGCTTTGACACTACTCTGGGGGGAGGGGGTACAGCAAACAAGGCGGATGAGCGATTGCAAGCGCACCCCCTTATAAGCACTCTCCAACACCGCGGCTGGATGTGTCGGACCAGGGGGATGCCTAGTAGGTGGGGTGAATGTGGACCCAGGGGGGTGGCCACATAGCAGGCTGCCCCTATAGCGCCCCTGCGAGGGCCAGGCCAGGCCAGCCTCTCACAATGAGTCTGGTCCCTCTTATTCCATCTCATGCTGGCTTCAGAGCCTAGCCTTTCTTTGCCTTTGTTATTCTGAATGCAGAGCTGGACTCTGTTCCTTTCTCGTTTAACATTTGCTGCAAAGCCTGATTTATTTATGATATGATATGGCATGATTTGATTCTCTCATATGTTACTAGGATGGCAGAGCATGGGTCCTCAGCCCTGTTACATTATTCAAAGAGCGCTTTTGGCCTTTCTTTGCCTCTCCCTTGTCTCACTGCTTGCTTGCTTAATACATACCTCCTTGCTTGAACACTCAACATATTCTCCCTAACACAGCAATGGCAGCTGCAGTCTGCCTTAACTTCTATTTGTTCCGTGTCTTGAATTGGCCTCTTATTTCTGCTTTTCTGTCTGCAGGGGAAAGGCCATAAGAGGGCAACAGCTAGCCAATATTGGAAGAACATGGGTATATTATGCCAGAGGCTGGCAACTGCCTTCCTAATGCCTACACAAGAGACACAACTCTTGCCTTTGTTTCTAACAGTAATTCAGTGGATGAAGAAATGCGAGAACACACATATTGCTTATAAATGAAGGGGATGATGTCACACTTGGTTAAGACATTTTGATCATGACAGGAGCTAATTTCCAGCTGCAATAAAGCAATTACCTTTTAGACTTCTGCTTTAAATAACATGAGTATCACCTGAAAAGCACAGTGGTTGCTCAACAGGGTTCCTGGAGCACGAGGGGTACCCTACTCGTGGACATGGATGATTGGAGGGCATTCTTGCCCTGGTTTGGAGCCTGGCCCCTACAGCCATGATGGAGGGAGGGGCCTATTACTTTTGGTTGTATGTACCCTTTGAGGATGGGTAGACATTGCCTTGTGCTTTAGCCCACTAACAGCTCTGCTTTGCAATCCCCAAGCATCAAGGTGCAAAGTAAACGGCATGGAGTGGACCACTTCCATTGGCGCATTTTTTTACTTTTCCGTCACAAAATAGAAGATTTTAGCGTAAAAGCCAGGTGAAATCACATTACTTTTCCACTTTGGAAGAGTGTAAATACCTCGCGCAATTAGCGATTGCTGGCGGTATTGACAATGGCTTCTTCTTTTACCAGGTTTTATTTCCAAGCAGATCACAGAGGAATCCCTTTCCTTATTTCCAGCATGAGAATCAATGCTGGCAGTGAGGCCGCATTTGTCTGGTGGAGCGGGAAATACAGGGGGTCCTGGTGTGTCCACTCGGCTCCCGAACTCCACCCAGAATATGCATGAAAATCTGGCCAGTTAGAAAAAGTGACAGTAATGGTGTTTTCCACCACTTTTTCTGAACCAATTGACCTGCAAAATGCTGTGTTGCATTGGAAGCTGAATGCATTCACTCTGCCTATTATCCCACCGGAAGATTAAGCCAGAGGCTGAACACAGGTGTTACATATTCCTGTGCACAATCTGCATTTGGAGCATTAACTAACTGACCTACCTTACAAATGATATCTCCTCTGGGGCTTTACCATTTTAACCCCTTAACTACCATGGGTATTTCTCCCAGTGCCAAGGCCTTTTTTGGTGATTTCGGTATGTCGCCATTAAATATCTTGTAACTTACAATATACGCAAAATCCGTTCCTCCCTCACATTAAACGCCACCAAACTCCTAATTTCCTCTCTCATCTTCTCCCGCCTCTTCTACTGCTCTTCTCTAATCTTTGGACTTCCCGCTTCTCAACTTGCCCCTCTTAAATCCATATACCACTCTGCTGTTCGTACCCTCTGTCTCCTTACCTCCCGTGACTTCATCTCTTCCTCACTCTCGTACCTTGGCTGGCTACCTTTCCACTCACACTTTAAATTCCACTTTCTCTGCCTTGTCTTCAAATCCCTCTATGGTCTTGCTCCTCCTTATCTCTCCTCCCTTCTCTCCTTCTACTTCCCATCCCGCCCCCTTCGCTCCGCTGACCATTTCCTCCTCACTGTTCCTCCTTCCCCCTGCGCCTCCTCCCGTTTCCGCTCATTACAACTCCTTGCACCTATGCACTGGAACTTACTCCCTCTTACAATCCGCTCTACTACGACCTTCGCCTCATTTCGCACTTCCCTTAAATCCCTCCTCCTCCATTCTCCCCCTTGAAAACTTCCCCTATCACCTGATACCTCCCCGTTCCTACTCCTCTCCCTTCCTCTTCAACTTTCCCTCGCCCTGTCCAACTCCCTCTCCTCCCCCACCTCTTCCCTCTCCCCTTTTCTACCCCCCCTCAGTTAATTGCTCTTTGCACTGTTTTGTTGAATGATTCAAGATGTAAATGTTGTTCCCATTGTTAAGTGTTATTGGTTTTTTGTAATCTGTTGTTCCATTGTACAGCGCCTTGGTGTAAAGCGCTGTATAAATAAATCAATCAACTTCTTTGTTACATGAGATATCTTGGCCAAAGTTGGCCCCTTTTTTTCCACATGTAGGCGGTCGTAACACCACCCAGGAATCCTAGTTTGCTGCAGGGGGGTGAGAGAAAATGACCAAAAAGGAGAACATTTGATTTTTTTTCAGAAAATGCCAATAAAATGTTGAACAAAGAAGCCTGTGGTGTTTTCCTTGTAAGAGCTAAGAACAAATGGTTTGCTGTGCTGGATTTGCCATTTTCCAGGCTTTCAAGACCAGATTGAGTGGAAACCAAAATAACATATTTTGATATGCTAATCAGCCGTTTTGTGAGAGGTGGGTGATTTTGGCATTTTTTGTCCAATAGGACATGCGTGGACGGAATGGAAGAAAAGGGTAGGAAAGCTGAATGGGAAGCCAGAAAGGCATACATTTCTGAAAAGTAGACAATATTCCAAGTTTGGGAAGGGGTGATTTGCGCAGGTCAAGCAACAACTATGTAGGGAAAGATTCCATAGTTTAGGGGGAAATCAGGAAAATGACACAGAAAAACCCACAATTTCCGCACATTTCACTCTGGTCATCCACCGAAACACGCAGCCAACAACACATGGCCTACCTTCCCGCATTTCCACAGGTTTCCCGACGAAAACGGTACCTCACATGTGTGGGTGCACCTACCTGGGTGCAAAGGGAAAAGCCTAAAACACTGGTAACCCCAAGTCTTTTTGCACAGCAGATTTTCAAGAATTTTGTTCATGTGGACAACCTACAGATTTGGACCTAGGGTGCTGAAGCCACGAAGGAAAACAGGGAACCCCATGCATTTCCGACAAGAAGACACCTGTGGGAATCCACAGAGGTCTGACTTGCGCGAATTACCCCATAATTTATGACCCACAATCCCTGACAAATTCTGAAATTTGGTAGAAAAAAACATAATTTTCACTTTGTCTGGGATTGTGGGTAATACATTCTTAATACATTAAGATCATCCCAGATTGAGGCAAGAGTGGGTTTGGTTCTGTGTTGTGGTCTGAAGCCTGATTGGGCTGGGTCAAGGAGGTTGTTGGATTTGACAAAGTCATTTAGTTGGGAGTATGCTGTTCAATTGATGAGTTTTGCAAAGAATCTGGTGTTCGAGAGGGGGCGGTAGTTTTTGGGGTTCAGTGGGTAGAGGGATGTTTTGTTTTAGATGTTTTAGAAGAGGCTTGCCATGTGCAATTTTGAAGGCATCGGGGAAGGTTCCAGAGCTGAGGGAGTTATTTAGGATGGTTCTTGCGTACTCTCCTGCTTTGGTGGATGAGAATTTTTCTTTTAGGACTGAGGCAGGGCAGGGATCAAGGGGGGAGCCAGATGGTTTTCGAGCAGAGAGAAGGTCGAGAAATATGTCTCTGGAGATTGGTTTGAAGGAGTTGAAAGTGGGTGGAGTTGTTGTTGCTGTGGCGGGTGGGGGGGATGGGTGATAGAGCGGACGGATTTTGCTGCGGTGCGAGGAGGACCAGTTTGTTGTTGAGAGAAGTCGTTCTGTCGAGAGCGGTGGTGTAGAAGTGGAGCGAGAGCGAGTCGCAGAGTGATTGAGATGGGGTAAATTGGGCTGAGGTACAGTTTGCACATTTTAAAAGGAGAAATGCTAGCCTTTATTTTTGATAATCAAGGATCTTTCTCAGCAAAATAATGTCTGATTCCGGTTACTCATAGCCCTGCATTTAGAGAAATAAGGGGAGTTCCCAGACAATCCCTTCCCTTACCATGCCTTTTATTGACTCATCGTGCACACTATGTACAAATAATCTATAGTAAGGAGAGAGGAGAGAGAGGCAGAGAGAGACAGGTGTGGTTTGGGAGAGACACAGGCAAGTGAGAGCATTTGTTGTAGAGGTAAGCGTGTGAAAAGATGACTGCTGCTTTGCAGGAGTACAGTGATGAGTAGTGATTTGCAAACACTTACTCAGCCAGACACTACTACATAAACAGCAGTGATCCAAACCATAGACCGAGTACAGGCTATACAGGGTATGAGCCAGCAAGAAAGCAACCAAAACCAAAATAGTACCATGGTACCAGAATACAATAGATGTCCAATCAGTGTTCTATAACACCAGGAGCCTTCAACTAAACTAAAAATAAAAACAAATTAATGAAAACACTAGTCCTCCCCTGTAAATGAGGACACCGTATATGCAATACCTTTGGATGAAGGAGGCACTGTGAGTCTGAAGATGGGGATCTGCAGGCAATTGTCTTTTGCAGAATGTTCATATTCAAGGATATGTATTTACAAGGTAAAGAGTAGGGTCTTATATGCCACTAGTGCACTTTCAACCAGGACAAGGAGACAGACACAATATAAATGGTCTTATTTTCTTCATACGGCATGAGGGGGGTTCAACATCATTGAACAGGGCTTCTTAGTACTTTCAATTGGATCAAATTGGTATTAAGAAGCTTGAGTCAGGTGCTCTCAGAGGATCATGTTTCCAATGATTTGGCCAAGTCAGTTTAGAGATTTAGTGCAGTTCTATGGCATTGATTAGCTTGAATCAGCTGAAGATCAGTCAGGCGAGGGTCGAGTCGGTGGTGCAAAATGGCCGAGTCAGTTCGATAAGGTGCATTGATGAGATGCAGTTCTGCAGCAGCGTTCGGGCCAAAACATCTGTAGTACAGACAGAAGATGATCAAGTCAGTGGCTCAACATCTTGAAGAATTATGAAAAAGTGATGAGTGGCATACGCTTCTCCAAGGTTCTTGCAGCAGCTCAAAAATTAAACTGAAGTAATCAAGTCATCTCAAAAGCAGTTTCAGATGGGCAACAGAGCCGAGCCCAAAGCTGTTCATTGGATGCTCAGTTGCCGTAGCCTCCTGTCCTGGTTCTCCAGGGTAAAGGTGTATCCTTAGTGTGCTCTTCCCAGCCTGGACAGTTGCCAGAGAGCACTTGCAAGGGCTGCCACCTCCATCAGGCAGGGTCCTTTTTAGCAGTTGTTACAGCAGCAGATAATTTCTAATGTTACTTGGACGTTGTAATTGTAATTGTTTATTTGTACAGCACTAATACACAAGTGAAGTGTTTCAAAGTTCTTCGAGGCAGCAAGGGATTAGGGGAAAAACAGTAGTCATGCTTAGGTCTTGAAGTTTCCAAATGATCTAACAAATGTAACTAGCCTACTAGGCCTGACAGCATTTCACCTAGTGCAAGTGCATGAAGTGTAACAGGCTCAACCAGATTAGAGAGGGGAGACAAAGGGGGACAAGACAGAATTTACTAGACCTAGTAAATTCAGGGCATGCAAAGGTACAGACGGGGATGCAAGGGGGGGGAGGCGGGAACAAGTGAGCCCAGTCTAGCACGGCCCTGGGTAAAGTGCACAGATGTTACCTCTCTCATGGAACATAGATGAAGTGCAGTAGGGGTTGCCCCTCTCATGGAACGAAAACTGAAAGTGCAGTAGTGCTGCATATAGTGCAGCGGTCCTGAGGCAAGTGCAAGGCCTGGCGGGGGAGCCTGGGACCAGTGAGTCTCTGGGGGTGAGCCAGGGGATCATTCAGCAAAAACTGAGCAGAGTTAGGGGAGAGATGGAGGAGTGAGGCTGCAGAGAAATCGAGGTGAGGTTAGCAAGGGGGAAGGAAAGAGAAAGTGGAAGAGAAAAGGAAGGTCTTGAGGAGTTTCCGGAACTTAAGTAGTTCTTGTTCAAGGCGGAGAGAGGCAGGGAGGCTGTTCCAGAGGGAGGCACTTGCAGAGGATAAAGATCTACCCCCAAATCTCTGCTTGGAAAAAAGGCTCACACGCAGAGAGTTGGAGGAGTCTGAGAGGAGGGCTCTAGAAGGAGAGTATTTAGGAAAAGAGCATTGTAGATAGTGCATGCCCCGGCCCCAGATAGCCTTGTGGACTATGCAGTGGGCATTGAATTGATTCTAACAGCCACGGGGAGCCAGTGGAGGGGTTTCAGCATCAGAGAGATGTGGTCCCTGGGCTTGAGGCCAAGGATAAATCTTGCGGTTATGTTCTAGATGAGTTGTAGCGGGCGGAAGGTAGAAGTAGGCAGATTGAGAAAGAGGCTGTTGCAGTAGTCCAGCCTAGAGAGAACCAGGACTCTGGAGACAGTGAGCCTTTGGGGGAAGGTGAGAAAAGGTAGAGTACATCGGAGGAGGAGCATCTGGTAGTGGGACTTTTTAGAGATGTCTGTCTCACATGTGAGAAGAGAAGGAGAGAGTGGAGTCAAAAGGTATCCCCAGGTGTTTTGCCTCAATAGCAGGTGAGGGTTTAGGGCCAAGGGAAGCTGACCAGTGAGAAAATTGGGAAAGCGGGGGCAGGGGTCCCAATGAGGATGATCTCTGTCTTACTGGCATTGAGGCAGAGATCTTTAGCAGCACACCAAGACTGAATTGAGGACAGACAGTCAGGAATGAGCGAGGAGGAGGAAGAGGCCTAGGGTAGCTTGAATGGTGAAGGTAGAGATCAAGTGGTCCAGAGTGGCCATGTAGACATTGAAGATCCATAGGGATAGGTTAGATCCCTGTGGGATGCCACAAGTGGAGACAGTGATAGAGGAGAGAAAGAACCCAAGTTCCACCTGTGAAGGATGGTTAGGGAGAAATCAAGCCACATCAGGGCCAGATCTGTGAGGCCCAGGGTATAACAGAGACGACAGAGATCAGGATGTCGTGGTTTACAGTGTTGAAGGTAGAAGAGAGATCAAGAAGAATGAGGACAGAAGAAGAGATAGAGTCAATATTTGAGAGCAGGTTTTCACGGGTGTTCAAAAGAGCACTTTCCGATCCTGTGGATGCTCTAAAGCCAGACTTAAGTACAGCATATAAGAATCACCCCATAGACATTTTCACATTAATTGATTGGTAAAGGCCATTTTGAGCAGTAAGAATAATAAACCTAGCACTTTCATAGCTTATGCATGCAGATTTATGGAACTAATGCATTCAATGTAAAAACGTATTAATTCACTATACAGTCTACATGCAGATTTATGGTGTGTATGCATTGCCATGGCCTGGAAGAGGAGGCTCCCTACATCCACACGTAATACATTGATTACACCCACAAACGACCTCCACTAAAGGCTCATCGACAGTCATAGTATGCCTATGCAGGTGGGCTTGCAAGCCCTATGGTGAGGGCACTGGGTCTGCAGCCCAAGTCCTGTTGTACACTGTTGCCCACAGAGTCAACCATGTCCGTGGGCAGGAGACATGCACTGCAAGATTTCAGGAGGTCATGGGCTCTTGCGAGAAATGAGAATCCCGGTGGCCATCTTGTAGCCCAGACTATTTATACCCTGCTCATCTGCAAGCACTGCAGACACCAGATTCAAATAGGTTGCAGTTTTTGCAACCATGGGGATCCAGCTTCGACTCGCTCACTTACCTACTTCAAATCGTCTGTTGCCCAGACTATTTAAACCCTGCTCACCTGCAAGCACGTGCTCAGCGTTAGAAAACAGCAATACAGACACCAGCTTCAATTAGGTTGCAGTGTTCACAATCTTGGTGATCCAGCGGGGACTTGCCCACTTACCGTCATGCTGCCTTACCCAAGCCAAGAAACCATTTACCCCACATGGACTTCACCTATGGTTGAACTTGGGGCATCACCTGCTCATTGAGCGTGCACCCTGAGCACTGACCTTTTAACCTAATGCACTGAACCATTACGGGTGAGCCACCCCCGGATTGGCTAAGATTGCAATTACCTTGTAAACTGTGCCAGCACCAGCCACAGGTACCTCCATAGCCAGTGGGTTGGACTCTTGCTTTCAGCGTCTTTGAACTTTTCTATTAGAACTGTACTGAACCTGCATTTATAATACAGAAAAAAGGACCTGATAAGAATCCTCTTCATTAAGACGGAGTTGAGCATGAAAGAGACATTTGTACAGTACATTTGAACAATCCTTTTCAAAGCTTACCGAACTCTAAAAACATAAGTGAACCACCCATTTCGTAATTAAGTCAGAATATAACCAAAAACAGAGCTTTACTTTTACTTCTTGTAAAGTAGCATCAATGAGTCCAATATAACGTCAAACAACCTTTATTATTCAATGATCAACCAACAGTTTTGCACCTGCCTTCTTTTTCACCGTACCAGCTTTGTCAAGGCTTACAATTATTATAATAAAGTGAAAAAACCTATAATGTGAAGCAATGCATTCAAATTAACATGGGGTTAGTCACTTCTATTATTTGGACCAATTTTAATAAAAAATATACTTGATCTAAATTTATATTAGATTATTATCCATTGTAAAACAATCCCGTGCATTGTTACCAGATAGAAGACTCATTAATATGAATCAAGATTTAAAAAGATATAGGATAAAGAAAAGTGATCATGATATATATTCAAATACAATAACAGTCATCAATAGAATTGCATTGTACTAATTTTCCTTTGCTTTTGTCTCTCGCGCTTTTCTCTTTCGACCCCTCAATTTGGAAATTTTGAATAGATTGTTTCACAATGTAGGGTTTTTCACTTTATTATAATAATTGTAAGCCTTGACAATGTCAATACGGCAACAGTACTGGTGGATCATTGAATACTAATGGTTGTTTGACGTTATATTGGTTTGATTGGAGGTACTTTATCAGAAGTAAATGTAAAGTTATGTTTTTGGATATATTCTGACCTAATTAAGAAATGGATGCTTCACTTCTGAATTCATATATGTCCAGCGCGAAAAAGTGAGTAGGAAGAAAGTCCTTTGTCAATTTATTAACTTAATATAGGTATTGGGTAATTATACCTATTCCTACTAATTACGCTGCAGGACCATCCTTACTTAAAAATCACATGGACAATCACATGAAAAACCTTTAGTTGATGAGCGCTGAGTGGTCGAATTTCACCTCATAGATACTCTACAAAAATAAGCAGGTCTATGCTCTTGAGCAGTGAAGAAACTGTCCAGAAGAAGCTAGAACATCCTTTACATACACACATTCCAGTAAGGTACAAGCGCAAGGTAAGCGTAAAGGGTTGGAAAGGTAAGGCATGGCAGAAGGAATTTTGGGCCATCTTATTAGTGCAGGCTTGGCACACAAAGCAGGAGTCGTCAGATCCCGTCAATCACGCCAATAAAGGCGGATGGAGGTACCTGGCTAAAAACCATTTTCATACCTTGGAAATCTTACAGGACATCAACAGGTACTCTGGGAATCACAGGGGAGGTGGTAGGTACCTCACAATGACCTTGCAAGACCCCAAGAGAATCAGGTGAGCGCTACATGCATTCACTGGACTCATGCAGATTTATGGAGCTGTGTGCTTTCACTGCAAACATGTATTGATTTATTGTAGTGCTTAGAAAGAGATTTCCTATTGAAAGCATTAAGTACATACATATATATTATAGGGCAGCGGTAGCCGCCCTATAGTTAACGTAAGTCAGAGACACATAGGAACCTCTCAAAATTCTATTGTTAATAACTTTTGATTCGAGTAACGGATTTAGCCGGAATTCCGAAAGTGATTAAAAGTCTACGCCCACCGCCCCCCAGTCTGCAAAGTTTCATAAAGATTTGTTAAAAAATAAATAAAAAAGTTATTAAGCATCACATTTTTTTTCTCCAAAAGTGCGCCCTACTTCCCAATCATTTCCCCATAGACAAAAAAGGTACATTTTTTCCAAAGCACACAGCCCAAACCGCTGGACGGATTAGGACTGGGTTCTGAAACAATGTGGGCATGAAGCGTTGACTTGCATGCCATGCATGGGTTGGGGTTATTATGTGTAGTATTTATTTAAATATCTGACAGAGAAGGAGTTCCTGCTAACCCCCCGAAAATAGGGATGTCTCCCTTGGTGCATTGCAAGATCATGGTTTTCAGAAAAGAAAGGACCACCATCTTGTTTTTCTCTCAATGCGAGAGATATTCAAGGCTATAACCAAGGTTATGGGAAAATGAAACGCAAGAAAAAGCTATAAGCAGGTCAAAAAACAAAACATACAAATGCCATCAGGGTAGAGGTGGGGGGGTGGCTAGAGGGCAATGAGTGCAATTTGGGAGTTGGAGGCGGTCCGGAGACTGAGTTTGCAACATAAAGCTTTCTGTAGCCTCTGCTATAGCAGCAAATAGTCTGAAAGTCAAATAGTCTGAATAGTCAGAAAGTGTGCGGTACAGTAAATTTATAATTATGCATATAGAACTGCAGCTTAATAAATCTTTATCGTAATACACATGAGATGTAAAGTTGTACTTATATAACTTTGGCAAAATCCAATAAAGTGGTGGTGGAAGTACCTTGACACATTCACTTTTATGTTTGCTTTGGATGGGGTCTATTTCTTCTAGCAGTTCTTTGACTGTACTATATAGGAGATTGTGATTTAAATGCTCCAGTGCTAAAGCAGGACTTTTTGTGTAGTACAGTCTCTGAACAAGATTTTGTATAGTAGAATGGAGTTTTCCTAACCTTTTTATGTGGTGGAAGGTGTTTCTGCAAACAGGCCCAGAAATGCAGGCCAATGAATGTCCTCGTAATCCTGCGCACTGGACAGGAGTCCATGGTTTGTAATATTTTAATTTTTAATTTGTCTTTGGCTTTCACATACTGATTGAGGAACTGCCTCAAAGATTTGAAGGCTTGTTTTCATGCGTTATACATTGAGGTGCATGGCCATTTGTAGACGGGACGGATTGGTTCGGTGTAATGGAGAGTTGATTGTAAGTTTGTTGGGATATTCTTGTAATCAGCGTTTCTTCTGCCATAATGGTTGTGTCTACCTTTTCATACTCTCGGCCACTGCTATGTATGGCAATTGGATTTGTTTGCTCTTGTTTGTATGCCTCTTAATTGAAATTTGGCTCTGTGCTGGTTGTGTCAATCCACTAACCTGCACAGACATTTGCAAAGGTATCTATGTTGATATTTCATATGTTGCAAAGTACTTTTTGTAGTTTACTAATTCATTTTGTTAGTGGTTTCATTTTGTTTAAAATTAATATAAATCATTTCCTTTTGAGGAGCATTGCACTGTCTATGAGAGCTTCCAGGATCAGTTTTCTACAGTAAGTTTTAAGGGTGCAGCATGATTTTTCCCCTGTTTGTATACGGTTCTAAAGGATTCTATTGTGGAAAATGTTTTGTGAAATATTTTTTTTTGGAACGCTTAATTAGTTTTACATTTTGGAAGAGAAGTCATACTTTTTTTCCTGCTACCTGGTTCCGTTTTGCTCAGTGACTGTATTAGCTGTTTTGGTTGAACTTTCTGTACAACATCTGCTAGAGGTGGATGGCCAATTTTCATGGTTTGAGTTTTATCTGCTATATTTCTGCATTGTTTTCTACAGAATTGCTTTTTGGTAGACATTGTCTTGTGTCTGTTGGAGAAAAAAGGAAAGTGTGGGTTTGGAAGTTGTGCAATGTATTTGTGTGTACTGTGCATAAGTGTCAAATATAAGGGTAGGTACACATACAGCAATGTGATTGTGCAAAGGGCTGTTACTTTCGGTTGGGAAAGTTGTACTGGTATGTTTGTGTGTTCCTGTGGGAAAGGTGTGCTTCAGGGTATATGACAGCGTAATGTGCTTGAAGAAGTGAGGACATTACCATGTTTTTATAAAACTAGTGGGAATTAACATACTGGTGTACTGATGACAAGAGAAACAGTGGACCTGGCAATGTGCAATGAGTATGGGTGAAGCGAGTGCTGTGGGGTTGGATACAATTGTCTAGGCTACAATACAACAGCACTGCACTATCTGAGTAACATGCAAAACACTACAACTATACTGCAATTACTTTGTTGGATATGAGGAGTAGGTTTCTTCTGAGTTTTATCATCCAGCAGAGACGTCACTGGCTTTTAGGAGGTGGTTCTTCAATGCAATTGAAAAAGAAGGAAGTTAGTGTGTATTTGTGTTAATGTACAGTAGTAGCAGTAGAAGAACACATTGTTTTAGATTGTAGGAGGATTTGTTGGCAGGAGAGTTAGTGTATGTGAGCAATTGTACAGCAATGCATACGAGTGGGGACTTGGGAGTAATAGCATTGTTGGTATGGGGCACTGCTCCAGTGATAAGTGTGCCCTATCAGGCTGCACTTTTGAAGTGTGTGAGATGTTTTTGTACTATTTGATTTGGAAATGGATTAGTAGAAGTCATAGTATAGTGAGAAAAAGGGCACAAAAGATGTAGAGATTGGAAAGGACAATGTTACCGTTTGTGGACTTTTGTTAACTTCCTCACAAATAGATGCTCACTACAAGAGTTCAGACTTTCTTTTCTGTTGTTTCATTTATGTATCCAAATTTACAGATAGATCTGTTTCCAATGTACACATGCATTTCTTTGCTTTCTTCCCAATGGCACATTTCGTGAATTGTGCAATGCAGGTGCTTCCCATGTTTTCCTAACATACATGCATCTTGCCTTTTTGTGTGCATTCTGGGCACTTCACATAAGATCTGACATTTGAATGTGCTGTGCACATGTTCCCAATGTGTTTTTTATTTAAAAAGAAATCACAGGCAGTGGTGCTGAAATTAACGTATGTGGTTTGTAGCTGTTATGCTAGTGGGCAGTACAAGAACACTGTGAAAGCAAACAGCATTGTAAGTAACTGTCAGTTGATGCGAGGAGATGGTACAAATAACAGTATGAATATTGAGTAGGTTATTCAGGGCAACTGGCAGGCAGCCTCTTCATATGCATGCAATGTATGTACTTGTAGTGCTTTGGTAACATACATGCAATTTTCATTTTCTGTGGGCATTACAAAACATATGCATACCTTTAGTTTGTGTTGATGGATGTAGATGTGGATGCATCTGGAAGTAGAAATCTTATAGCGTTTTACAGTACTTATGGATGCAGGTGCTTGGGAATCATATGAGACCTGTGCTCTGAGTGTTGAACAGTGCATCTGCAGTGTTGTACTGAGTTGATTGAGTTAGATGTAGATATCGTGGATGTGATTGGTGGATGGTTGTGGGACTGCTTAACAGTAGCCAATGAGACAGTGCTGCAAACTGTGACGTGGAAAGGGAAGAAGGGCCGCCCCTGTGTTAAGAGATCCGCGAACACCGCAGTAGTTTGCAGATCACATGTAAAACATCTGGGGCTTCTAAGCATGCCTGGCATGGAAATGGGACTGTGGGGACTTGCCAATCAGGTGTCAAGGTGTTCTTTACAGGAAGGGAGGATAATACATTTTTTCATGTTTTCATTGCTGTGTTGGTTGTGTAGTGAAGATGGCTGGAGTTATTGTATGGATAGTGGGAGATTCCTTTGTATTTGGTCTGGAGAGGTATGCAAAGGCAAGAGGGGTTTCTGCAGATCTTGGGTTTCCAGGCCTGGAGGCTTTATGGTCCAGTGTGCCTGGCCACAATTTGCAGGCACTGCTTGCCCTCTGCAGAGACATGGCTACTTTTGGTAGTCCTGATGTTTTGGTGTTGCACTGTGGAGGAGAGCATTTGAGCTATATCAGTGCCCCAAGTTTGGTTCCTGTATTGAAGTTGTTGGTGGAAGAACTAATGCTGCTTTTCCCTAATGCAAAGGTGTTTATTTCTGAAATACTACTAAGAGCACAATGGAACAACCTCAATGTCTTCAATACCCAGCAAAATGTTGGAAGGTGCCTTGTTAATAGAGCATGCAAATAGTTTTGTGACCTGCTGAGATGTCTGTTTTCTCCAATGACAACATTGACTCCCTTACTGTACACTATTTTACCGCAGATGGCGTTTAGTTTTTAGTTCCATTCTTGGAAATAGAATCTCGGGGATTCTTTGCAAAGGTTGATGTAAGGCAGTAAAGAGGAAAAGAAAGAAAAATCCCCCAACAAATACAAAATAAAATGTGTTTCTTTACTAGGACCTTTATAAAAAGGCTTTTTTCAGAGCCACCACTAAAGAGGACATTTTCTACCCTGGTTAAAATGTCTTTACCCACTCCTGTGAAGTGCATGATTTGTCTGCAGACATTGCGGTAGTGCACAGATCGCACGTGCCACATCGGGGGCTTTTGAGGATGGCAGGCATGGAAATGGGACTGTGAAGGCCAGGGGATTGGTCAATAAGGTTTCCTGGGTGTGTTGTGCAAGGAGAGACTGTGGCAGAATGTCTGTTTGGTGAGAGGAGTGCAGATTGTTATGACTATGTCTTTGTCTTTCAGGAGACGGAGTGTGTGGATTTTGGGGGATTTGTGGATACATTGGTTGTAGGTGTATTCAGAGCACTGTGGAGTGGCTGCACATCTTGGATTCCCTCAAGTGAATGTGCACTGTTATGGAGTGATTTGCTTCCCCATTGTGCCACTTGGATGATGCAGCATCATCCAGCCATTATTATTGTTCATTGTGGAGGGAACAGTTTAGGCCATGTTACTGGAATCTCTCTGCAGTTTGTGATGAAGGAGGCACTTGGGAAAGTCATGAACATGTTCCAAACTCTTGAGTCATTTTTTCGGCATTGCCCAGAGACAGATAAGGCTGCACTCTTCATCATTTGGTCCACAAATGGAGAAATCCAGGCGCAATGTCTAAAAGGCTGTTTGCCTATTTTTGCATGATGTTGGTATGTCTTCCTTCCACAATGAAAATATTACATATCGTAGCACCAACATTTTCCACAGAGATGGCGTCCATCTTACTGATGCTTGCAATCACCTTCTTTTGCGAAATATCCAAAATGTTTTGCAGCCTTTCTTGCAAGTATAGCAAGCATGTGTGCAGTAGGTGCTGGCCAGTTAAAAACTTCCAAGAACAAAATAAACCCCCAAAAAGGCTCTTTTCAGAGCCACCAATTTCTCCCAGAAAAGAATGCAATGGTTTACATGCTGCCACGCCCTGCATGGAATGTGCAGGGGCCGGTGCCATTTTATTGGCACTTCTATTTTTAAACTGTCAAAGGTGGCTCTGAAAATAGCCTTTTTTTTGTTTTTGGTGTTTTGTGAATTATTTGGGATTTTTTAAACACGACACACAAGGGAGGGAAGGGTAGGGAGGGTAGGGAAGGGGCACCAACCACAGGGATAAGAAAGGGCAGATGGAGAGAAGAAGATATTGGCTGTGCCTCATTGAGGAAGGGGGCACTTTCCTTCATGGTCTCAGACCGCAGCTTCTAAACCACTGCGGGACTGCTCACCCCTGCAGAGAACTGCATCGCAGTACACATTCAAAACAGTGACCTTTGAAAGGTAAGGCTCTACTGCGGTACGTACGGTATGCAAGGCTATTTGAGGAATCCTCTGCCCCACAGGAGTGTCCCTTCTGGTGACAGAAGCAGATGTCGAGGATGCTGCAGTGGAACTCAATCTACTACCCTGTTCGAAGGGGACGACCCTCCGAACTACTGCTCTGTGGCTGGATCTCAGGTGTCGCCACATTGAAGTAGTCCCATAAATTTACAGCCCTGGTATGCCACGGCTGAGTACAATGTGACACTCATTGCAGCAAACCTTGGCCGCACTGGCCTTGGGCTTACCACCAACAGTGATAAAAAGCCTTGACACCCAAGACTCATGTCGGCAGCTGGTAGCGGGGACTTCCCCTAACTCATTATCTTCTTCCTCTTCTTCCTCTTCTGCATCATCATGCCTGTCCTCCTCTCCATGCTTGTGGGAAGGTAGTGGTGGTGTTGGAGCAGGTAGCAGTGATGCTGAGGCAGAGGCAGCAGATGCAACAGCAGTGGATGCCATTATTCAGGTAATCCAGCAACTGAGCAGCCCAGCAATGCAGCAATCCAGCAATTTGGAGAAGTACTGCAGCAGTCCAGCAATGTGGAATAGAGAGGCAGCAATTCAGCAATTTGACAGAGTGCTCTGATCAGGAAATCCAAAAACAAAATGAGGAGCAGCACTGGAGTGTGGCCTTTTATAGGAGTGCTGGGGAGCGCTTCACAGACATTTGCGCTCTTCGCGGACACTTCGAACCCCAAGCCCAGGCTCACAATGTTCCACAAATTGTCCAGATTGCAGGAGCATGGTCTGGGACCTCTGTAAGGGCGAAGTGTCACAGTAAAACACCTTGGATTGGCCCAAAATTCACTTTTTTGCTGTTCGGGGGCCCAGAACCTGTTCACGAATAAGGGCCGATGCTCAGCGTGGGTGCGGTCACATGGTGATGTCACGAACATTTGCAAATGGGACGGCTGTCTGTAGGACACCTATTGCACAGGATCCATTGTGCGCATGCACATAGGTGTCCTACGGAAAGAGTTGGGGTCCCCGAACTAATTAAAAGTACGACACATGTGCAGAAGATCAGTTCCGACAGGCGCAGTGTTCGTAGGACCCAGGGGATGAGATGCACATACGCCCAGGTGTCCGCCGGACATGGGTGGGGTCCCCAAACTAATAAAACTATGTCACTGCTTTGCAGATATGCCAGATAGGCCAGTTGTTCTTAGGACCCGGGAGAAGAGATGCGCATGCCCCCAAGTGTCCGCTGGACAGGCTGCGGTCCCCAAACTGTTTAAAAGTATGCACAACTTTGCAGATATGCCGGACAGGCACGCTGTCCATAGGACACAGGGAATGTGATGCACGTGCGCCCAGGTGTCCGCAGGACAGGTCTGGCGTTTTCACAGCTTTGCGAGTCTGACGGGCACTTCCATTTTGAATGCAGAATTCCCGAACAGGCACAGTGTCCTTAAGAGACCTCCATTTTGATTAATTGCGGACATCCCGGACAGTACTACATTCTGCGGCCTCCTAACAGGGCTTTTAAAAAGAAAACACACACACACAGGAATAGTATACACATAGAACTTTATTTACACACATTAATTCACACAATTAGGAAAGGGAAGGGATAGCAGAAATGGAAACATATACAGGGGAACTAGGGTTTTCCACATGCTGGGCATCAGGGGAGGAAGGGATTGAGGTCTCATCATAATGTCATTGCCACAGGGAATTTGTGGGGATGGTTAGCTGGGACAGGGGGAAGGCATACAGGTGCAGGTGGGGCAGTGGTATTTAATATTGTTCATTATATGTCTCTGTACACATTCTTTTAATTTGCCAAAACTGTTCATTAACTTGTCCATTGTCACCTCCAGGCTCACTAGTCTATTTTGCACACTGTTAGTTTGGTTTTCTATGTGCACATGCACTTGTGAAGGAGCTGCTGCTTCTGGGCCATTCCTTCATTTCCTGTATGTACTGTTAAAGAAAAGAATATGTCTCAGGTACATGCGAGCAATGTGTATTAATTCTCTGCCATTCGAGTTACTGTCTTCAATCATTTCATCATGAGGGAAATTCTCCTCAAGCCACTCCAGGGTGCTTGCCATTTCTGTGTAAAAAAAAGAGACATTTTTTTACTAGTATTGTACACAAAACAAACTGCACAGTTATCGGAAAAATATAGTGAACTTACTACTTTGCAGTACAGTTCTGCTGTCAGTACTTTGCACTTGTCCCGCTGACAGTTGCTTCTCATTTTGTATGTAATGCAGCATTGAGGTAATGCTGTTGGAAGCACAGGTTATTTTCTTGCTTGATGCATTCCATTATGTTGCACACTCTATGCAATTGCTTTGCTGCTTTTATAAGTACAGAGTTTTTAGACCTATTTCATTTTTCCTTACAATTCCCTTATGTGTTGGTCTTTAAAGATTTTCAGTTTCTTTGCTGTATGCTACCATAATGTGAAAGAACCCCCGTGCTATTGCTACCCGACGTCCACGGACAGTCGCATAGTCTGCGGACCCTGGGGTTATCAGCATGGAGCCAGGGGGCTCAGAATGTTGTATGGTACATCTATACAAATTAAGGGTATCCTGGTAAAAACCTATGCAATTCACTGAAAAATCTTTGTTAAAGGGACGTTATGGTTAAGTTGCGCTAATAAAAACCTATCAAATTCTGTAAAAAATCGTCTTTGTTAAAGGGACGTTATAGTTACTTTGCACTAATAACAACCTATCCATATTATGGTTACAAGTAAAACCGAAACCCCCCAGAAATTCACAGTTATGGTAAGCTAAGCAACCATAACTTTTGCCACCACCGTGCACTGCTAAGACTAACACCCATGACATCAAAGATGACATCACAAATGTCATTGATGGCATCACTGATGACATCACATGTGCATTTACTTTTCATGAACAGCTTCTACAACGGATTGTCATTATAATGTGGGCAGAAAACGATCAGAGGCCATTGGGAGAAATATCATGAGATACATAGTTGATTAAGCAATGCATTGTTATAAACACCATTGTATTACAGAGTTCTTTCCAGTATAGGAACCTACTCATGTAAAAACGTAGCCTTTGTGTGCAGCATGCATCATAGAGGTGCAATATTCATAACTTTGCCATGTTGGATAGTAAAATGATGAATGCTTTCATTTCAGAGTTCTGCGTACTGTGGAACATGTAATAAGTAGCTATTAATACATCACGTACTAAATAATTGAACTACTACACACAAAACATAAAGAGACCACAATGCATACAAATATGAGCATATACAGGGAAAGTAAAGTAAGCAAAAAAGCAGCAGTATTTCTCGAAAGTGTAACCTAACGAAACCCACAGAAATTATTGCTGTGTTTCAGACCTGCTTCCTCCCCTATGTATATGTATCATATGATGTGTCTGAACCCTAAGGAAAGTAGTGTGAGAAAATATGAGAAGGGTAAGGTTAACAAATATAGTATCTTTGGAATTTTTAGTCCCTGAGTGTCAGTGAAGAAAAATAGAGGGAGCCAGACATGATGTCATCAGTGATGTCATCTTTGATGTCATGGGTGTTAGCCTTAGCAGTGCACGGTGGTGGCGCAAGTTATGGTGGCTTAGTTTACCATAACTGGCACATTTCTGGGGGTTTTTGGTTTTATTGTAACCATAATATGGATAGTTTTTTATTAGTGCAAAGTATGTATAACGTCCTCTTAACAAAGTTTTTGCACTGAGTTTGGTAGGTTTTTATAAGGGCAACTGAACCATAACACCCTTTTAACAAAGTGTTTTCACTGAATATAGCTCATGCCACTCTTCACGAGATTTATCATCTCTCTTTTCTGGTTGGGTATACCACAGGTTCCAACTAGAACTTGACATCCTGCTGCTAATACATATGTCTATTAGGCTAAGACCTTTCACAATGGCCAACCTATGAATGGAAATGGAACACTTACATGAAATGGTAGACACTCTGTACCAACCATAGAGTTATATATATACTTATAGTACATCATCTTTGTCACATTCTAACCAAGTGATTAAGCGGTTGGAGCACCACGGAACACGTTGTCCTTTTTTACAGGTTTTTCCATTTCAGAACAATATTAATAAAATGCAAGTGTCTGCTGGAACTGACTGTGCTGTTTTCTTTTCTTTGCTGAAAGAATACTACATTCCCCAGGTGCATCACATACTTGCTATGAAAGGTTTCTGTTTCAATATATACTGTGCAGCATCTGATGACATTAGAGACCTAGACTGCAATTGCATGAATATACAGACAGATTGGCCAGGGACCAGTCAACTCAGGTGCAAATCCAGATTCAATTCCATGTTCAATCGGGGGACATATAGAAGCATTCCAGGACTTAGTGATCAACGACTTGAAAAAAATCAGAAAGACCAAATGGAGCCACAAGGGTAACCTTACCCATCATGAACAGAGTGTTCTAAAACATCTCAGTACATTACCAGACTGCATCATTAAACCTTCAGACAACGGTACGAATATTGTTGTGATGAACCGCGAGGATTACATCAAGGAGGCAGCAAGACAACTTAATGATCATTCCTGCTATGCTAAATTGGAAGAAGATCCTACTGCAGGTATGAACATGAAACCTTTTGACTCGCTCAATACATACAAAGACAAGGGGCTACTGGAGGATGACATGTGCACGTTTTTACACCCAAAGTTCCCTGTTATGCTTACCATCTACTTTTTGCCCAAAGTATACAAGAGTATGAGGAAGCCCCCAGGACGTCCCATTGTGACACTTTGTGGGGCATTATATGACAATACCTCTAAATACGTAGATGAGACTTTGGTGTCCTTTGTGACTACACTTCCATCCTATTTGAGAGACACCAAAGACTTTTTGAATAAAATTGATGGCTTCACTTGGGAACCCACATACTTGCTCACCACCCTAGATGCGGTATCCCTGTACACCTCCATAAGGCACAATGATGGCCTGCGGGCGTGTGAATATTTTCTTCACACAAGGTCTATGAACTTTCTATCACACAGTCAAATGATACTAGACATGATCCATCTTTGTCTGACAAACAATTGCTTCCTATTCGACAGAGAATTGTATGTACAGCTCCACATTTGCTCCTCCTTACGCCAATCTGCTTATGGGTTGGTGGGAAAAGTTTGTTGTATGGAGCACAGAGAACAATTGCAACACAGCCAAAATAATACTTTGGCTGCGGTATATAGATGATTTCATCATTATCTGGGACGTAACAAGCTCAAAGTGGCTTGAATTTGTCAAGAAATTGAACACCAATGAATTAAATCTCCAGTTTACTGAGAGCCACAACAAGACTGCTATCGTGTAGCTGGATATTCTTGTTAAGGTGGCTCAGGAAGAACTTGTCACATACCTCTATTGGAAGAAGACAAGTTTGAATATACCATTACATTCCAAAAGCAATCATCCCACCTCCCTAAAATGGAGTATACCATATGCCGAATTTATTCGCATGAGAAGGAACTGTTCAAAGTTGGAGACATTCGATGCAGAATGTGCACGCATGGCCCTTAAATTCAAACAGTGTGGATATCCAAAAAGAATACTTGAATGAGCTTATCACAAAGCTAGGGACACGACTCATCCTCACTTACGGCACGACTTCCCAGCATATACAACAGATCATGCAGAAACAATGGCATGTTTTATAGCTGGATGAACACTTGGGAGCAAATCTGGGAGACAGGATGAATATTACATTCCGGTGCTCTATTTCCATCAAAGACAATCTTGTCTCCAGCTTTATGAGCTCATCCACTCCATCCAATGGTCCAACTTGGCTCTATACATCTACCACAGGCTTTTATAAGTGCAGGAAATGCAAGGTCTGCCAGTATGTCAAAGATGTCTCCAACTATGAGCACCCCATTTTGGCAAAAAGTATTTCCATCAGATCACGAATCACTTGTGACATGGAGTACGTAGTTTACGGGCTCATCTGTCCCTGTGACATGTGGTATGTTGGTAGCACCATAGGAAAACTTAGGTTGTGCATGCTTCATCACATCAAGGCTATCAAAATGTGGATTCAACATACCCCATGGCTGTGCATTTCAAAGAAGTACATAATGGAAAGCTGGATGGTTTTACATTTTTTGTCATTTACACCATAGCCAAACATCCAAGGAGTGGGAACAGAGAATTGGCACTTAGACAATTGGAAACTAAATGCATCCTGGATTTAGAAACGAAGAAAACAAGAGGTCACAACTTAGATGAAGAACTCTATACTTTTTTAGGGACTTAATTATGATGAACTCTTTTACTAATTAGATTAGATTTTTAGTAATATAGATGTTCTTCCCTCCATGAGATGCAATTTTCTTCCTATGCCTTGCCTCCCCCACTTCCTTCTTTTCCATGAATCTGCATCTGTATTTTCATCTAGCCCATATTGGCTTAGAGTATTGCCAAATGCTTGGTCATACATTTTAACTCTGTTTGAAGCTTTTGTTTTGATGTTTTGGTATTTCATTGATGCACTGTCAGGTTTCTCTTTCCTTTTCATGTTCATTTACTTTTTCAAAATAATTCAATAATTTTCTTCTCTCCATTTTTCCTTTTCATGGCTAAGTTTCTGATTGCCCTGGGTCAGATAACTTTCTTTTGGTCTGAGGGTTTGCTTCAGCTCGCACTGTTTATGAATAGGGGAAACCTTTATGATTTACACTTTAGGTTGGTTTATAGTGATCATTTTACATTGACATTACTGTTACACCCCTGTCATGTCAGAGGATAATATTATGCTTAGCTTTTAGAATTTGGGCATATTCCTTTTTGTCTGATTTTAAGTTTCTAATTTTGTTTCTTGAAAGTGCAAAAAGGCCATAAATATACTCGGATATTTACATCAGGTATCCCCCCCCTCCTTGTTTTTAAAAATCACTCCTTTACATTCTATTATTTTGGCAGGGTCTCAATGCACCAATCAGTTTTTAACGCTGTGTAATAATGCTGTACATTTTTGTTTACATTCTCCAAGGACTGGATACGAGGCACCGTACTGCAGAGATTATATATGTAGGTGAGATCCTAGTAGACTAGAGACGAAAGTAAGCACACATTATTTCAAATTTTGGTCTCTACAGTTCTGGCTCCTGTGGTAGCATCATATGGATACAGCTATTACCTCTTTTGCTGTTTTGCACAAGTCAAATGTGTACAACAGATGTTTACAGGCACTAAGCACTTTATTGATTCGTAAATATTTAACTGGGAGTAACATATGCTAGTTAGATGCTGCTTTACTTATTTGCACTAATCAGACTGTTTACAGTGCAGTTTTGCACCAGCACTATGCACTTTATTCATTGATGCTCGCATTAGTCCCTGGACACTCTTACACAAGAGGGGCCAGCAATATTGCTACATGTAGAAAAACATAGGCTATTTCAGCGGATACCATTCACATATGGCAGCACCAATTATGGACAGCATAGCACAGCATTCTTCTCTGTGCAGAGGGTATTTTTTCATTTGAGTCAGCAGCAACTAGGGACAGTTTAATATAGCGTTCCCATGTGCATACAATATCTGAAACAACCAGAGATACATTATCATGCTGACATCTACGGCATGCACGGACAGCCAATACATGCTAAATATAAAGTTGTTGCTGATTTGGGGTAATATTTTGCACTAAGCATAAATATTTCTCGCCATAAAATCTGTAACACTAACTTTGCTAGTGAAAATGCTAACTGTTCAAATATAAAGCAGTGTGTATGTAATACTTTTTTCACTAGCCTTTAGTAACTAGGCTGTCCTCTGCCTGTGTTAAGATGTCTGCCATTGTGGAATATATAAGAAGCACTGAGTTTCTCATGGAGACATTCTATCTGGAGTGAAAGGGATAGAGACTAATAAGCCTTTTAACAGTCACCTTGACTATGTCTGCACTTTCAACGTGACCAAGCAGTCTGTGTACTGCAAAACGCTTCGTTTTCTGCATTTTTCCTTGCCATGCTGACCTAAAAAATAAAGGATTGTCAGTCTGGATCCATCTTGGTGTTCGTACCTCATTGTAGAGAGTCACTTTGGCTTTCTCTGCTGTTTTTGGGAGTGCATTTGTGATGCCATCTTTGATGTCCTGTGTGATGTCATCTTTGATGTCCTGGGTGTCAGTCTTAGCAGTGCAACGTGTTAGCGCCAGTTATGTTTGCTTAGTTTACCATAACTGGCGAATTTCAAGGGTTTTTCGGTTTTACTTGGAACCATAAGGTCCCTTTAACAACATTTTTTCACTGAATTTCATAGGATTTTAGTAGCGCCACTTAACCATAAGGTCCCTTTAACAAAGTTTTTTCACTGGATTTCATAGGTTTTTAGTAGCGCAACTTAACCATAATGTCCCTTTAACTAAGTTTTTTTCACTGAATATAAATATAGATAATAGAAATGTGATAAATGTTTACTAAGACTCCCTTACCTTACATATATACATATATGACATAGAATATACTAAACCCCCTGTCCGGCTAGTGATTTTGATGTCCGCGGACTGTGCGCATGTCATCGGGCGGATGCGGTCACCATCAGCACTATCCGAAAACTCAGGGGGTATCTTACATTATTGTATCATACAATAAAAACACCAAACATATTCAAAAAGCACCACATAAATATATTACATTTAATAATAAATAAGAAGTGGAAACCGTATATGTAAGACACCAACCATCCACTGAAGTAGCATTTCCAATATAATGCAATATACCAAAACAAAATAAATATGCCTCCAACTGAATTACCTCACAGAAACTGCACAGCAAGAAGCAAGAGCATACTTACACAGCAGTAACAGCAAAAGTGTGTGAAAAAGTAGTAAGTACACTACATTTATTTCATATACATTTTCTCCAGTACTTTGGAATGGCTGGAAGAAAATTTCCCACGAGAGGAAATGAGTGCAGACAGTGATATTAATGGTAGACACAACATTTCTCTATGTAAGCCAATTAATAACCATTACTTTATGTGTACTTAACACTTTTTTTTTTAAACAGACCAGACAACCAATAAAAATAATATACCAAAAGAGATATTAGAAGATACTCTGAAACAAATGGAACTAAAAATGGATTTGTTAATGCAACACTTCAATCAACTAAAAGACTGTGCTGTGGACCACATTAAAGCAAACATTAAATACCACTGTCCCACATGTGCCTGTTCCCCCTCTCCATGTCCCAGCCAACTATCCCCAAACCCTCACCACCAAGAAAAACGGCACGATGAGACTTCCATCCCTTCCTCCCCTCCAATACATCATATCCAAATCCCTAATTCCCCTGTATTTGTTTCAGTTTCTGCTTCCCCCTCTCTTTCCTAATGTTTCTACTGTTAAACAATAATACAATTTTAAGTGTGTTCTTAGTATATGCCCGTGTCTTCTTTTTTATTTTTAAAGGCTGTCCAGGGTGTCCTCAATTAACCAAAATGGGGGTGTCCTATAGACACTATACCTGTTTGTTCTGTCCATAATTAAAATGGAGGTGTCCTTAGAACACACAAGATGTCCGCCTCTCCGCAATCACCCAAAATGGGGGTGTCCAAATAACACCCCTGCTGTTCGTAATGTCTGCAACCAGAATGAGTATATCTGTAGAACACATATCCCGTCCACCTGTTCGCAAATTTTTGACACACATTTATTTTATTCGGGGACTTCAACATTGTTCGTAGAACACCCGCACACATGCACATCACACACTTGGGTCCTACGAACATCGTAGCTCTCTGCAACTGTCCGCCACATGTGTGTCGCACTTTTAATTAGTTCGGGAACCTGAACACTGTCCGTAGAACACCTGCATGCATGTGCACAACCGTCACTGCAAATTTGATGTCCTGCGGACAGCCATCCCATTTGCGAACGTGTCCGCGGCATCATCATGTGACCGCACCCACGCTGAGCGTGTGTCCTTATTTGCGGACACTGTCCGGACCCCAAACATTTAAAAAGTGTTTTTTTGAGCAATCCAAGGTATTTTACAGTAAATGTTCACCATTGCACATGTCCCAGACAATGTCCCTGCCGATGTACATACTTTTTGGAACTTTTTGAGCCCGTTCTTGGTGTTTGAAATGTTCAGGGACAGCGCAGGTGTCTGCGAAGCGCGCCCCAGCACCCCTATAAAAGGCCACACCACAGAGCTGATCCTCATTCTGCTTTTGGATTTCCAAGATGTAAGGACAATTGTGCAGGTTGCTGTTCTTGGTTCCTCGATCCTAGTTCCTGGTTATTAACCTTCCAGATGGCATCCCAAATTGCTTCTGCTGCTACTGCCTCCACATCAGCACCTCCACCCCCTCCACCACCACCACGTTCCCAAGGGCCTGCAGAGTGGAACAGGCATGAGGATGCAGAGGAGAAGGATGAAGAGGATGAAGAGGATGGGGTAGTGGAAGTCCCTACTACTAGCACTCATCGTGAGTCTTGGGTGTGGCGGTTATTTACCACTGTTGTTGGAAAGTCAAAAGCTCAAGCGAACAAGGTGATCTGCACTCAGTGCCACATGGTGCTGAGTCATGGCAAGGCTGGTTCATATAGCTATGGTACTACATCAATAAAGCAACACCTAAAGTCATTCCACGGTGGGGCTATTTGTAAGGTTGTACCTTGCGATAAATTTAGTAGGTTGAGTTCCTCTGCAGCATCCTCCATTTCCACTCCTGTCACCACAAAAGACACTCCTACGGGACAGTGCATCCCTCCAGCTGCCTCACAGGCTATTCATGATGCTGTTGACCCTTACCTTTCGAGGATCACAATATTGTGCATGTACTGTGATGCAGTTCTCTCCAGGGGGGAGAAACTTCGGACTGCTTTCAAGACTGCGGTCCAGGAGCATCAGAAGGTCTGCGACCTGCCTGAATAAGGCCCACCATATATCTTCCTCTCTCCACCTGCCGTTTCTTATCCCCGTGGTTGGTGTCCCTTCCTTACCCTCCTTTCCTTGTGTGTCGTGTTTAAAAAAAATAAAAAATAAAACAACAAAAACAGAAAAAACAAAGGCTCTTTTCAGAGCTGCCTTTCACAGTTTAAAAACTGAAGTGACAAATAAATAGTGCAGGGCCATGTGAATTTTTAGAAGTCAGCGGAATCTGTGTAGTGCTGCCCTGTCTCAATCATTGCACCTTTCTATGGGAGGAAGTGGTGGCTCTGAAAAGAGCCTTTTTGTGGTGTTTGTTTGTGTTTAAAAACTTTAAATGGTCAGCACCTACTGCAAAATGGATTGCTGTAATTCCAAAAAAGGTTGCAATGTATTTTGTATATTTCGCAGAAAATTCTGATTGCCGGCATAAGCAAGTGTATTCCATCTCTGCGAAAAATGTGTGTGCTACAAAACATAATATTTTCATTTTGAAAAGAGGACATACCAACATCTCTTAAAAAGGCACAAACAGCCTTGTTAACATTGCGCATAGCTTTCTCCATTTGTGGACCAAATGAAAAAGAACACAACCACATTTGTTTCTGCGCAATACAGGAAAAAATTACTCTGGAGTTTGGATACATGTCCATGACTTTCACAAGTCCTTCTTTCAGTGCAAATTTCAAAGAGATTCCAGACACATGTCCTAAACTGTTCCCTCCACAATGAATAAAAATAATGTCTGGATGACGATGTGTCACCAAAGAAGCAAAGAAAGGTACCAAATCCACCAACTTCATTCCATGCACTCCATGCCAGTGCACTTCCACATGAGAGAATCCAAGATGTTCAGACAATCCACAGCGATCTGCATGCACCTCCAACCAATTTATCCTCGAATCTCCCAAAATCCAAACAATCTGCTTTCTGAAACACACAGCCATAGCTATCTGCTCTTCTCTCAGGAAAAATATCTACTAACAAAATCTCTCCTTACACAACACACCCAGTAAACCTTATTGACCAATCCCTATTCTGCTCAGTCTCATTTGCATGCCTCTCAACCCCAAAATCCCTGTATGTAATACACGCTGTCCGCGAACAACTGCAGTGTCCGCGGACAAATCGAAAAATCTGAACGTGGGAAATGAAAATTTAAATAGTGTGCCCCATTTCCCCTTTGAGGTTGGCTCTGAAAAGAGCCTTTTTTGGTTTTTTTTGCAGATCCTTGAGAAACACCTTTTTATTTTGTATTTTTTTGTTGTTTTTTTATTTTCCTCCACAACCCTTCACATTAGCTTCTCCAAAGCAACCCTTATGTTCCAAAACAGCATGGCATTTCCCATAAAAGATAAAGAAATGCCATCTTCTTTAAAATAAACAACATTACCAGAATCAGTGTTCTCATTATTACAAAAGAACATAACAGCTCTAAGCATGAAAGCATGAAAGCAAACATGCCTCGGTTGATTGCACACCTAGCAATATTTTGCTGAGGACAACAAACAGAACTATTATCCCATACTGCTCTAGGTAACACAGCAGAAAAAATAACCTATAAAATAATTGTAGGACAACTACATGTGGACTACGATACCTAGCCATATCCTGACAAACTACTAGAATTGTCTGCAAATTCAAATCAGGTACAGTGCTCCACACCACATCCACTCCTTTTGTGTCAAAATGGTTAGCCACATTCTTAGATTTAGCATACTCATCCGAACCATTCACAAACATATCTCCAACCACCAACAACCTAACTTTCTGCACCTCCGCCATCTTCACTACACACAGCCCCTCTTAATACGAAGCAGAACCTCAACACTTGATTGGCTAATCCTCAAAATACACTCCCACTTAATGCTCAGAAACCCCTGATGTGGCATGTCCTGTCTGAGAACAACCGTGCCATCTGCGGTGCACATAAGTAACACTGGGGCAGCCCTTCTACGCTTTCCACTGCACTCTCTGCACCACTTCCTCATTGGCTACTGTTAAGCAGTCACACAATCATCCACCAATCACATCCAAGAACTCTACATCTAACTCTGTCATCACAGATCATCACTTTAGATATACTATTGATCACTATAAGTAGAATTCGGCTGCGACTGCAAAGGACCTACAGCAACAACTACTATAACAAACACCCTAACTTTCTGCACCTCTGCATCTTCACTACACACAGCCCCTATCAATACAAAGGAGAACCTCAACACCTGATTGGCTAATCCTCAAAATACACTCCCACTTCATGCTGGGAAACCCCGGATATGGCATGTCCTGTCTGCGAAGAACCGCACTGTCCACGGAGCACATAAGTAACACTGGGGCAGCCCTTCTCCCCTTTCCACTGCACTCTCTGCACCACTTCCTCATTGGCTACTGTTAAGCAGTCACACAATCATCCACCAATCACATCCAAGAACTCTACATCTAACTCTGTCATCACAGATCAGCACTTTCGATGTACTATTGATCAATCTCAGTACAATTTGGCTGTCACTGCAAAGGACCTACAGCAACAACTACTATAAACCTCCCAAGATTTCTACTTGCAGATTCATGCACATCCACATGCATGAACACAGACTACATGTATGAATATTTTATACACTGTACATGTACACATCTTCTAGTAATACAATACATCCCGGGAGCATAGCTCAGCGGCAACGTGCGCACCTTGAAAGCAAAACGACACGAAGCAACACATAATCAATCACTGGGTCCATGCTTAGAAACCTTTGGGTATTTAAGCGCGTTATAAATACGCAACTAAGACAAAATAATTATGCAACTAAAAACAAACAATTCCTGTATCAGTGCCTCGATGTCCGTGGGCTGTGTAAGCGATTTAAAAATGTAAAATGAAATAAATAAAAATATGAACAGAGTAACTACCACTTACCCTGTATAAACTGTAAAATGAACTTGTTGTCATTTCTCCCATCTGCTATGATGAAGTGAAATTGCAAACCTTTCAGCTCTACACATTTTTGTTTACACACACACCTATCTAAAAAATATTGTTTCATATTATAAGATTGGAAAAATAACAGTATAATTATGAAAAAGACTGCGCAGTGTATTATAAAAATTACACACAGCCAGGATGAGTACATACATCTTATTTCAAGCACACATGCAGACAATATCATTAGAGAGGCTCCCAGATCAAACAACACCAATGCCTCTATATGAAATCCTTCTGCTTTATTTCCCACAACTTCACAAAGCCATACATTGAATGCTTTTATGTACAATCTCTGCCATTTATCATGTAAAAATAGCAAAAATGCATATGATTATTTCTTCTATCTCTTAACATCCATTAACATAACATTAAAAAAACAAGTGTGGTCTAAACGTTTACTATTATACTCATTTGAAAAACATATTCAAATAACAGATTCTAAATAAAATATACAGGATGCACATAGGCAAAGGAAAGTGCAAAACAATGTCTACATTAACAAAGGTGCTATAAACACACATATTCACCCACTTCTTTCTTTTGCAATGTCAGTGAAGAACACTCTCCTGAAAAGCAGCAGCATCTGAAGTACGAACCAGGACTTAGAAGAAACCTACTTTTTCCATACAAAAAAGTAAGTACAAAACTAACATAATGTTCTAACTGTTACTCAAACACACTAGCATTTTAGTATTGAAGAAGAAACACATGTATTAACCCTTTACCATTAGATGTAGTATTAGTGCTTCCCCTTACCAGTTCCATACTTTATGTTGTCATCTGAAGCCCAATATAGTAACACATAAATACAAGAATAGCCTTCCCAACTTGATGTAGCTGCCCATTGCACATTCACATATCTCCACAATCATACTTACCATCACACTCAGACACTCATGCACAAAGCATGCATATACTGCACAACAGCCCAACGCACACTTTCTTTTTTTTCTCCAACAGACACCAAAGAATGCCTACCAAAACGCAACTCTGTAGAAAGCAACGCAGAAGTAGAGCAAATGAAAATAAAAGTGTCCAAAATAAGCATTCATCTCTACCAGATTTTGTACAAAAAGTCCAAACAAAACAGCTAATACAGTCATTAAGTGAAACAAAACAGTACATAAACTTTCCCTCCTCTATCAAAATGTAAAACCAAACAGAAAGTGAATAACAAGACTTCAGCTACCACTACTGCTAATGCTGAACCCATAAATCTTGATGTAGTGGCAAGTAAGCATACCAAACCAAAAAAAAGTTATCCAAAAAATGTTCTGCCACAGAGTCCTTCAGAACCTTTTAAAAACAGGAGAGAAATCATGTAAAACCCTTAAAACCTACTGTAGGAAATGAATCCTAGACGCTCTCATAGACAGTGCAATCCTTCTCAAAAGGAAGTGATTTCTTTTTTTTAAACAGAATGAAACCACTAACAAAACTAACTACTACATTACAAAATGACTTCTCAATAAACGGAATATCAACAAAAATAGCTTCTTAAACATCTGTGGAGGTGAATGGAGTCACACCACGACCACAGAACCATATTTTAATGAAGAAGCACATAAACAAAAACCGAACAAACCCAGTTGCCCTACATAGCAGTGGACGAGAGTATGAGAAACATAATAGCACCATTATGGAACAAGAAACTCTGCTCACAAAAATATCCCCAGAAAACTTAGTATCACCTCCCCATTCTACTCAACCAAAACGTCCAGTCTACAAATGGCTGTGCACATCAATGTGTAACAATGCCAAAAAATCTTTCAAATCTTTATGCCAGTTCCTCAATCAGTATGTAAAAAGCAAAGACAAAATCAAAATGAAACTACTACAAAATATGGATGCCTGTCCAGTGCGCAAATATACAGGACTACAACGACATTCATTAGCCTGCATTTCAGGACCTATTTGCAAAAGCACCTTTCATATCAAATCTTCTACATGGTACAGCCAAGCAACTACTTAAAGAAATAGAGCATATCCAGAGAAAATATTTTTGAATTTAAAGCCACTTACAAAATAAAATAGATATACAACAAACTAGCAACTACTGTACAAATAGCAACCTTGTATTAAACGCATACAAAAAAGAAATACTTTAGTATTAAAAGTACCTCTGCTGAAGTACCAAACCATGTGTGTGTGTATTTCCGTAGGACTTCTTATAAAAGTACCTCAAAAACTATAGACATAACGTACAAAATAGAAGACAATGAAGATTTCAAATGGTTCCAATTAGCTCTCCACCTTATAAAGAAAACAAATACGACATTACTGACCCCTTAATACTTTGCAATTTCTGCACTGCAAAACTTGACAACAACCAAACACCTTCACGTGCTATCACAAATAACTTGGAATTATTCCCACTACCAAAACCCCTGCAAAAACTAAATTTATATGAGAGCATCATAATTCAAACAGTGCACCCATTTCAAGAATTAATACGCCTCCAACCAAAAACAGCAATATAACCTCCCTCTGAATTAGTCAAAGGCATTTGTGGCAAAGAAGTGTATTTATCATTAGATCTCAAAGGAAATGTGCACACTCTAGGAGTGCAACGGCCAATAGATCAATATTTAATTGTCTTAGTAAACAGAGTACCTACAAAAGACAAATAAAATTGGCAACAACTCGTGAGCTTACATAAAGTTAGACACGCCCTGCAATATCTAAAAAAACAACAATGAATACTAAAATGAAATTAATATTGAAGAAAACCTGAGACAAACCATTGAAATAATTCAAGAGTCACCAGAAACTGGTCAATTAGAACTTTTAAATCCTGCTACAGTATCCAATATTTTAGACCATTATAAAATTCACCCTTTACACTTTAAAGACACTATAGATGATGCACTGGAAACGTACCAAATGCGACAAGCCAAAGGATCTCCAATCAGCATATGGGAAAAAAGTATAGAAGCATGGTCCTTTCCTCTACTCTTTCCTACTGGAAAAGGAGCAAGGTACAATGATAGACCCACACAGATAACAGCATCAGAATATCGCTCTCTACAAATGTATTCTGACGACCCCAGATTCAGACAAAATGTGGAATACATATTCCACCTTCTCTTTGAAAGTGAACTTTATACTACGGAGTTGCACACACATTAAAATCAGGTACCCATTTCCAAAATATGTCAGCTATGCAATTATTACAAAAAGTGCAAGAAAAAGATGAGGTTTTACAGTCAAGTATTACAAATCTTTTAACAAACGTGTGGTACAAAAGAATACCGGTTCCGACGTCACAGAGATGTACGCTGTATGATAAGAAACCTTGGCCCACCCACTTGGTTTGTTACATTAAGTTCTGCAGAATATGCATGGGAAGATTTACATGATTTCCTACAAATAGCAAACAAAAATAAAACAAACATAGATATAAAAACACCAGGAGAACTCTGCTCTCTAGATCCTGTAAATGTATCAAGATATTTCCATCATCGCTTCATTGCTATGCTACACTTCATTTGTAGTAAGACTGTTCCTACCCTCAGAGAAGTTCATCACTTATTTTGGAGAAAGTAATACCAAGCCAGAGGAGCACCATACATCCACATGCTATTATGGATTAAAGATGCTCCTAAATTTGGTCAGGAAAGTGATGCCACTGTTTTGCAGTTCATCCAAAAATATGTCACTTCTGAAATCCCTTCACAAACAACCCATAGTGACCTTCATGCCCACATTTCACAATTTCAAAGACACAAATGTGGGAAATATTGTCGTCACAATTATAAAAAGAATAAAAAAGGAAAAACTACACCAAATCCCGCTTTGATTTCCCTAGACCCGTTTAATCAACAGGTCAAGTAAATAACTTCATGTCTTCAGTCAGACATAGCGTCAAAGGTAAATCACTTAAGAACACATATTACATAAAAATAACAGAAGAACCAAAATACATCAATGATTAAATGCAATCATTGCCCTCCTATGGAATGCTAGTACATTGTAGACAATTCCACTGCAGTTGCACGATATGTCACAGCCTACTTAACCAAAGCAGAGAAAACAGAGCTTCAGGACCTCTGGGATGACATATCATCTGACAAAACACTATCACAGAAAATGTTCAGTTTAGGCATAAAAATGCTATCTCATAGCGAATGTGGCTGCTATGAAGCTGGAGACTATTTAACCGGTACTGCCTTGTATTCAAAATCTGACAATATAGTATGGGTAAGTCTTGGTCCTGCTAAATTTCGAAAAATAAGTTCTCAAATCATATGAGGACATAGAAACAATAGCCAAAAATGATCCCAACAGCCAAGACTTTTTGAGTTTTGAGAAACAATTTACTAGGCACATACTACCCAAACAGGAGTACCACTTCGGAAACCATGTGTCTCTACCACGTAGCCCAAAACTTCACATACAAAAATAATGTTAAACCAGGTGAAAAGAAAGGTAGATACAGAGTGGTAAATTGTGAAGGCAGCTTAGTGAAACTTATCAAACACAATTAATCATATCAAATTGTCATTAAAAAATCCTCAACATAAAGAACTGTATTACATGTCCCTGCTACAACTTTTTAAACCATGGAAAAAAGAAGAAGAGTTACTTGACACACCCAACAGTAGTCAACCTTCTGTAACAGGAAGCCAAGAACCACTTGGACAGCCACTAATAGCAAACGAGGCAGAATTAGCCATGATAGAAGTAGAAAACACCATGTGCCAGTTTGAACAAGCTACAGAAGACTTTGTTGTACTAAAATCACAACTGAACAATGAGCAATGTAGCATTTTCCAAGAAATAACAAAACAAATTGAACATGGTGTGGAACATGAAAATAAAAACTGTACCTGCCAAGCTACAAACCTATACTGCTATATGTGAGTGGTGAAGCTGGTTCAGGCAAAACATTCTTAATCAAAATCATCAGCAAGTTCCTTCAACAATTGACAAACAACAAACTGTCAGCTGTTGTAACTGCCCCCACAGATTTAGCGGCTTACAACATAGGCGGTGTCACTTTACACCGATTACTACTCCTTCCAGTAGAACACCAAAACAAATTAGACTATTACAAACTTTCAACAGAAGCTGCAATGGAACTACGCAGAATTTTCAAACAAATGAAAATGCTGCTAATGGATGAGGTGAGCATGGTCTCCAACCTAATGTTGGCTTTGATTCACCTCAGATTACAAGAGGTCCTCAAAACAGACTACGAAGAGCTCTTTGGAAGAAAACACATTATTGTTTTCTGAGATCTTCTTCAATTGACACCAGTGAAAGCTGAACCTATCTTTAAAACTATAGGGCACAAACTGTGCCGTAAAACACTTGGCAGCATAGGAAATATCAACCTTTGGCAACATTTCCAATACAGAGAATTAACAGAAAACATGTGCCAGTCTGCAGACCTCACAAACGCCATCATTTTAAAAAGTATTACAGTTGGTGTACTATCTCAAGAAGCACAAGCAATATTAAAAACCAGGCACATCCATGCACTCTATGGCCCTAACTCATGTGCTACTGATATCATGGAACAATTAGCACACACAAATGTCATTGTATGTCCTTGATGCCAACTCTTGCAAGCTGTTCAAAATTCAATGAAACAATGTTGAAAAAAGAAATGCAACCAATAATTGAAATTTGCTCCACAGATAAACTGGATGTACATGGTATGACACTACCCATGTGTCAACAATCCTCAACAAGAGTAAACACCCTAGAAAACTCTATCTCCAACACAGCTGGTTTGGAGAAAATATTAAAATTATCTTTAAACTGTAGAGTAAAGCTTAAATGTAACCTTGATGTGGAGCAAGGACTAGTTAATGGAGCACTTGGTACAGTTGTTGGCTTTCAAACATACCCACGTGACAACAACATTCAATTTGTCAATATTCTCTTTGACAAACTATCAGAAGTTAACATCCTGCTTCCTTCTTTTCAAAGATATGTATGTACGCAGAGAACAATTTTCACTAACTCTACCATACGCAGTCACCATTCACAAATCACAAGGTCTTACCCTAGATAAAGCATTAATAGATATTGGTAGCACAGTCTTTAAAGAAGGCATGAGCTATGTGGCACTATCAGGCTTACGTATAATTGACGGGCTATTTCTAATCAACTTTGATGCAATTAAAGTAAATGCAGATATTCCTTGCATTCTAGAATACAAAAGGCTGTGTTCACTCCATACCCCCATCTAAAAACCTATCACGTTCCACAAAAAGCAAAACGTTGTAAAAGAAAACTACTTCAAACTGAAACGATACAGGATATCACTACAATTCCTCCATAGCAAAAAAAAAGAAACTAATACTTCATCAAATACCACAACCAAAGAAGAATCTACTGATCAAAGTAACTCAACTACTTCTTCAAAGAAGCAACACACACTCCAAACAGATGACTTCGACACAGAACTGTCAGGTCCATTCAAATTTTCAAATATAACTGCTGTAAATTACTACGCAAATGTAGCAATAAATATTCTATTCCAATTGCCACCAATTATTGAGAACATTTACTTACACAGTACAGACCGAATGTGTTTGCAAATGTTAGTCCTTCATAGAAATTCAACCAACAATCCTGACAACACTTATAGTATTCATGGAATAAGACAAGAATTGGACTACTGTGCTGGAATTTTCAAATTTCACTTTAAACTCACGAGAAGATACACAATAATTTGTAATGTACTTACTATAAGTACTGGAAAACAAAAACATACCTATAAATGCAATCTTTCAGATTTCATACATGTGGAAACATAAATGCACTCTCTGCAACCATTTGGCACAGGACGAAGTCCCTAATGAACGCTTTGTGTATGTATCCATACCTAACTGTGAATCCATTCCATTTCAGCAACTTGTACAAAATACAAACCATGGCAGATTATGTACTACATGCAATTCAGTTAATCGCTCCACCTTACAAATACAGACACATAGTAAAAACGTAATAGTAATGCTTTTACGTTACAATGCAGAGTATCACTTGGTAAGAAAACCTTCACAACAATAGGTATAATCTACCACGCAGGAGCCACAACCAATGCTGGTCACTACACTGCATATATAAAAAAGAAGTGTGGATGGTTCGAATGTAATGATAGTACCATTACTCTGAAGCAGAGATTGCCAGCAAATCTTGTAAATGCTTACATAATATTCTTAAAACCAAAATGTAATACATAATCTGTGTATGAGCATAAGCAATACTTCAACTTCAAAACTGTGCACAGTTAGAGTACGCCAACAGGTATCTAACTGCCCCAAAATTCTGCAACAAGCAAACACATCAATAAATACCACTAAAATCAAACAAGGAATATACAGTTAGAATACGTCAACAGGTATCTAACTGCCGCAAAAAATCTACAACAAGCAAACAGATAAACAAATACCACTAAAATAGAGCACCTAGTCGTGACGGTCTATCTAATGCCGTCATTAAGCAAGACCCATCTGCCTGGGTGAACTTCATGTGCCATATTACAACTCTGGTAAATACACACAACCGAATACCAAATTCCTGGAGGTCGGCAATAATTGTCCCAATCCACAAGCAAGGATTAAGAGATGAACCCCAAAACTTCCATCCAATTGCCCTGCTAGACCCTCTTGGGAAGCTATTCACTTCAATATTACTGAAACAACTAACTACATGGGCACTTGAAAACAACACATTTTCAATCAGGCAAACAGGCTTCACTGCCAACGTCGGAACCAATGCCAACCTGATACTAATCCAACTAATAAAACATGAAGCCATCAATTCTCACACCACAATACATGCAGCATTCATCGACTTAAAGATGACCTTTGATGCCATCTCACGACACAAACTATGGGCAAAACTCAGAGCATGGAACTGCCCATCGAATATTCTAGAGCCAATCATTTTACTCTATTCAGAAACGACCATAAAAGTGAGATTATCAAAACAAGGAGCAACCACTAACGCAATTCCAACAGTAAACGGTCTAAAGCAAGGAAACCCTCTGGCAGCAACTCTATTCAATCTATTCACGGCGGACATCGAAGAACATCTAAAATCCAACAAAATCAATCCACCGAAAATAAACTCTACACCAGTTCCTGCCATGGCATATGCAGACAACATTGTTCTGTTGGACAAAACACCCACTGGACTACAAGCACATCTGACAGCTTTGAGCAGCTACATGGAAAAAAACGAATTAACAATCAACATTGCAAAAACTAAGACAATGGGCCTCATTACGAGCCCGGCGGTAACCGCGGTGGTAAAACCGCCTGGTTACCGACGGACTCGTATTACCATTCCGCCTCCGTGATTCCCGGAATTACCGGGGCATTACAACCCCGGTTTTCCGGGAATCACAGAGGCAGAATGGTGTTAATCCCCATTCCCATCGAGTCCTATGGGACTCGATGGGAATGGGGATCATGGAAACACCGGCAGCATCTCGTAATGCTGCCGGTGTTTCCTCGTCCACCTGCAGGCGGGCGGTGTTAAACCCGCCAGGTAAGACCTGGCGGGAACATCACCTCCCGCCTGCAGGGGTCGGACTCAGGCGGTCTTGAAACAACGGTGGCGGCGGGTTTACCGCCACCGTTATTTCCGGACCGCCTGGGCCGTAATAAGGCCCAATGACTTTAACCAAGCCGCCCAAAAAAAAACTACACCAACCGAGCTTTAACATCAATGGGAACCAAATAGAAAACGTGACAACTTTCATATATCTTGGTGTCCTAATAAACCAATCAAAATTGGAGGAGCAATGGATCGACAAAATTGAACAAACTGCGCAAAATTTAGCAAGACAAGGATGCATACTTCATAGGAAATATGGCCAATTTTCTTTCAGACCAATCATTGCTTATCACAGACAAAAGTACATCCCGATACTAACATATGGAACAGAAGCAATGCTGAACGCCCGTACAATAAACTGGATGAAATTCGAAACAATCTTCTGGCGCAAAATCCTCCACCTACCACAATCATATCCGATGCCAAGAATCCGATATGAAATGGCAACTCAGTCAATCGATTCCATTGTACTATGGAAAAGACTAGACATTTTCCGGAAAATACTTACTGACCAAAAAACGCCAGCTATCCAAATTCTTCGTGCCCATGGTAATACCTTTAACAACACGGTATACAAAAATGGAAACAGTCAATGAGGAAGAAAATGGAAAACGAAGACATTACAGAAGAACTGCTAACTCTTCGCCCACAACATGCAAAAATCAAACTTCTACAGAACGACTGGATAAAAACTATTCAAAAAAAGAATGCCTATAAACAGAATCTTCAATGCATTGAAGATAGCAGGAAAATTCATACCTTTAAATCTTCCCAGACCAGAGCATTAGAACAACATTCTTAAGACTACGTTTGAACATTTTACCTACAAACTCATATTTATCAACAACGAGACAGATTGACGTCACAAACAACTACTGTTGATTCTGTAAGGATCAAGAAATCACGGAATGGAATGCCAATCACTCTCCTCCCAGCGTAAACAATTTGGAGCGTTCTTTCAACTCTCAGCACAACAAATGAACACAAATGAACACTCAAGAAAGATGGACCGCCCTACTAAGCGGACATGATAATAAATATACATACAGAATCACTCTCTTCCTAAGTACTATATTGGAACTCACCAAAAGAACACCATGAGAGTTCATTTAAACTATTAGCTCTTATCATTTCCAGACAACGAAGAAAATGGTGAAAAAGTTTACAATGAAACTAAATCATCAACAAAAAAAAAATACCACTAAAATCAAACAAGAAATATACAGTTAGAATACGCCAACAGGTACCTAACTGCCCCAATTAATCTGCAACAACCCAACAGATAGATGAATAGCATAAAAGTAGAAATAAACAATTAGAATACGCCAACAGGTATCTAATGCCTCACAAATCTGCAACAAGCCAACGATAGAACATTAGCAGTAAACAAGAAATAAACAGTAAAACAATGAAAGAAATATAGTGTACCACAACATAGAAGGTTTTTTTTTTTTAATCCAGCATGGATTTATTTTTCCATAGACCCAATGATTTAGAAAACAAACACAGAAACTGAGCAAATCACACAGTACACTCGTTTGAACTATAGTACTTGTAAAGTACTAAATATGAGGGTCAAAATATACAGATATGTCTATTATGTAATGCAATAACTCATTATGAACTACCTGCTCTAACATATGAGCTTTTCTTTTATCACAGTGATTGAAAAAGTATATCTGGTCCAGTTACCCATGTCATGAAAAAACTGCATACAACCACAACAAACTCAACCAGTAAGTATACAATAAATAAACTCAGAAACAATACACTCCTTGTTACAAACTCCACAATATTAACTGCATAACCTAGCCAAAAGTTCACATACAACTCTACAAATGAAAAAGTACACAAACTTTTGGGTTGTGGTTATTTGATGGGTGTTTGATTCTATGGGTGTGTTATGCTGCAGTGGTTGTGGCCAGGGCCTAGAGTCTTGGGTTCATGGCCTACAGCCTACGGCCTTCGCCCATGCACCCATAACTCTAGGCCCTGGCCACAACCACCGCAGCATAACAAACCTATAATACCAAACATGTTGATGGTGGTAAGTGAGCTGCTTATAGGGGATATTAATTACAATCAATCCTCTACTAACAACCCAAAACCAACATCATACTAAAGTAAAATAGCTAGTAGTGCATTTATTATGTCCGCGGACAACTGTGATGACCACGGACATAGCAAACACATCAGGATCACCTACCCCCTAAACAAATACACTATTTGACCCTTCTCTTACTACCCAACCCACCCCAAGCACTTCTGCACTCCAACACACTCCCCAAAATTGCATTTTGCCTCGGTTCGCTGCCGCGCTGGCGGCGGATCCAAGATGACGGGCGCATCAAAACAATGTGACGCACCTCACACCTCATCCCAGCCAATCAGAGAATACGTTGCGTGTCCACAGACATGACGCAAGCCGATTAGCCAATCGCGGACATAGATATCACACATTTTTGTGCCTTAAGTTTTGGTCATTTAAAAAAAAAATACTCGACGGATTTACACCAAATTAACAAAAGCACGCTTTTGGGAATAAGCCACCACTCCTTCCACAAATTTGGAGGAACTCCATCCAGCGGTTTGAGCTGTAGGCATGCGCAAAGTTTTTTACCATTATGTCAATGGGAAAAAAATAAATTTTGGGACCCCCCCTATAACATTGCCCCTCCTGGACCAAACCTCACTAAAATGTGCAAAAGAGTGGGCCATGTACTTTTTTTGCAAAGTTTGGTGAGGATTTGTCCCGGGGGAGCAAAGTTATAAGCCGCCCAAAAAGTGCTCTTCCTATAGGATTAGCAACTTAACCATAACTACACAGCCACTAGCGTGGGCTGTGTAATATTACACGGCCCGCAGTAGTTATGGTTAAGTTGCTAAACTCATAGGAAGAACACTTTTTCAGTGGCTTACAACTTCACTCCCCCTGGAGGAATCCTCACCAAACTTTGCAAAAAAAGTATATGGCCGGCTCTGAATTTGTTTGCCAAGTTGGGTGAGGTTTTGTGTAGGGAGGGCAAAGTTATAAGGGGGGCCCCAAAATGTTCAATAGACTGAATGGGGAAAAACTTTGCGCACGGCTACAGCTGGACGGATTTCCACCAAATTTGCGGCAGGAGTTTGCATCAGAAAGCATGCTTTTGTGTGTTTGGTGGAAATCAGACCAGTGTTTTTTATTGGAAAACACTGAAATGTACGTCCCAAAAATGTCCCTGTTAACTCCGCGGACCAAAGTCTCATTGGCCTGCAGTACGCTGTGATGTTGGCGAACATTGGACGCGACCAGTGGTTGGATGAAGGGAAGTGTGCTGTGCGTGAACGTTTTTGGGAAATGCTGCAATGGTGTTTCGGAGTATAGTGGTGCACCGAAAGGCGTTGGAAAACATGGTTTGCAGGATCGGCTAGGTGAAAGAAGGCGAAGCGAAGATATTGGCAATGTTTTCTGCTGTAGCACATGGCTGCCGGTGGTTATGTTGACTTAGTGCATTTGCATTGTTTTGCAGCGGTGGGTTTGTGGCAAAATGTTTGCCTGCTTGTCTGACTTGGCTTGTAGTGGTTGTGGGTAAGGTGTAGCCTTTTTACTGCATGGGCACAGCATGTAGAAAGAGCCTAGGGCTTGGGCACTAGCTGCGCAATGTAATGCCTCAATGTATGGGATAGCAGTGAGGCACTTAGCCGTTAGGCATGCAGCCGAATATGGGCACACCGTTACTGCAAGGGAGGCCATAATGACATGAAGAAATGGAAGGATTGTGTGGCAGCACACTGTTGCGATGTGGACCATTCTCGCAGCAACTGACATACACTGCATTGGTTGTTAGGTGCACAGGGGACTATCATATGTTGAAAAAGAAATGGACCTTGGCCGTGAGCCAGAGGTGTAGGCTGGACACCCTAGAACCACAATCAAGTGGTGTAATTCAATAATTCTAGTTATTCAAATGTTAGTATTTTTTTCAAAGGTTTTTATTATTTCAACATATCTTTAAAGTATAGTTGTTTTCAATAAACATTAATTATTGCTTCTTATATCTAACACTAGACACTTCAAAGTGTATCATCTTATTTATTCAACAAGTCCTCGGACTGTGTTGTTGCTGAACGCTGTTGCGGCGCATGCACAGCGAAGTCCCTACTTTGTTGTTTTGAGGTTGCCTAGGTAACCGTAGCGAGTGTCTGGCGAGTGTCTGGCGGCCATGTTCTAGAATGTTAGCGTTCTGTTGAGATGGAGACTTTTACAGATTTCGAGGTGGCCCTGTTAATGTGGATTGGGTCAATGGAGCCATGTGCAGACTTTGAATGGGACTAAACTACCGAAATAAATAGGTACAATGGGAAAATATAGCATGCATAAGCTAGTGAAAGAATAAAAGAATTAAAATACATTGGTACATATATGACGTACAGTTTGGGAAATCTAGTGTGTGCGTTACGATTACATCTAGGATGCACAAAAAGAGTTCTTTCTGAATGGCATTTAGCTTCAGAAGTAAACTAGTACAGTAGGATGCCATTACGAGCATCGGCAAGTTGAAGATAAAAGGAACGGTAATGCAGCAATTAGAGAAATGTTGTGTGTGTTATGATTAAATCTAGAAAACAGAAGAAAGAATGTGGAAAGTGTAGAATATATTAAACTAATTGTGTAGAGTGAATTTATGGAAGAAAAGGAAAGTACGAACATGTACATGTGTAATGCTTAAATTGAAAAAATGTGTCATATGTCTATCAATCAAAAGGAAAACAAAGACAGAAAAAAGAAAAAAGGAAAAAAGGGAAAAATGAATCACACCAAAAATTCAAGCTTAGAAATAGAAGTACACAGTATTCTAAATAATAAGTAAATAAATAGTGTAGATTCCATACAGAAAAAACATCAGAAAATCAGAATTATACAGAAACCACAAGTCTGAAACTCGGTAAGGTGTACCAATCGATGCTTCATAAGAAACAACTTAAATTGAGCTCCTCATTCATCCCTTCCAGTGCAAGGGATCCCATTCTTTCGATCCACTGTGCCTCTTTTTGAGTTCTTAGTTTTTTCATATTGATACTTTATCCCTTAGTCGGTATGACTTCCAGTACTGCGAATTTGAGTTGTGCCACTGTATGTCCATTGTCATGGAAATGTCTGGCTACTGCTGATGTTCTGTTGTTCAAACTGATGCATGATTTATGTTCATTCATACGGACACGTACTTTGCGCGCAGTTTCTCCAACATAATACCTGGCGCAAGGACACTTGATAGCATAGATCACATTTTCTGATAGACATGTGGCATGTTTTTTAAGTTTGATTTGTTCTCCTGTTCTGGGGTGAGATATGTAGGGTCCTTTTATTATATTGTTGCAGTTCCCACAACTCATACACGGGTATGTGCCCGGATGTTTATCTGGTGTTTTTTGTTTACCGATTTTTTTGTTATGGGTGTCAACTAATAGATTCTGCAGATTATTGTTTTTTGATATGCGAACACCGGAGGGTTCGCAACAAGTTATTTTGTCCTGTTGTCATTCTGTAATATGTTTGTAATAGTATGGAATATTTGGTGACAAAGACCAACTCTGGGCGTTCTCGTTCTTGTTTTTTGGATAGTAATTGTGTGCGGTCCTGTGTGTTGGTCTTGACTCGTGCCACTAGAAGGTCTTCCTCTGGATAACCTCTTTCCTGTAATTTCTTGTGAAGTTTGTTCAATTCATAACATTTGACTGAGAGGTAACTTGCGCAGGATACTAGGTGGATGAAAAATCATTATGTGAAGTAAATTGTTCCTGTCAGTTGGTTTTGTGTATAATGTTGTTGAAATTCTTGAACCTTCAAATATTGTTTTTACATCAAGATAGTGGACATTAGTGTTTCCTATTTCCATGGTGAATTGTAAACGACTATCAATGCTGTTCAGCTAAGTCAGCAAGTTATTGAGTTCTCCTTGGTTACCTGTCCACACTGCAAAAACGTCATCAATGTAACATATCCATTTTTTAAGGTGATCTTTCCATTGAGTATTGTTAATTATGTGGGTAGTTTCAAAGTCGTACATGAAGGAATTAGCATATGATGGTGCCATGGTGGCTCCCATGGCCGTTCTGGTAAATTGATTGTAGTACATGTCGTTACATTCGATACATGAGTGAGTTGCAATAAACTTCAATAATATCATAAGAAATTCTTTGTTAGCTCCTATTGGTCATACTTGTGATAGAAGTTTCTCTACCGCTTTTTGCCCTAAGTCGTGTGGGATACTTGTGTATAGACTGGCAACGTCTATAGTGAATAAAGTATCGTTAGATGTTAATTCAATTTGGTCCAAAATTTGAAGAAAGTGAGTTGTGTCTTTTACATAAGTAGATGTTTGTTGGATGACCGGTTGAAGAAAATGTTCTATATACATCCCTAACAGTTGTAAAATACTTCCTATGGCTGCTACGATCAGTCTTCCTGGTGGATTGTTAAGCTATTTATGTATCTTGGGTAAGGTATATAGATGTGGCATTTTGGGATAAGATGTCCATAAGTCTGTCTTTGTCTTGTTGCTGATCCAATCATTCTCTAATGCTGTTTCCAATATATTTTCCGAATCAGCCTTGATGTTCTTTGTTGGATCTTGAGTCAATGGTTTGCATGTCACCTGGTCTGATAGTTGCCTAAGACACTCTTGATTGTACTGTACAGTATCCTGTATTACTATTGCTCCACCTTCATCAGCTAGTCTAATAGTTATTGTATCCTCTGAGAACAATTCTCCTCTACTTAAGTTGTGCCTCTTTGGAGGGTGAAATAGAATTTTTTTGATGTCATTTAGTACCATATTGTGGAAAATGTCAATCAAGGGTACATTCACTGGTGGACTAAATGTGCTTTTGGGTTTGAATGCTACATACTCTGTTTCCGGCGGTGATTCCATGGAGGTGTTATTTGTTTCCACGAAAAAGATCTTCAATTTCAATTTGCGAACTAATTTATAAAGTTCAACATTGGTACTAAACCTATTGCTACTGTAAATTGGCACAAATTGAAGTCCTTTCTCCAATATCTTCACTTCTTGGGTCGACAAAGCTCTCTTAGAAAGGTTGACAACTAGCTTTGATTCGTTTGAAGCCGTGTCTTCATTCCTTGCTCTTTTCTTCCTTCCTCTCCTTGTCCTCTTTCTCTTGACCCTAAAAAATCTCTTCTTTGTGAATTCAGTGGTTGTCTTGAGCTTGTATTTGTCCCTGACGTGCTTGCTGTTGCATTTTTCATTACATGTTCATCTGTTGTTTCTATGTTGTCTGATTCTGAACTGCTTTTATCACTTGTTTGTTTGTTGGGTCGTTGTCCTTAATTGAGATATTTATCTGCCCATGTGTACACTTCATTATTTAAATATTCATAAGTATCTCTCTTAAATTTTCTTATTTTACTAGCTTCTAGATCTTGTTTGTAGTTTTCAAGCTTGATGTTAATATCTGTTAATATCTCAGCGAAAGATTCTGCATTGGTTATATCAGTTATATCCTTTGACAGAATTTCTATCTCCTTTTCTAATTGCTGTCATATATTGGTCAGTGTAGGCAGACTGTATAGGGGATGGGGTATGGGGAGTGCATTGCAGATAATATGAGAATATTTGCAGTTGGTGTACTAAGTTGTGTTGTGCCTGCAAAGGCCCTATTGCCTTGTGTGCATGGCTACGGCCCTTGGCCCTAACAGTGTGGGCACCGGTTGGAAGTAGGTGTGAGAATGTTGCCTTGTTTGGGTCCGTTAGTGCAGCTATACGTATTTGTAGGCAGGAAAGCACAGTGGGAGATGTTACAATGCATGCCTATATTCCCTTCCAGTGGGTGCGTAGTAGGACTCGGCAATTCGGTGCATGGGAGGAGGACAAAGGCCTCCGCCTATGTACCAAAGTGCCTAGGGCTTGGGCACAGCCTTGCTTTAGGGAGGGCAGTCAGACATTGGCACATGGAAGGAATTTGTACACAGGTACTCATATGTACTTTATTGGTGGGCAATTGTGGCAGTGACTTTTTTTGGTGTGTGCAGGGAGACTCCACTGCATTGGAGAGAATATGAGGATATTTGCAGCCAGAGTGCTATGTTGTTTTGTGCCTGTGAAACCCATACTGGCTTGTGTGCATGGCTGGGGCCCTTGAACATAACAGGGTGGGCACTGGTTGGAAGTAGGTTATAGAATGTTGCTTGGACCGTTGGACATAACAGGGTGGACACTGGTTGGAAGTAGGTTGTTGCCTTGATTGGGGTCATCACTGTACCAATATGTACCTGTGGACAGGAAAGATAGGTGCTCACATGTTTCCATGAATGGCTCCTTTGCTTTGCAGTGGGTGTGGTGAAGGACTAGGCTGTTGGCAATAAAACCGCAATGAAATGCTGCAATGTAGGGGAGTACTGCGATATTGGTATGTGGATTGCACACATATGTACAAAGAGTAGCGTAGGTGTTCTGCACAATACCTGAAACACAATGGCCCTCATTACGACCCTGGCGGAGAGGGGTTTACGCCAGCGTAATGCATGGCGTACCTCTCCGCCAGACTACGACATTCCGTAGCGCCATGGAGATTTTTACGCCTGCTTTTTGCAGGCGGAAAAATCCATGGTGCTACGGGACTTGTTGTTAATTACGCCACCGTAATTTACGGTGGCGTAATTAACGCCTTCCCCACTCCCATTATACCCTATGGGGCAAAAATGGGAATGGGGAAGGGTAAATGTGGATTGGGGACTTACCGCCCCGCCAACCTCGGAATGGGGCGGTAAGTCCGCCAACCCCCATGGCGGTGTTGGCAGCTCTGCGCCATGGTCCATGGTGCAAATTGCACCATGGACCTCCGCCAGGGTCGTAATGAGGGCCAATGTAGGCATGTATGGAAGGACTGTGATAATGGTGTGTGAATTGCACACATACGTAGAAAGAGTGCATTGAGTCCAGGTAGAGTGCTTTGGGGATGGGGAGTGAATTGGAGGTAATATGAGGGTATTTGCTGTTGATGTATGATGGTGTGTTGTGCCTGCAAAGGTGTACTGGATTGTGTGCATGGCTAGGGCTATTGGATGTAACAGTTTGGCCACTGGTTGGAAGTAGGTTGCAGAATGTAGCATTGTGTGAGTTTGTTAGCGTACCCATACGTACCGGTAGTCAGGAAAGGTTTGTGGCCACATGGCAGCATGCATGTCTATATTGCATTTTAGTGGGTGTGTTGAAGGAGTAGGCTATTGGGTGTATGGGCAGAGGCCACAGCCTTGTTTTAGGGAGGGCAGTTAGACATTGGCACATGGAAGGAATTTGTAAGGAGGTACTCACATATAATTTATGGTAGGTACTTGTAGAGGCGACTATCATTTTTGGTGAGTGAAGGGAGACTCCATTGGGGATAGGGATGGGGAGTGCATTGGAGACAATAGGAGGATATTTGCAGTCGAAGTGCTATGTAGTATTGTGCCTGCAAAATCCATACTGGATTGTGTGCATGGCTGGTGCCCTTGGACATAAGAAGGTGGGCACTGGTTGGAAGTACATAACAGAAAGTTGCCTTGATTGGGTTCATTACTGTATCTATAGGTATGTGTGGACAGAAAAGATAAGAGGTGACATGTTTCCATGCATGGGTCTATTACTTTGCAGTGGGTGTGACGAAGGAGCAGCCTTTTGCTAACAAACCGGCAACGCAATGCTGCGATGTATGGGAGTACTGTGATATTGTTATGTGTATTGCAGACATATGTACAAAGAGTACTTTCACTTTGCCTTAGGTCATTAGCATAAGTTATTCTAAGCATGCCTTCAGGGAGTGTAGTAAGAAAGTGGGACATGAAAGAATTGTTTCACTGCGTAACATTTGCGACATGGCCCATGTACACAGATACTGACATTTAAAGAGTTGTGGGTTAGGTGTGGAGGCGACAACCTTCAGAGGCTATTGGGGATGGGGCGTGTATTGCAGATGATATAGGAATTTTTGTAATTGGTGTACCATGTTGTGTTGGGAGTGGCAAGCACCTACTGCCGTGTATGGATGACTACGGGCGTTTGAAGTAACAATGTGGACATTGTTCAGAAGTAGGTTTCAGAATGTTGCCTTCTTTGGGTCAGTTCTTATACTGATATGTAACTCCAGCGTACAGGGTTGGAAATATGTATGTCTCCTGTAGGTGCTCACTGTCACAACATAGTTGTGGAGGAAATCTTGCAGTTGCCACACCAGTAGAGGTGGCGAGAAGTGACTATACTTGAATATGGTGAACGTCATTGGCCTTGTTTCCATTTACATACTGAGATGCCACAATTAAGGTACAGTATGGTATAACTCTCGTAATACCCTGTACTTTGAGAGCAAAGGAAGGTAGTGCGACATGACACAAATTAATAAGCATTACACATGTAAAGAATGGCTAATGTACAGTCCAACACACATACATTTGCAGCCAATAACATCATGAATACTGTTAAGTCCAGCTATACACAGGATGGGCGGCCCTTAGACTGTTACCTTTGTTTGGTGTACTTGTTGTGATGGGCAACGGAAGAGGGTGGAGCTGTTAGTGTGTGCAATTTTAATGTGTGTGTCGCTTCCGTTAGCTATGTCTGTGTGCCGCATACACCATCGCAGAGGTCACTGGACAGTGTCGTTCCTTACAGTGTGCAGTCCAGGTATTTATTTTATGTGCGTGCTAAGCGTAGCGCACTCTGTCATGTGAGCACCTAGCTCTGGAAAGGAACAACATAACAAAAGCAAAAGCGGACATGCGCACACAGAGTATACAGTTCCAGAACATTCCATACTTTACTAACAATACAGTGAGTGGTTGGAAGTGCGTTATTTTGACACAGCATGTAAATGACAACGTGGCAGTTGGTGCATTCACTGCAATTTTATTTTGCAAACAAAATCCAGTGAGCAAAGCCATATGTCCAATTCTGTACTTCTGTTCTCATCTAGCAAAGTGGGAAAGGAGTACGTAGTGGTGCTTGGTGGCCTGTGTGGAAGAATACATTTTCTTTGAAAGGTAGCGAAGGTAGCATCTGGTGCCTCTGGGATGGCTTACAGAGTAAAGGTCTGCAGGTTGGTTGGTGTAGCAGGAACCACAAGTGAACATGCTGGGCCATATTGGTTGGCCCAGATAATAACGATGGAAAAGAAATTGCATATGGTAATCTTCCAATGGTTGGTCTCCCAGCCGTCTATTGGAATGTGAAGGTGCGGCATGCGCAGTAAGGTGCAAGTTATCTGAGTAGAAAGAGGAATAAGAGTAGATGTAAGTAGCGGGTATTAGTTGCAGCGTACAGGAAAAAACCTTGCGGGAAGGATAATGTAGTAATAGCTGCATGCCTGATGGATCATGAACTGTGTGTTAGTGCGTAGCGTCATGTTAACCCACGGCCTTGGTCTCTGGTTTGTAGGTAATACTGTGATTGTACGGCTGCACAAAAGAAAATGGGCCTCATTACACGGACGGCGGTAAGGGTTAACGGTCACCGTTAATGGCAACGGTGACCGTTAACCCTTACCGCCGTACTACGAGGTCCCTTAACGGGTTGGTGCTTTAACGCCTGCTTTTTGCAGGCGTTAAAAAACAAACCGCTAAGGGACCTCGGAGCTAATTACGGCACCGCAAAATTGCGGTGCCGTAATTAGCGCCTTCCCCATTCCCATAGAGCCCTATGGGGCAGAAATGGGAATGGGGAAGGGCAATGGCGGAAGGGGGATTTACCGCCCCACCGACCTTGGAATGGGGCGGTAAATCCCCTTACCGACAAGGCGGTGCCGGTAATTTACTGGCATGGTCCAGGGTGCTAATAGCACCCTGGATCACCGCCTTCCGTGTAATGAGGCCCAATGTCTTGGAACCGTTGGGACTAGAAGCTGTTTTCATGTGTTTCCTTTTTGCAAAAGTTGACAGTGGTAGCGAGTGTAGTTGGACCCACGGCACAATGTGTCTGTGTGTCTGCAAAAAAAGTAATACAATAAGAAACATAATGGGGGTCACCTTGGATTGCTGGAGAATGGAGGATCGGCTTTGGTATGAAGTGCGTCAATGAAATGTGAGCTGCAGATGTTTGTATGCCGGTTGACCACTATGTGCACCTTTGGCCGTTATAAAGTACAGTTCACTGAGGGTGCATAGACATAGCAATTGTGTGAAAGGGCATACGAAGGGAAGAACAGGGAATTTAGCAGTGTACGAGTGTGCAGAAGGTGTGGTGCTTTAATGTATGACTTGCGATCCATGTTCGTATTGCCTTGCATGTGTGCATTTGGAGGGGGTGGGGAAGAATGCCAGCAAAAGAAAGTACAATGACAGTTGCAGTTTACTGGTAATGGTGGAGACATGGCAGTGTAACAGCATGTTTTTACTGCCATCACAAAGGTCCCTGTAATGTATGGAGAGGAAGTGAGTGGCAGAGTAAATTGTTAAATACACATACTGAGGGGCACGTTAATAAATGTTAATCATAATACACATGTGATGTAAAGGTGTAGTTACATAATTTTGGCAAATTCCATGCTTCTATTGGGTAGGTGTGAAATTGAAGTGTACGCTGCATGGGATTATTGCAGACTACCTTTGGGGAACATAGGAACTGCAGTGTAAGTTATGTATCTTTTTTTTTTATTTGCTAGACTTCTATACAATATCTGACCTTGGAGCTAAACATGCTCCCCCCTCAAGGCTGTTTTATAATGAGCGTGTGTTCTGTTGAAGGAGAGGCATGTTAGATTTCGATTTCTGGATATAATGCAGGAAAAAAAGGAAAGAATCAGCCGGCAACATGTTTCGATTGTATCATGTATTTATGAATGTTGGTAGTGTCATTACGGTGAAGGTAGTGCAATGTACAATTTGAAATCATGGTGCTGTACAAATGGTCCAGTGAATGCACAGATGGCAAAATACATAAAATGTGCTTTTACATATGTGCAGTGTGTTAACAGGCAATGGTGGGTAATGTCAGACTGTGCTCACTGTTTCAGAAGACGTGGGTGGGTGGTCCATCATACTCAGTTTGCTGTCGTGCTGTATGACCTTGTTTGGGGCTACTGTTCAGGAAAGGAAAGCAGGTAGTGTGAACTTTTGTCTAACATTGTAAGTCAGTTATGGGCTTTAAATGGTGTTTCCTTTACACAATAAAACATGGGAAACAGAAGTTTAAAAAATTAAGCAGTAAGGCAGTGTTTGCAATATGGATGGGGAGCTATGATGTATGCGCTGCAATGAAATATGGGTTGGATACGTTTCTTGGAAATGGTGTTCATAACAATGAAAATGACCTAATGGCCTACACGGTGCCAGTGGAAATGAAGGAGCCAAATGTTGCAGCAGTTAGGACAGTTATGTAAAATGTATTGATGCATGCATAAAGTTGCATTGTTGTGATTGTGCAGATTGTAGGGTAGGTTACTGTAGGGTTGTTTATTCAGTGTGTGCACTTATGATAGGATTAGGTGACCAGCGTATGTAGGAAACAGGTTATGTATTCTGTGGAAGAAATAGCGGCCAATGTCAACTGTACTGGGTAAGGGGTAGGTGGCTATGTTATGTGTGGGGTTAGTGGTACGTGGGTAGATGTTTGTATGTATAGTTCTGCAGTACATCGGCAATAGTGGGCATGCTGTACAATGTTTAGTGTATGGCTGGAGGCCCTACAATGTACAGGGTGTAGTGAAGCATGTAGGGTGTAGGCAAAAGCTGCATACTGTAATATAGGTGTGCATTGTAAATGGTGCTATTGGTATGCGTATAGCAGAAATAAGTGCACTTATTGCACTGTGGATATTGTACAGAAGTATAATAGCAATCGTTGCAGATTTACTGTTTGGATTGAGGAAGGCCTGCACTGTGTTTTGTGCATGGAGAGTAAAATGTTGTGGTAATGGTTGCTCCATTATCTGTGGGAAAAGAGAACAAAATATGTTAGCGCAGGTATTTCGTAAGTTTGCAGTCCACTACATAGCATACATTTCTTTATTTTGTGGACCTTCATAACTAGTAGGTCATAAGTACTATGCTTTGAACTAGTGTACTGTGCAATTGGCGCAGTTCCTGTGGTTCTTTGCATAATCATTGGGTCTGTGGGGAAAAGAAATCCATGCTGGATTAAAAAAAACCTTCAACATTTCATTGCTACTCTGGTGCACAATGAATGATAGTGATGTTTGAAGTGATTAGAACACTTTTTATGGTGTATTCTTCAAGTAGGAGGAAATGTAAGGGTGTACGATATCTGGACTGTAGATGTTGGTAGGATGGGTGGTGTTGTACAGCAGGTGGTGATTTGTAAATAATTTCCTGCTTCCTTTTTGTACCACTGTTTGTTTATGTGTTTGGTTGCAGCTGGTGGTTTGCAAGTATTATGACATTGTTATGTGCTAATGCAAAAGTCTGACGGTAGTTACGTACCTGTTGGCATACTGTAACTGCTCACAGTTTGGAAGTGTTTGACGCTATGTGTGTAGCACAGTAGTTGTTGAAAGTTGAGTTAGATAGTTGTGAAGCTGCAAATAACATTGTCGTATCCAGGTTGCGATTAGATACCAGGTGGCGTATTCCAACTGTTTACAGTGTCTCGTTTGTAAAGGGAATGTAGAGAAGCTTGTGCATTCCTGTGGTTACTTCGACATCTGTGTACATTTTGAAGTGGTATTGTCAAATTACGGAGTAACGTGGTGCTACATCCATGTGTGTTGGAGTTGTATCACTATTCTGGGGAGCTGGTGACTCATTTGCATAAGTGGTGATTCTAGAAGTTACTGAGGATAGTTTTGAACCTTCATACTTAGCACCTTCCCTTGCTCGTATCTAGTGCAAAATACTGCTACTGTGCTTTGTGCACACATACTGTTTGTGTGACTATACTCCTTGGGTGCATTGGGGATACAATTGTCCAACACACACTGTAGTGCATTTCGTTAATGCTTCCATTATAGTACATTGCTTTAGGTCGATAGTGCGGAAGGAGAAACATTTTTTGTTCACTTACGAAGGTACTGGTTTGTGCTGGGGAGTAAGGTGAGTACATTTTGGCTTCAAGAATATTAAGTAGGCATTTTCAAGATTTGCAGGTAGTCTGTGGTTTGGACTGATGGAAGTATTAATGCATTCGCAGCATGACGATTGCTTTCTACTGTATGCAGGATAGTGGCCTCTATTGAAGGAGTCCCTGCTAGTGCAATATTCTGACGGTAGTTATGTACCTGTTAGTGTATTGTAACTGCGCATAATTCAGAAGTGTGTGACACTATGTTTGTAGCACAGTAGTTGTTGAAGGTTGAGTTGGGTAGTTGTGATGCTGCAAATAACATTGTCGTATTCAGGTTGCAGTTAGATACCAGGTGGTGTATTCGAACTGTTTACAGTGCCCCGTTTTTAAAGGGTATGTAGAGAAGCTTGTGCATTCCTGTGGTTACTTGGACATCTTTGTACATTTTGAAGTGGTACTGTCAAATTACAGATTTATTTGGTCGTACGTCCATATGTGTTGAAGTTGTATGACTAATCTCGGAGAGCTGGTGACTCATTTGCGTAATTGGTGATTTTAGATTTAGTTACTGAGGATAGTTTTGAACCCTCATACTTAGCACTTTCCCTTCCACGTATCCAGTGGAAAATACTGGTACTGTGCTTTGTGTGAACGTACTGTTTGTGTGACTGTACTTATTGGGTTCAATGGGGATTACATTTTCCAGTACACACTGTAGTGCATTTCGTCAATGCTTCTAGTATGGTACGTTGCTTTAGGTCGATAGTGTGGAAGGAGAAACATTTTTGTCCACTTTTAAGGGTACTGGTTGGTGCTGGGGAGTAAGGTATAGTAGGTTTGTACATCAACGTGTACATTTTGGCTTATAGAATATTAAGTAGGCATTTGCAAGAATTGCAGGTACTCTGTGCTTTGGACTGATGGAAGTATCATTGCATTCCCACAATGACGATTGCTTTCTAATGTATGCATTATAGTGGCCTCCATTAGTGGAGTCCCAAGTGTGGTAGATTACAGCAACAGTTGTGAAGGTTTTTTTGCCAAGTGACACCTGTCCGTGTGTAAAGGCATTAAGTTTGCAGTTGTTTTTGGTAGCATCGGCATTGCATCTTGAACATTAATATCACATATTGACTATGTGAGTATATATATAGCATTGAACCAATATCAGAATTGCACGTCGTACACCACATGCTATGTTTTGCATTTTGCACCAGTTGCTGAAATGGATTGGAGTCACAGTTATGTATTGATACATACACAGATAATTTGTTAGGGACTTGCTCTTCAATGGCATGGTAGCAAAGAGTGCATTTATGTTTCCACATGTAGGAAATGTAAAAGATTTCATTTATAAGTATTAGTTTTCTTTGCAGTATTCGTAGGTATAGGCTTGTTGTTGGTATTCTTGTTCAGAAGGCAATTGCCATAGAATTTCGGTGCTGGACTGCCCATGTGGGCCGGACAAAGACTGATATGCAAATGTATATTTCCCATCTATGAAAGGTACAATGAGCAAAAAGCAGATGGCTGCGAACTCTCAAAGTGGTTGAAAACCACTGAACAGGTTATCATGCTGTGTTCTTTTGAGAGGTGGGGCCTGCTACCTTTTTTGTGTTTTTGGAAGGAACTTGGGGTTGGTCACCCTAAGTTACCTGGGTGCAACCATGGATTCTCTACTCACTGTGCTGAGAGAGGCACAGCTTCACCTCACTGATGAGGCCCAACAAGGCTGAAACGCGTGTATGGGGTTGCTGTTGATACTCTTGTTCAGAAGGGAATTGCCATAGCATTTCTGTGCTAGAGTTCCCATGTGAGTGCGACAAGGACTGAAATCCAAATGTATATTTCCCATCTGTGAAAGGTACAGTGAGCAAAAAGGAGATGGCTGCAAACTCTCAAAGTGGTTAAAAACTACTAAACAAGTTATCATGGCATATTATTTTGAGAGGGGGGCGCCTGATACCTTTTTTGTGTTTTTGGAAGGAACTTGGGGTTGGTCACCCTAAGTTACCTGGGGGCAACCGGACGTGGACTCTGTGCTCACTGTACTCAGAGAGGCACAGCTCCCCCTCACTGATGGGGCCCAACAAGGCTGAAACACATGTATGGGGTTGCTGTTGGTACTCTTGTTCAGAAGGGACTTGCCATAGAATTTTGGTGCTGGACTGCCCATGTGGGCGGGACAAAGACTGGTATGCAAATTGTTATTTCACATCTATGAAAGGTACAGTGAGCAAAAAGCAGATGGCTGCGAATTCTCAAAGTGGTTAAAAACCACTGAAAAGGTTATCATGCCGTGTTCTTTCGAGAGGGGGTGCATGCTACCTTATTTGTGAAGTATTCGTAGTAAGTACATTAGAAACTCCTGTGTATCTTCTTGACAGTTTAAAGTGAATTTCACCATTCCAGTACTGTAGTCCAATTCTTGCATTATTCCTGAGACACTGAAAATGATGTCAGGATTACATACTGCATTTCTGTGAAGGACGAGCACTTGCAAACACAACTGGTCTGTGCATTTAAATAAATGTTTTCAACCACTGCTGGTATTTGGAATAGAACATTGATTGTTAAATTTGCATAGCAATTGAAACCTTTTGTATTGGAAAATGTGAGTGGTCCTGGTACTTCTGTGTCTGACCCCTTTGATGGAAGGGTACTTGGTTTCTTTGCAGAGGCATTTTTTTGTGGGTGAAGTTGTGTATGGTTTGTCTATTTTACTCCTTTTGTATGTGCTTTTGGTCTTTGCTGTAGTAGGATTTTTCTGTCAATTTCTTTGATTGTAGTGTGGTGAAATCATTTAGTACTTCTGATGGAATTAGTCATTTTTTCAAACCTTTTGGTTTTAGAGGAATAGGGTACATTTTTAAATGGGTGTGTACAGCGCACATAGTCTATTGTACTCTATGATGCAAGGAATTTCTGCACTGACTGCAGTTGCATCAAAATTAACTAGATACAGTCCTTCCAGTGTACAAAGCTGTGACAGTGCTACGTAACTCTTGCCTTCTTTGAAGACTTTGTTGCCAATATTAATCAATGCTTCATCTAAGGTTAGACCTTGCGATTTATGAATAGTTACTGAATAAGCTAGTGAGAGAGAAAACTGTTCTCTGCGTACATACATGTCTTCGAAAAGAAGGAATCTTGCAGTTGTTTGTCCTACATTTTTGATTTCTGAAGGTTTATCAAACTTGATGTTTACAAACTGAATGCTGTTGTCCCGTGGGTTTGTCTGGAAGGTAACAACAGTACCAAGTGCTCTATTAACTAAACCTTGATCTACCTCAATGTTACGCTTTAGCATAACTCTACAGTAAACACATAAAGTTCACATTTTCTCCAAACCAGCTGTGTTGGAGATGGAGTTTCCCAAGGCTTGTAGTCGTGCTATGCCTTGTTGACACATAGATATTGTCATACCGTGTATGTCCAGTTTGTCTGTGGCATGAATTTGCACTAGTAGTTGTTTTTCTTTTCGCAGCATTGTTGCATTAAATTGTGCAAAACTTGCTAGAGTTGGCATTAAGGCCATATAGCTGACATTTTTACTGAGCTAATTGTTCCATGACAACAGTAGCACATGTGTTATGCCCGGATAGCTCATAGATGCATCTAATATTGAGGGTAGACTGCGCCTACACCAATCCGTATATTTTTTTAAATGTTGGCATAGGTGAGGTCTGCAGACTGACGCATGTTTTGAGTTAGTTCTCTGTATTGGAAATGTTGCCAAAGATTTACATTCCCAATGCTTCCAAGACTCTTACGGCACTGTTTGTGTCTTAAGGTTTTGAAGATAGGTTCAGCTTTGACTGGTGTCAATTGAAGGAGATCTCCGAAAACAATGACATTTTTTCCTCCAAAGAGTTCTTCGTAGTCTGCTTTGAGTACCTCTTGCAATCTGAGGTGAATCAAAGCCAACACTAGGTTGGAGACCATGCTCACCTCATCTATTAGGAGCATTTTCATTTGTTTCAAAACTCTGCGTAGCTCCATAGCAGATTCTGTTGAAAGTTTATAGTACTCTAATTTGTTTTGGTGTTCTACTGGAAGGAGTAGCAATCAGTGTAGAGTGACTCCACCTGTGTTGTAGGCAGCCAACCCTATAGGGGTGGTTGTAACCGCAGAAAGGTTGTTGTTTGTTGATTGTTGGAGGTATTTACTGATCATTTTTATTAGGAATGTTTTATCTGACCCAGCTTCACCACTTACATACAGCAGTACAGGTTTGTAGTCGTCACAGGTGCAAGTTTTACTTTCTTGCTGTACACCATGTTCAATGGTTTTACTTACTTCTACAAAAATGGTACTCTGTTCATCATTTATTTGGGTACTTCCAACTCTTCTGTAGAGTGCTCATACTGACGCATACTGCTGGTTACCTCCGTCAAGGCTAATTCTGCCTCATTTGCTATGAGTGGCTCTCCAAGTGGTTCTTGGCTGCCTGTTTGCGACGGATCACTGCTCTCTGAAGTGTCTACACAAGTTGTACTTGAAGTTCTTTTTCTTGTTGGCGTTCACTGTCCAATAAGGTTTTGTACCGTTTAAAGTTTTAATCTTTAATTGTACTTTCAGTGGCTTTGAAAGCATCTTCATTGGAGGTGTAGGTGGCTAATAAATCTTCTTTTTTCCATGGTTTAAAAAGTTGCACTAGAGCCATGTAGTACAGTTCTTTGTGTTGAGGAGTTTTTAAGGACAGATTCATATGATTAGTTAGGCTGCATTTGGTATGTCTCACCAGGCTGCCTTCACAACTTTCCACTCTTTATCTACCTTTTTCCTCATTTGGTGTAATGTTCTTTTTGTATGAGAAGTTGTGGGCTACCTGGTACAAGCACAAGGCTCCTAAAGTACTACTTCTGTTTGGGTAGTATGTGTCCAATAAGTTGTTCTTCAAAATGTCCTGGCTGTTGGGATCGCTTGTTGCTATTGTTTGTATGTCTTTGTATGATTTAAGTACTCTTCTTCTGGATGCAGCAGGCCCAAGGGTTAGTCACACTATGTTGTCAGATTTCCCATATAAGGCTGTTCCAGTTAAGTGGTCAGTGGCTTCGTAGCTGCCACATCCTCTATGGGACAGCATTTGAATGCCAAAGCTGTAAAATGTTTGTGCCTGTGTTTTGTCAGAGGATATGTCATCCCAGAGGTCTTTGAGCTCTGTTTTCTCTGCTTTGGTTAAGTAGGCGGTGACATATCGTACCATTGCAGTGGAATTGTCTGCAATGTACTGTACATCAACATTGGCATTCCATAAGAGGGCAATAATTGCATTGTAATCATTGATGTGCTTTGATGCTTTGCTCCTTATTATGCAGTATGTGTTGTTAGGAGATTTTCCTTTCACACTGTGTCAAACCGAAGACTTGAAGCTGTTTACTTGGCCTTTTGTTAAAACTGGTGTAGGGAATAAAAAGCGACATTTGGTGTTGTATTCACCTCTGTTCTTATATTTGCGTCAACAATACTTGCCACACTTATGTCTTTGTAAATGCAAAATGTGTGCTTGTAGATCACTATGTGTACTTTCCAAAGGGATTTCGCAAGTGACAAATATGTGAATGAACTGCAAAACAGTTTCATCACTTTCCTCACCAAATTTAGGAGAATTTCTAATCTACAAAAGCATGTGGATGTACGGTGCTCCTCTGGCTTGATATTCTCTTCTCCAAAAGAAGTGTTCCACTTCTCCGAGGGGAGGAAGTGCTTTATTGCAAATGAAGTGCAGCATGGCAAGGAAGCAATGATGAAAGTAGCGTGAAACATTTACTGGATCGATAGAGCACAGCTCATCTGGTCTTTTCGTGTTTACACCTGTTTTGATTTTGTTTGCTATGCGTTGGAAAGTGTGCAAATCTTCCCATGCATACACAGCACAACTTCAAGTGACAAACCATGTGGGAGGGCCAAGGTTGCGTAGCATACACCGTACAGCTGCGTGCCGTCGGAACCAGTACTCTTTCGTACCACGCATGTTTGCCAAGAGATTTGTAACACTTGACTGTGAAACTTTGTCCTTTTCTTGCACCTTTTTAAGTAGTTGTGTAGCTGACATGTTTTGGAAATGGGAACCTGTTTTTAATGTGTGGCCAACTCCATAACATAGCGTTACTAGTTCATTTTTTAAGAGCAGGTGGAATATGTACTCCATGTTCTGTCTAAATCTAGGGTCTTCAGAATACATTCGTAAACAGCAGTATTCTGATGTTGTTATTTGTGTGCTTGTTTCATCATATCTTCCACCTTTTGCAGTGGAGAAGAGTAGAGGAAAGGCTTGTGCTTCCACACTTTTTCCCCATATACTGATTGGTGCTCCTTTGGCTTGCCGCATCTGATATGTTTCTAGTGCATCATAGATGGTGTCTTTGGAGTGCAGTGGATGAATTGTATACTGGTCTACGAAGACACCCATTTTCAATAATGATTAAAATGTGTTTGTGCCCCGTATATAGGGCAATATGTTGGGGAAAGCCGTGTCTTTTGGAGGTGTGCATATGCTACATCGGGGTCTTTTGAGGGTGGCTGCAATGGAAATGGGACTGTGCAGGAGTTGGGATTGGTCAATATGAATTTGTAGGTGTGGTGTGTAGCAACAGATTGTGCCAGAATGTCTGTTTGCCAATAGGAGTGGACATGGCTACAGGGATGGGTGTGCTGTTATGTAGGTGGACTATATGGCTGTTGGGTGATTCGTGGATACATTGGGTACACGTTTACGCAGAACATTGTGCACTAGCAGCATGCCTTGGTTTCCATATGTCGATGTGCACTGGTACGGAATACGTAGCATGAAGTGGTTCCATGTGAGTCCACTTTGTGCCAATTTGGTGATACTTGCTCATCCAGACATTGTTCTTCACTGTGGAGAGAACAGTTTAGGGTGTGTTACCGGCATTTCACTGCAGTTTGCAATGGAGACATTTCGGCAATTTATAGAAATGTTTCCAAAATAACACATCATTTTTTCTCGCATTGCCCAGAGACAGATGTGGCTGCGTTCTTCCTCTGTGGCCCACAAATGGAGAAATTGTGGTGCAATGTGAACAAGGCTGTTTGCGCTTTTTTGCGTGACGTTGGCATGTTCTCCTTCCACAATGAAAACATTACGTTAAATAGTAGGAACATTTTTCGTTCAGATGGAGTTCATCTGACTGATGCTGGCAATGAGATCATTCTTTTCCCTGTGGTTGTTTTCTAATTTTACCGTTGAAAATGCAATGAGCACAAAATGGCTCTTTTAAGAGCCACTACTTCTTTTAGCAAATGCGTACAATGCTTTTGAAGGCGTCCTCCCACCCATTGTTTCCATCTCTGTATGCGGCGCTTATAGGCAGCGTCACCGCCTGCATGCTTGCATTTAACTTCTATTTTTGAATAGTGCAATGTGGCTCTGAAAAGAGCATTTTTGTTCCCCCCACCTTCTGGCTGCATAGCATTTTTCCTGTTGTTATAAGACATGCCAGAAAAGCCAGCAGTGGAAGGGAGATCTGGCAAAGGGTACCAATCACAGGGATAATAAATCGTATGAGGAGAGCAGAAGATGTGGGGTGTTCCTTACTTGGATATGGGGCAGTGTTTGCCATGCTCCTGGACCGAAGCCTCAACAGTACTTTGTAAATGTTTTCCCCTACACAGGGATGCAGTGGCCCACTGGAGTGTTCTTAGTGGAGGCAGGAGCAGATGCAGAGGTTGCTGAAGAGGACAATATCCTACTGCCTGCTTGGAAGGGGACTACCCTCTGAATAGCTGCCAGGTGGTTCGCTTTCAGGTGCCTCCGCATGGAGGTGGTGCCATAGCTGTACAAGCCAGGTTTTCCGTGACTGAGTACTATGTTGCACTCAGTGCACTGCACCAGGTTTGCATGACATTTTGGCACATCTCAAATGGTCCTAAATAGTTTCCATACCCAGGATTGACGCTGGCTGTAGGCAATGGGGATTCCTTCTACTTTATTCTTGTTTCCATTTTGATGTCCCTCCACATTATGACACCTGTCCCCTTGCTCAGGACTTTCAGAAGGAGGTGTTGGTGGTGAGGGTGTGGGTGTTCCTGAGTCAGAGGTAGTAGCAGAAGCTCTGGTGGCCATTACTTGCAGAAGTAGTTTGCAGGCACACAATTGGTGAGAAAGCAATTTCTGCCACAACCAATGTGCACCGGTGCTCTTCTCTAGAAAGCGAAACAGAGCACTTGTGGGGTGTGCTCTTTTATAGGGTTGATGTGCATCATGTGACACCGCAAAGTGGCACTAACTCTTTCCCTACAATATCTACATGTTGAAGGAAAAGTGGAGGATATCTTTAAGGGTGCATTATCACTGTAACACTCCATACATTGCAAACAAATGTCCTCTTTCGATGTGTACAGATCTGGGTCGGGTCCGCCAAATAAGGGACCACGCGCACCGTTGATCTGTTACCATGGTGACGTCCTCAGTCATTGTTCGCCATTCGCAGGCTTGTCTGCCCGGACGTACATTGCCCGTTATACTTTGTGGCCACGTATATAGTTCTCATATCGATACCATCCCCGGACTTAAACATATGGCACACGCACATTGCACATTTCTACCTATGCTTGCTGTGAACACGATACAGTAGGTGGATTGTTTACATGCAAAAATACTCACAGGACATGGGTGCACGTTTCCAGCTAGTACAACTACATCACACGTTTATTTGCATATGTTCACCAGGGACAATGTTACCAGGCGTCGCAGGACGATATATGCATGTGCGCAGTGGTGCCACAGATGAACGAACGCTCATGCAACTATTTACAAGCGGATGTGTGCATGCAAACATGTGGCCCATAGTGGCGTCCTATGGATGGTTTCATTGTGGTTGCGCATAGGGAACCCAGGTGCGGCGGTCATTCGCCTCCTCCATTTTTCTTACTTGCAATCATCCCCACTAGTGCTGTGCCCTTCACACTTGCAATGGCCTTGTTAAACAAAAAAAAAGGGACTCACACAATCAGTACAGAATTAACATATCAACCTTTATTAGCACACATTCATAGCGACTATTCGGAAAGGGAAGGGGGACAAGAAACAGATACATATATTGGGGATTTTCCCATTTGAAGAAGCTGCTGGTGAGGGGAAGAAGGGAATGAGGTCTCATCTAAGCGTCTCTCATTGCACTCAATTTGCTGGGAAGGGGAGCTGGGAAATGGGGAAGGCGGGCATGTGCATGTACAAACTTTCTCAAGGTGGCAAATTGGAGGAGCAACTGATCGATTTTGGCATCCAGGTGGTCAACTTATATATGCCCAGCGTTTACTTCAGTTTCGGTGGCCGTATGTTCCTGTGGAAAAGATGCTGCTTCTGGTGTACTGCTTTGCATTCCGGTATGTTTTGTTAAAAGTCATCAAATGTGGTTAATTCACATGAAGTATTACATTGTGATTGTGTTCATCTTGCTACCGCGTTCCCTACCTATGGGGTTACTATGCTCATTCATTTGGTCATGTGGGAAATTCTTCTCCAGCCATTCCAGGGTGCTTGCCCTTATAGTAACTTTTTCCCTTTTCACAGTGAGGCAGGTAAAAATGGGCCTATCGTCATCACTCATTTCTTCATGCGGAACATTCTCCTCTAGCCATTCTAGGTTGGAAGCCATTGCTGCGCACAAACAGAAAACATCATGATTTTCTACTATTGTACACTACTAGACCTGTGAAATCACAACATAAACTTTTGTGTACTTACCACGTTGTTCAGACATTCTGTTCTCAGTAGATGTCGTCTTCTCCTCTGCCTCTTCATTCTTTGTTTGATTGTGCAGCAGGTGTGCAGTAACATTGATGACGGCAAACGTCACTTCTCTTGTTGGTGCTTTCCATTATGCTGCATACCCTATGCCTTTGTGCACTTTTCTGCGAAAGTACAGATTTTGTACAGCTATGGCATTTTCCCTTCCTATTCACGCACTTGCTGCTGTTTGTGTATGTTTTTTGTCTTTGCTGCATGTTAGTACTTTTTATGACCACCCCTCCCTTTCTGGGCACGTTGGACTCCACCCGATCTCCACAAACGGACGCAGTGTTCCCAACCTTTGTGCCTATTACTATAGAGTCACCTGCTTCAGTATGTTGTACAGTTCATCTTTACAAACTAAGTGTATCCTGTAAAAAACGAATGCAATTCACTGAAAGACACATTATTACAGGGACGCTATGGTTCACTTGTGCAACTCAAACCCTATCACCTTTCCTCAAAAAACTATAATATAAGAACGTTATAGTTAAAGTGCCCTACTAAAAACCTATGAAATTCACTAAGAAAAAACATTGTTAAAAGGAAATTATGGTTAAGTGTCATAGACACAGCCCCCAGAATACAAAAAATACACCATCTAGTGATGAGGGCAATGGGTCACTTGACTCACTTATGTCCCTTTGGGACCCATAAACACAGGGGCCCTGGCTGGACTCAGTCCTGGCGACTTTGGCACAAGGCTCATATAGAGATGTGAGTAGGAACACTTTATTTCAGTGCAGGAGTTCTTTTACTTTACTTCAGTGCAGGATTGCTTTTATTTTATAGGAACTTTCCAGGAGCCGAAAGCCTTTATTCCAGAAAACATCCTCATGTGCTGCCTCATCAGTGTGGCTTCCTAGGCCTGGTTTTCATGTGCTGACTAATCAGGTGTGGTAAGGTGTGGCAGGCAGAGTGAACCTGGTGGGCGTGGCTTCAGAAGCTCAGCTATATAAGCTGTTCCATCCTTAAGGCAGGTGCTTCGCGTTACTGTGCACTTGCGTGCAACGTGACGCTCACCACCACTTGGACCAGTGTACTTACCTTTGAAACCAGGTGTTCTCCTGCATAATCACCTCCAGGAAACCTGTGCTTCATAGCTTCATCTGCATACTCATCTCCTGACATCCAGTGATCTTGATCCCAATGCTGCAGCACTGCACTCCACATCCACGAACTCGGACCCTGTGAAGAAGAAGAAAGACATGGTTAGAACATCCATCCTACGACCGCGTCTTATTTGAACCATGCGCGCCCCCAAGTTAAAAATGTACTAGAGAATGTACCACTGCAGTTTCGTTCCTCATTCCCTCTGGCTGCTGCCTCGAGCTCCGCAGCTTCTGCCGGGCCGGCAACATCACCTGCAAGGGAAGAAAGCAAAAGAGCAAACATCAAAAGTGGAGCTGACAGCAATACAAGACAGCAAACTTTACAATACAACAAAAACAGACGAGGAAAGACAAAGGCAAACAAGAACACTTACCTGAAGTATAGTAGCTTAGTCACAGCAGGACTGGACTACTACATGCAAGGGACCAGTAAAGGAACTCGGTCCAGATCATACAAGCGCCCCTGCCAGAAGCAACAGGATGGAGTGCTCGCCAAAACTAATCAACATGTGATCTTTCCAGGGACAGCGCATCCCACGGGTACCACGGTTTGGGAGAAGGGGTCTGGAAGGGGATCAGGCACACAAGCTGGCATACTCATGCCCCCTATTCTCCATGCAGGAGCAGTCCAGAGCAGCATCACCTATTACCACCAGTCAACACATAAGCACAGAGAACAAAGTTGGACCTGAGCGACCTTACCCCCGGGAGGGCTGTAACCCTGTCACAACGCCTCCGCATAGACCAGGTGAGCATAAGATTAAGTTGCGCTACTGAAAACATTTCCCCTTTATTGAAAAAACTAGTCTAAAGAAACATAATCGTTAAAGTGCCCTAGTGAAAACCTATGAAATTTGCTGACAAAAAACGTTGTTAAAGGGACGTTATGGTTAAGTTGCACTACTAAAAAACCCCTTGAATTCAATGGAAAAACCTTGCTATAGGGATGCTATGGTTACAAGTAAAACCTAAAAAAAACAGAAATGTGCAAGTTATGGTACGGTATCCAACCATAAATCGCGCTACCACTGTGCACTGCAAGGCCTAACACCCATGACATCACAGATGTCATTGATGACATCACTGATGACAGCACTGGTGTGGCTCCCTCTTTTTTTGTGACATATCTACACTAGGTGCTTTTCTTCACTAACAGTGAGGAACTACAAAGTGAAAAGGTACTATCTTTGTACACCTTAACCTTCTCATATGTTCTTCCACTGCTTTCCTTAGGGTTCAGTCACATCATATGGTACATATACATACGGGAAGAAGGAAGTCTGAAATACAGCAATCATTTCTGTGCATTAAGATAATCAGTTAGGTTATTAAAACTTTCTGATAATATCGCTGCTTTTTTGCTCACTTTACTTTCCCGGTATATACACATATTTGTGTGCGTTGTAGTCTCTTTATGGTTTGTGTGCAGTAGTACATTTATGTAGTAAGTGAGGGATTTGTAGCTACTAATCACATGTTTAACAGTCCACAAAAGTCTAAAATGAAAGTATGCATCATTTCACTATGCAACATGGGAAGAATTTGGATATTGCGCCTGTATGATGCATGCTGCGCACACTGCTTATGTACATGAGTTTGCTCATGTAATAGAAAGAAATGGGTATTGAAATGCTGTTCATAACAATGCCTTGTCTAATGACCTACTTATGTAATGATAGTTCTCCCCATGATCTCTGATAGTTTTCTGCCAACATTACAATGACATTCCCTTCTGGAGGCTTTTCATAACACCCATTAACAACTAATCATGATATTAATGTCACCAGTGATGTCATTAATGACATTTGTGATGTCATCTCTGATGTAATGGGTGTTAGGCCTTGCAGTGCACAGTGGTAGCATGAGTTATGGTTGTGTACCTTACCATAACTTGCATATTTCTGGGGTTTTTAGGTTTTATCTGTAACCATAACGTCCCTGTAGCAACGTTTTGCCATTGAATTTCATAGGTTTTTTGGTTGTGCAACTTAACCATAATGTCCCTTTAACAACGTTTTTTTGTTTGTGAATATATATATATATATATATATATATATATATATATATATATATATATATATATATATATATATATATATTACATGGCCACGGTAGTGGCCATGTAGTTATGGTTAAGTTGCTGTTTCCATAGGAAGAGCACTTTTTGGGCGGCTTATAACTTCCCTCTCCCTGGACGGATCCTCACCAAACTTTGCAAAAAAAGTAGTTGGGTCACTCTGAATTTGTTTGCAAAGTTTGGTGAGGATTTGTCCAGGGGGGAAAAGTTATAGGGGGGGGTCCCAAAACTTTTTTTTTTCCCATAGACTGAATGGGAAAAAACTTTGCGCATGGCTACAGCCCGAACCGCTGGACGGATTTACACCAAATTTGCGGCAGGAGCGGTGGCCTGGTCCCAAAAGCGTGCTTTTGTAAATTTGGTGTAAATCTGTTCAGTAGTTTTTTTTAAAAATGACCAAAATGTAAGGCAAAAAAAATAGTGATATCTGCATTCGCTTCGCGGACGGACTTCCCTGTTCGCTCCGCGGACAGCACCCCGATTGGCCCATGGCCCTGCGTCATGTCCGCGGACATGCGACGTGTTCGCTGATTGGACTGCGAGGGGCGTGGAGCGCGTCAGATTTTCTGTGGCGCCCGCCATCTTGTATTCGCAGTCAACCGCGTACAGCGCAGTGAAACGTGGATAAAAAATTGGATTTAGTGCCGTGTGTTGGTGTGTAAGAGTGTTTGGGGAGGGTGGGGGAGTACGAGATAGGTTCAATGTTTCGTTTTTTTATGTGCTAGACCTTTTTGTTGCGTTCGATTTGGCTGTTCTGACATTTTGTTAATAAACGAAATGGTGGGGTGTTTAGAGGACGGAGTATGTGTAATTTTTGTTCGCAAGGAAGGTAAAAATGAGCTATGAACACTCGCGGTGTACTTAATTGTTCGTAAATACACAAACTGGGGGTGTCCTCAGGACGCTGTACGTATTGTAATCTGTCTAGTTGAATGTGTTCTAAGAACACTCGCAGTGTCCCGAAATGGTTGCAATTACACAAAATGGGGGTGTTCTGAGAACGTTGTTTGTATTGTTCGTTGTCAGGGTGAAAGTGTTTTAAGAGCACTCCTTTTGTCCGCTAATAGTACAATTTCCTAGGGGCGTCAACCGACTTTTTGTCCACTAAAGAAACGATAAATCCGGCTGGTGTGCGCCGACATTATGTGATAATCTTATGACTGGCGCTATTGACCTGGCTGACTTGCTTTTGCGACACTAAATCATATCTCCCGCCCCTAAGCCTGATATTATCAAAGCATTCATATTCCCCACCTCTCTCCGTGACGTTACAGGGTGCGTCATCAAACGCGCCCAGTCTTCTCCAGTCCTAAGTGACTTTACACAGAACCCGGAAGACAACTGTGATTTAAAAGCAAACAGCAAGATTGTAAATGTTGTAAAGTACATTTATTTGACATCAAATGTTTAGAGAATATTCAGCAATTTGCATTTGTCTTTGTTGTCGATCCGCAAAAGTTCATGTTGAGACACGCGATGTTCCTTTGCGGTACAGAGAGTGTTAGATCAGCTTACAACTCAGTGCGCCACAATTCGGAATATGAAACTGTGGTTTAAAAGTAAACAGCAGGATTGTACATTTGGTAAAGTACATTTATTTCACATGAAATGTTTAGTGAATATTCAGCGATTTGCTATTGTCTCTGCTGTCGATCAGCAAAATTTTATTTGGAGCCACGCGTTGTTCCTTTGCAGTAGATAGGCTGTTGGTTTATGATAAAAGCAGTAAATGCTTGCTCTGATAATCGGAAGGTTGCTCCAACAACGAGCCATTAGACCACCCCATTGGTTGGTATGTTGTTTGTAGCCGCTAGTACTGCGTAAGGGCATATTGGTCCTTGGCGATTGTCCCATAAAATGGTGAGGGTCATGAAGTTGCATATTTGTACCTGCACCTGTCAGTTGAAGACCCCATCCGTTGGAGTCTGTAAATCGTGACATAGGCAAAATGGAGCCACGTACCTGTTTTAAAAAACATAAATTAGTCTCACCAGCCGATCTTCATTAAAAATCATCATTTTATTTATTAGGGCGTGAAAATATTTGCTATCGAAGATAGTGCAACAGAGTATGTTAATAATAAAATAATAATATTTTCCGATTCATATAGCGCTAAGAACCGTGAAGTATCTAAGCGATGCTTATTATTAACCACGGTGTGTGGTGCTCATTTATCGGCCACGGAAGGATGAAAGGCTGAGTTTGGCCTTGCCGGGATTCAAACTTGCGTTAGCAAGCTGTGCACGGATGTCAAAGCGAGCGCTGTACTCGCTGTGCCACTTGACAGCCTACAGTGAAGTGGCACAGCGAGTAGAGCGCTTGACCGCCTATAGACCGGTTAAATTATTTCTATTAACCCACCCTGTGTCGTCTGCCTTTTTCAGAGCCCTCTAAACGACAGGGGATCAATTCGGCGGTGATAGTGCGCGGTAGAAAACATTATGCCACTTTCAACGAACAAGTTCAACTTGAGCGGTCTTTAATGCTACGCTACTGTAATTATATTTGGTATAAAGTAATCTAAAGGGTAACTTACAGTACAATTGCAATTTCCATTGTCTACGAGTGGTGCAGTCCCAAAATACGACTCCGCGTGTGCCAACGATCTTTCGCATAGTGATATAATATATAAAAGTGGTTTCGTTTCAGAAATTTCATCTTTATCTTCTCTTACGTTTTAGCAACACTCCTTCAAGAGAAGTCTTTCATCACAATCTCTGTCTGTCAAGGTCAACACACAATACAACCTTATAGTCTGCTTCATGAGCCTCTCCGGGGCCCGAGAAAAAAATGGAAGCAGCTGACCTTCACTGAGAACGAGCATAAATTCTTACTTTGCAACATTCTGTGTAAAGCCATCTGTAGAAGTTGTGGAAGCAGCTGACCTTCACTGTGAACGAGCATAAATTCTTACTTTGCAACATTCTGTGTAAAGCCATCTGTAGAAGTTGGTTTTTGCACGCCATGTTTGTATATTGTTTGCGTGATATTAAAAAAAGTTTGTTTAAAGGACGTTATGGTTCTAAGTACAGCCGAAAGACCCCTGAAAATCGCAAGTTATGGTTAGCTTTGAAAAATAACTCGCGCCACCGTGCACTGCTAAGACTAACACCCAGGACATTAAAGATGACATCGCAAATGTCATTGATGAAATCACTGATGACATCACGTGTGTATGTACTTTTCATGGAATTTGTGTACTAGGGATTTTTATTATAATGTTGCGAAAAAAGTGTCAAGGATACTGCAATAAATATCATACCGTTATTAGTGCTTTGAACGATGCATTGATATAAATAGCATTGTATTATGGGATTATATCTAGTATACTGAGCTACTAATGGAGAAACATAGCATTGTGTGCAGAGTACAAGATGAAAGTATAATATGTGTAATGTTAATATGTTGAATAATGAAATAATAATTGTCCTGAAATGTTCGAAAATTCACAAAATGGGGTTGTTCTGAGGACTTTATTCGTATTGTGTGAATGCTTAGCTGTATGCAATGAGGGAATGGCACAGAGAGTGAAGTGGACGCCGTCCGCGGACACCGCGGCTGTTCGTGGACAGGGCGTGCTACATCCGGGTTTTTCCAGGAAATCCAACATGGAAAGAAGACTGTACGGATCAGCCAATCAGATGTCGAGGTTGTGGATTTGTGTTGAAAGAGACTGTGTGTGGTGAAGATGGCAGAAGTGGAGAAAGTCAGGGTGTTGGTGCTCGGAGATATGTTTGTGCATGGTTTACAGCAGTACGCTGAATGCAGGCATGTTGCAAAGAACTTTGATGTGAAAGGAGTGGAGGTGGTGTGGAGCAGTGTGCCTGATTGCAATGTACAGGGAATTGTACAAGTTTGTGAGGATATGGCCACGATGAACAGTCCGCATGTGGTAGTTTTGCACTATGGTGCTTTCCATTTGGGCAACGTCAGTGCCCCTACTTTGTTGGCTGATTTGGAACGCTTTGTTCAAGCAGTAATGAAGATCCTTCCAAATGCAAAAGTAATTTTTTCTGGATTACTACCTAGGGCAATATGGGACAATAGTTCAGTTTTTTGTCCTCAGCAAAATATTGCTAGGTGTGTCATCAACCGAGGCATGTGTGCCTTCATGCTTAGAGCTGGTATGTTCTTCTGTAACAATGAGAATATTGATGCCAGTAATGCTGTTAATTTTAAAGAAGATGGCATTTCTTTATCTTTTACGGGAAATGCCTTTCTATTTTGGAATGTAAGGGTTGCTTTGGAGAAGGTTATGTGAAGATTTTAGGAGTAAAGTAAGAAAAAAAAACAAGAAAAAAAATAAAAAATAACAGGTGTCTGTCAAGCATCTGTAAAGAGCCAACTTCAAAGGGGAAATGGGGAACATTATTTAAATTTACATTCACCACGCTCAGATTTTCGATGTGTCCGCGGACATGGCAGTAGTCCGCGGACATGAAAATCACTACGAGGGGGTTAGTATGTTCTATGTTACATGTACATGAAGTCAGGGATATTATGGTTAAGTTGTGCACTAAAAACCTATGAAATTCAGTGAAAACACTTTGTTAAAGGGACATTATGGTTAAGTTGCGCTACTAAAAACCTATGAAATTCAGTGAAAAAACTTTGTTAAAGGGACGTTATGGCTCAAAGTAAAACCGAAAAACCCCTGAAATTCGGCAGGTAAGGTAACATAAGCAACCATAACTCGCGCCACCGTGCACTGCTGAGACTAACACCCAGGACATTAAAGATGACATCGCAAATGTCATTGATGAAATCACTGATGACATCACATGGCTGGCTCTCCCTTTTTATCCTTTACTGACATATCGAAGCCACATAGTTTTCTTCAGTAACAGTCAGGAAGTAAAAATTGAAAAGGTACTATATTTGTAGACTTAGGGTCCAGTCACATCATATGAAACATATACATAGCGGAAGATACAAGCTTGAAAGAGAGCAATCCTTTCTGTGCATGAAGATAATCATTATGGTTATCAGCACTTTCTCATAGATTTATTTTTATTACTCTACCTTCCCTCTATTTACTCATATTTGTATACATTATACTCACTCTCCATAGAGTGAATGGGAACAAATTTTGCTCGAGCCTACAGCCCAAACCACTGGACGGATTTCCACCAAATTTGGACCAGGAGCAGCGGCTTGGTCCCGAAAGCGTGCTTTTGCAAATTTGGTGAAAATCCATCCAGTAGTTTTTTTTAAAATGACCAAAAAGTAGGTAAAAAAAATTAGTGATATCTGTGTTGGGTTTGCGGACACACTTCCCTGTTCGCTCCGCGGAAAGAGTCCTGATTGGCCAATCGTCTTGCGTGATGTTCGCGGACATGCAAAGTGTTCGCTGATTGGACGCCGTGGAGCGTGAAGCGCGTCAGACTTTTCGGTAGCGCCCGCCATCTTGGATTCACGGACGTCCCCGGACAGCGCGGTGAAACTTTGTTCAAAATGTGCATTTTGTAGAGTGTGTTGGTGTGTAGGAGTGTTTGGGGAGGGTGGGAGTGTATGAGATAGGATGAAAGTTGTGTTTTTTTATGTGTTAGACGTTCTTTTTGTGTTCGATTTGTTTGCGGCCATCACGGGTGTTCTGAAATGTTCTAAATAAACTGACTAGGGGGTGTTCTAAGGAGTCAATATGTGTCCGTTTTGTTCGCAAGCAAAGTGAAACTGTTCTAAGAACACTCGCGGTGTCCGGGGAGTGTTCGTAGGGGGTGTCCTGAGGACGCTGTCCGTATTGTTCTCTGTCAAGTTGAATGTGTTCTAAGAACACGTGCGGTGTCCTGAAATGTTCGCAAATAAACAAAATGGGGGTGTTCTGAAGACGCTTCTAAGAACACTCGCGGTGTCCGGGGAGTGTTCGTAGGGGGTGTCCTGAGGACGCTGTCCGTATTGTTCTCTGTCAAGTTGAATGTGTCCTAAGAACACTCGCGGTGTCGTGAAATGTTCGCAAATAAACAAAATGGGGGTGTTCTGAAGACGCTTCTAAGAACACTCGCGGTGTCCGGGGAGTGTTCGTAGGGGGTGTCCTGAGGGCGCTGTCCGTATTGTTCTCTGTCAAGTTGAATGTGTCCTAAGAACACTCACGGTGTACTGAAATGTTCGCAAATAAACAAGATGGTGGTGTTCTGAAGATGCTTCTAAGAACACTCGCGGTGTCCGGGGAGTGTTCGTAGGGGGTGTCCTGAGGACGCTGTCCGTATTGTTCTCTGTCAAGTTGAATGTGTCCTAAGAACACTCGCGGTGTCCCGAAATGTTCGCAAATAAACACAATGGGGGTGTTCTGAAGACGCTTCTAAGAACACTCGCGGTGTCCGGGGAGTGTTCGTAGGGGGTGTCCTGAGGACACTGTCCGTATTGTTCTTTGTCAAGTTGAATGTGTCCTAAGAACACTCGCGGTGTCCTGAAATGTTTGCAAATAAACAAGATGGTGGTGTTCTGAAGACGCTTCTAAGAACACTCCCGGTGTCCGGGGACTGTTCGTAGGGGGTGTCCTGAGGACGCTGTCCGTATTGTTCTCTGTCAAGTTGAATGTGTCCTAAGAACACTCGCGGTGTCCTGAAATGTTCGCAAATAAACAAGATGGTGGAGTTCTGAAGACGCTTCTAAGAACACTCCCGGTGTCCTGGAATGTTCGTAGGGGGTGTCCTTAGGACGCTGTCCGTATTGTTCGTTGTTAAGTTGAAAGTGTTGTAAGAACTATCGCGTTGTTCTGAAATGTTCGTAGGGGGTGTCCTGAAAACGGTGTCCGTATTGTTCGCTGGCAAGTTCAAAGTGTTCTAAGAACACTCACATTGTTCGCGGACATTAAAAGTTTCCTATAGATCATAGTTGAAATGTTTGACCCTATGGATGTGATATGCTGCGGTGGTTGTTGCCAGGGCATAGAGTCTTGGGTGCATGGCCATTTGGCCATGCACCCAAGATTGTATGCCCTGGCAACAACCACCGCAGCATATCACATTCATATTTGCTTATAACTTTGGGTGAAAAACAAATGTATAAGGAACAAAGGTATTAGATACTATGGATGTGATATGCTGCTATGGTTGTCCTTATTATTGTATACTTACTGTTTGGTCTAGTAATGGGAGTCCATGTTTTTCTTCTTCATTTCTGTGATAAAAGAAAATAGCATGTTAGTATTAGTATTTTGTAATGACTTATTACATTGTATAAGCAATATACTTTTATTTTTTTTCGACCCTCATATTTAGTAGAGTACAAATCAGAGTACTGTGCAATTTGCTCAGTTTCTGTATTTGTTGCTAAAATCATTGGGTCTATGGGAGAAAAAAAAATCCATGTTGGAATAAAAAAAAAAACCTTTTTCTGTTATGCTACAGTTTATTTGTTTGTTTGTTTTCAGTGTTCACTTGTTATTTCTGGCTAATGCTTTATACTTTGCTTTGTTGTATTTTTTTTGGAGCAGTAACAGATTCTTCATTTGTTTTGATATTATAAAATTTTGGAGCAGTTAGATAGCAATTGGCATATTCTAACTGTCTATTTTTTTAATATATTTTAGTGGTTTTGATTTACCTATTTGGATATTGTTACATTTTGGGACAGTTAGATACCAATTGGCGTACTGTAACTGTGTATTTTTTGGCCTAATTTAGTGGTATTCATTTATCTGATTAGTTGTTGTAGAATCTTTGAGCTGTTATCTTTTGGAGTATTCTTACAGTTTATATTTTTGTAACACATATTTACTTAAAGGTTTAAATACAGTTTATTTATCAAATTTTGGTTTTAAGAACATCAAATAAGCGTTTGTAAGATTTGCTGGTAATATCTGCTTTAGAGTAATGGTACTATCATTACATTCAAACCATCCACATTTCTTTTTTATGTATGCAGTGTAGTGCCCTGAATTGGTTGTGGCTCCTGCGTGGTAGATTATACCTATTTTTGTGAAGGTTTTCGTACCAAGTGATATTTGACCATGTGTGAATCCAGTCAGCTTGCAGTTGTTTTTGGTACCATCTGCATTGTAACATAGAAGCATTAGTATTACGTATTTACTATGTGTTTGTATTACTAACGTGGAGCGATTATCTGAATTGCAGGTAGAGCATAATCTACCATGGTTTGCATTTTGTACAAGTTGCTGAAATGGAATGGATTCACAATTTGGTATTGATATATATATGAAGCGTTCATTGGGGATTTCTTCTTGTGTCACATTGTTGCAGAGAGTGCATGTATGTTTCCACATGTATGAAATCTGAAAGATTTCATTTATAGCTATGTTTTTGTTTTCCAGTACTTGTAGTAAGTACATTAGAAAATCTTGTGGATCTTCCTGTGAGTTTATAGTGAATTTCACCATTCCAGCACAGTAGTCACATTGTCGTCTTATTCCAAAAACACTATATGTGTTGTCAGGATTGTTTGCTGCATTTCTGTGAAGTACTAACATTTGCAAACAGAATGGGTCTGTACTGTGTGAGTAAATGTTGTCAACAATTGGTGGTAATTGAAATAGAATATTCATTGCTACATTTGCATAGCAACTTACACCAACTATATTTGAGCATTTAAATGGTCCAAGTAGTTCTGTATCTAACTGCTTTTTTTGGACTTTGTCTTCCTTCTTTAAAGAAGTACCTGGTTTACTTTCTCTAATTGATTCTTTTTTGTTTGTGGTACTTGATGAAGTATTAGTTTCTTTTACTCTCTTTGGAGGATTTGCAGTGACGTCCTGTTGCATTTCTGTTGATTTAGTTTTCTTTTACAATGTTTTAGTTTTTGTGGAACAGAATATGTGTTTAGATGGGGAGTGTATAGTGAGCGAAGTCTATTATATTCTAAAATGCAAGGAATATCAGCGTTTACTTTACTTGCATCAAAGTTGATTAGAAATAGACCGTCAAGTGTACGTAAGCGTGATAGTGCTACGTAGCTCATGCCTTCTTTAAAGACTGTGTTACCAATATCTATCATTGCTTTGTCTAGGGTAAGACCTTGTGATTTATGAATCGTGACTGCGTATGCAAGAGTTAGAGAAAATTATTCTCTGCGTACATACATATCTTTGAAGAGAAGGAATCTAGCTGTTGAGCGTCCTATCCGTTTTACTTCTGAAAGTTTGTCAAAGAGTATATTGACGAACTGAATTTTGTTGTCACGTGGGTATGTTTGAAAGCCAACAACTGTACCCAGTGCTCCATTAACTAGTCCTTGGTCCACGTCAAGGTTTCGTTTAAGCATTACTCTGCAATTTAAGGATAATTTTAACATCTTTTCTAAGCCTGCTGTGTTTGAGATTGATTTTTCTAAATTATTTAGTCTTGTTGTGGCTTGGTCACACATGGGTAGTGTCATACCATGTGCATCTAGTTTGTCTGTGGCGCTAATTTCCATTATTGGTTGCATTTCTTTACTTAGCATGATTTCATTGAATTTGAAACAGCTTGCAAGAGTTGGCATTAAGGCCATACAATCGACATTTTTGTGGGCTAATTGTTCCATAACATCTGTAGCACATGCATTATCGCCATAAAGTGCATTAATGTGCCGGGTTTTCAATGTTGCTTCTGCTTCTTTAGAAAGTATACCAACTCTCAAACTTTTTAAAATGTTGGCATAAGTTAGATATGCAGATTGGCGCATGTTTTCTGTTAATTCTCTGTATTGGAAATGTTGCCAAAGGTTGACATTTCCAATGCTGCCAACAGTTTTACGGTAGAGTTTGTGCCCTAATGTTTTAAAAATAGGTTCACCTTTTACTGGTGTTAATTGAAGCAGATCTCCAAAAACAATAATGTGTTTTCCTGCAAAGAGCTCTTTATAGTCTGTTTTGAGTACTTCTTGTAATCTGAGGTGAATCAAAGCTAACATCAGGTTGGAGACCATGCTCACTTCATCTATTAGTAGCATTTTCATTTGTTTCAATACTCTGCGTAATTCCATTGCAGCTTCTGCAGAAGGTTTGTAATAGTCTAATTTGTTCTGGTGTTCTACTGGTAATAGTAGTAATCGGTGTAATGTAACACCACCTATGTTGTAGGCAGCTAAACCTGTGGGGGCAGTGACAACAGCTGACAGTTTGTTGTTTGTCAATTGTTGAAGGAACTTACTAATGATTTTGATTAGGAATGTTTTGCCAGAACCAGCTTCACCACTGACGTACAGTAGTATAGGTTTATAATTATGGCAGGAACATTCTTTATTTTCATGTTTTACACCATGTGCAATTTGGTTTGTTACGTCTTGAAAAATGCTACTTTGCTCATTGTTTAGTTTTGATTGTAGTATAGTTAAGTCTTCCTTATCTTCATACTGACACATGGTGTTTTCTACTTCTATCATAGCTAATTCTGCCTCATTTGTTATTAGTGGTTCTCCCAGTGGTTCTTGGCTGCCTGTTACAGAAGGTTGACTACTGTCAGGAGTATCCTTATCTAGTTGGGCTTGGAGTTCTTCTTCATGTTGCTGTTCAATGTGCAACATTGTTTTGTACTGTGTAAAGTTTAAATCAGTTATAGTGCTTTCATTTGCTTTGAAAGCATCCTCATATGAGTCATAGTTATCTAGTAATTGTTGTTCTTTTCTCCATGGTTTGAAGAGTTGTAGCAGGGACATGTAATATGCTTCTTTATGTTGAGGAGTCTTCAATGACAATTTGATATGATTAATTAAATTTGGTTTAGTGAGTTTAACTAAGCTGCTTTCACAGTCTGTCACTCTATATTTACCTTTTTTTTCATCGGGTTTCATATTATTTTTGTATGTGTAGTTTTGGGCTATTTGGTATAGACACATGTTTTCCAAAGTATTACTTCTGTTTGGGTAGTATGTGTCCAATAAATTGTTTTTTAAAATGTCTTGGCTGTTGGGATCATGTTTGGCTATTGTTTCTATATCTTCATATGATTTTAGAACTCTTTTTCTAGATTTAGCTGGACCAAGACTTAGCCATACTATATTTTCAGATTTACCATACAATGAAGTACCAGTTAAACGATCATCTGCTTCATAAGATCCACATTCTCTATGGGTGAGCATTTTTATGCCCAAGCTGTATCATTTCTGAGATACTGTTTTATCTGATGACAGGTCATTCCAGAGGTCTTGGAGCTCTGTCTTTTCTGCTTTAGTTAAGTATGCTGTGACATATCGTGCAACTGCAGTAGAATTGTCTGCAATGTACTGCACATCTATGTTTGCATTCCATAAGTGGGCAATGATTGTATTATAATCATTGATATATTTTTCTTCTTCTTTTCTTTTTATGTAATATGTATTTTTAGGTGACTTGTCTTTAACCGTATGTCTAACTGAAGACATGAGGTTGTTTACTTGACCTGTATTTGTAACTGGTCTAGGGAAACCAAATCGGCATTTGGTGTAGTATTTGCCTTTGTTTTTGTATTTGCGACGACAATATTTTCCACATTTGTTTCTTTGAAATTGTAAAATTTGTGCACGAAGATCACTATTTGTGGCTTCTGATGGAACTTCACAAGTGACATATTTTTCAATAAACTGTAAAACAGTGGCATCACTGTCTTGACCAAATTTAGGAGCATCTTTAATCCATAAAAGCATGTGGATATGTGGTGCTCCTCTGGCTTGGTATTCTTTTCTCCAAAAGAAGTGTTGCACTTCTCCAAGGGGAGGAACAGTTTTATTACAAATAAAATGTAGCATAGCAATGAAGCGATGGAGAAAATATTTTGAAACATTAACAGGATCCAAAGAACAAAGTTCTCCAGGTGTTAGAATATCTATGTTTGTTTTGTTTTTATTTGATATGCGTAGAAAATCATGTAAATCTTCCCATGCATATTCTGCACAACTTAATGTAACAAACCAAGTGGGTGGGCCAAGGTTTCTGATCATACAACGTACATCTCCATGACGTCGAAACCAGTACTCTTTAGTACCACGCATATTTGCTAATAGATTTGTAATATTTGATTGTAAAACCTCATCCTTTTGTTGCACTTTCTCTAATAATTGTGTAGCTGTCATATTTTGAAAGTGTGATCCTGATTTTAATATGTGTGCAACTCCGTAACATAAAGTTGCTAGTTCACTTTCAAGGAGTAGGTGGAATATGTATTCCACATTTTGTCTAAATCTGGGATCTTCAGAATACATCCGTAATGAGCGGTATTCTGAAGCTGATATTTGAATAGGTCTATCATCATACCTTCCTCCTTTGCCAGTAGGAAAGAGTAGAGGAAAAGCACGTGCTTCTATACTTTTTTCCCATATACTGATTGGCGATCCTTTTGTTTGACGCATTTGGTAAGTTTCCAGTACATCTTGTACGGTGTCATTACAGTGCAAAGGATGAATTGTATAATGGTCTAAAGTATTTGATATTGTAGCAGGATCTAGTAGCTCAAATTGACCAGCTTCTTGTGTTTCTTGAATTATTTCAGTTGTATCTTTCAAGTTTTCTTCAATATTAATGTCTTTGTAATATTCATTATTCTCTTTACGATATTGGAAGGCTTGTCTAACTTTATATAAATCTACCAGCTGTTGCCATATTTTTTTGTCTTTTGTAGGTACTCCATTTACTAATATAATTAAAGATTGCTGCATTGGACGTTGCACTCCTAGAGTATGCACATTTTCTTTTGGATTTAATGGTAAATAAACTACTTTTCCATGAATGCCTTTTACCAATTCAGAGGGAGGTAATTTTGCTGTTTTTGGTTGAAGGCGTATTATTGCTTGAAATGGGTGTACTGTTTGAATTATGATGCTCTCATATAAATTAAGTTGTTGTAGAGGTTTTGGTACTGGGTATAATTCCAAATTATTTGTGATAGAACGTGAAGGAGTTTGGTTGTTGTCAAGTTTTGTAGTGCAATAACTGCAAAGTATTAAGGGCTCAGTTATTTCATATTTGTTTTCTGCTAGAAGGCAGAGAGCTAATTCAAACCATTTCGAATCTTCATTGTCTTCTATTTTGTATGATAGGTCCACAGTTTTTGTGTTACTTTTATAAAAAATTCTACGGCAACATACACATACATGGTTTGGTACTTCAGCTGATGTACTTTTAAATTTTAGTATTTCTTTTTTGTATGTGTTTAGCAAAATGTTGCCATGTGTAGAATTGTTGCTTAATTGGTTTAAAGCTATTTCATTCTGTAAATGGCTTTCACTTCCAAAATATTTTTTCTGGATATAGTGAATTTCTTCAAGTAGGTCTTTTGCTGTACCATGTAGAAGGATGTTATTTAACTTTGCTAGTGCTAAAGCAGGACTTTTAGCATAGTACAGTTTATAGACTAGATTTCTTATAGTTGAATGATGTGTTGATATCCTTTTGATATCATGGAAAGTGGTTTTACAAGTAGGTCCTGTAATGCAGGCCAATGAATGTCCTTGTAGTCCTGTGTACTTGCGCACTGGACAGGTATCTATATTTTGCAGTAATTTAATTTTGATTTTGTCTTTGCTTTTTACATATTTATTGAGGAATTGGTGTAAAGATTTGAAACATTGTTTGGGAATGTTACACATTGACGTGCATGGCCATTTGTACACTAGACGTTCTGATTCAGTTGAATGGAGGGGTAATTCTAAGTTTTCAGGGCATATTTTTGTAAGGAGTTCTTCTTGTTCCATTATGGTATTATTCACTTTTTCATAACCTCGAACACTGCTATTTATGGCAATTGTATTAATTTGCTTTTGTTTGTACGCTTCTTCATTAAAATATGGTTCTGTGCTCGTAGTGTGATTCCATTCACCTCCGCAGATACTTAAGAAGTTCTTTCTGTTGACATTTCGCTTATTGAGAAGTCTTTTTTGTAATTTAGTTATTAGTTTTGTTAGTGGTTTCATTTTGTTTAACAGTAAAATAAATAAATTTCTTTTGAGAAGAATTGCACTGTCCATCAATGCTTCTAAGATTAATTTTGTACGATAGGTTTTAAGCTTTGAACCTGATTTCTCTCCTGTTTTTATAAGATTTTGAAGGACTTTGTGACGGTATATTTTGGCTAAAATACTTTTCTTGGTATGCTTACTTTGCACTATATTAAAATTTGAAGAAGTAGTTTTATCTGTACTGATAGCTGGTTTTCTGTTAATTGTTTTTTGGTTTGTTTTACATTTTGATAGAGGAAGCGAAGTTGTTGTACTTGAAACGTCTTGTGTTTCACTAAATGATTGTATTAGCTGTTTTGTTTCAACTTTTTTTTACAAATTCCGCTAGAGATGGATGCTTATGTTGGACACCTTTATTTTCATTTGTTCTAATTTTGCGTTGCTTTCAACGGAGTTGTCTTTTGGTAGGCATTCTTGAGGGTCTGTTGAAAAAAATAAAGAAGATATGGGTTGGGGTGTTCTGGAATGTATGTGTGCTGTGTGCATGAGTGTTTGAGTAAGATGATAAAGATGTATGTAATGGTGTGTGATTGTGCATTGGGAACTAAACCTAGTAGGGATAGGTATTCTTGAATTTATGTGTCACAAAATTGGGGTTCAGATGACAAAAAAAAGTAAGCTAGTGGTGTGGAAAAGTACAAATAGTAAATCTAATGTATACAATTAAAACAGTTGTTTGTTCTATAATATGAAAATTGTAGTGGTTCAGTTGGGTAATTTGTGTGTCCAAAAATAGAAATTTGTGGGCCATTCTGGTTGTAAATCGCTGTTTACGACATGGAAATTTTTGGACGAAATGGTACAAAATCTCTATTTTAAGAAACCAAAATAGCTGGTATTAATGTTATAGTATATTTGATTAATAATATAAATATTATGGTGATATTTTACTTACTTTTTTTTAAATTAACAGGTAACTTCTTAGTTTTTCTTTCTTCTTCGAATTCGGCTGCTTCTTTTCAGGAAACTGGTCTTCACTGCAACTGCAAAAGCTTCAAATTAGTAACTTTGTTTGTATATAGCACTGTTTTTAATTTAGATATTGATTTTTGTTAATTGAAATCCTCAGTGCCTTCTGTAAAACCATTAAACTAATTTATTTACATAAGATACATTGCATCAGTTCAGTACATATGATATGTTCTTAATGAACAAATTGTATTGAATGACTAAAAGTAGCAAAAATAAAATATCTTTACTATGTCTTGTGAAATTTATAATATATTAGTGAATACCACTATTTCTGTAAGTAAACTGTTCTAGGTAATAGCGCCTCAATATCATGTCTAATTTAAAGTAATTAAGTAAATAAATAAATAAAAACAAAAAATATGAAATTGTATAAGTATTTTTATAAAGGTTTAAACATAGATTGTGTTTGCATGCAATTTTGTTTGAATATATGTAGTCTATATATTTCATTTAAAAAATGTTAGTTTAACATGATTTGAGTGTGTGTGTATAAAGAAAGTAAAAAGTATAAAGGTGTATAAGTGATAGTTGATTTTAGGAAATTGAAAAAAGTACAGTAAATTCATTTTACAGATTTTACAAGGTAAAAGTCTGTTTGAAAATGTGTTCATCTACCATAGCTCTCAACTCACACGCTTTTGGCGGGTGTCACACGCCTTGTAAAGGGCAGACTCACCCGCCAAGCCTCCTGAACGCCCATTCATTCCAATGGGCGTCTCACCCGCCAAAAATAAAATCGGGTGATTTCACCCGCCTGTAAAACAAAAATGGTTGAGAGCTATGTCTTCTACTGTACAGAAAATATGCATACCTGAAGTTTGTGTTCATGCATATGGATATGCATGGAGCTGCAAGTAGAAATCTTGAAGACTTGTACAGTATTTGTGGTAGATGCTGCTTGCCAATGATATGACACTTGTACTCAGAGAGATTCAGAGTACATTTGCAGTGCTGATCTATGATGATGCAGTTAGATGTAGAGGTCTTGAATGTGATAGGTGCATGGTCATGTGATTTTTGAAGTACATCCAATGAGGGAATGGCAGAGAGAGTGTAGTGGAAATGGTAGAAGGGCTGTTCATGTTACGATATGTCAGCGGACATGGCGGTAGTTCCCGGACATCGGGAGTTACATCCGGAGATTTTTGGGTTCAGAAGTCATGCAAATGAGAATAAGCACTGAAAGGGATTGGTCAGGAAAGTTTGGTGGGTGTGTTGTGCCAGGAGAGATTTTCTGAGATACTCTTTTTGCTGAGCGAACAAAAGATAGCTATGGCTGTGTGTTTCAGAAAACAGATTGTTTGGATTTTAGGAGATTCGTGGATACATTGGTTGAAGGTGCATGCAGAAAGCTGTGGAGTAGCTGTAGATCTTGGATTCCCACATGTGGAAGTACACTGGCATGGAGTACGTGGAATGAAGTGGTTGGATTTGCTACCTCTCTGTGCTACTTTGGAGACAGAGCAACATCCAGACATAATTGTAATTCATTGTGGAGGGAACAGTTTAGGGCATGTGACTGGAATTTTTTTGCAATTTGCTATGAAAGAAGGACTGAGGAAGGTTATAGACATGTTTCCTAATTCTCAAGTGATATTTTCACGGATTGCGTAGAGACAAATGTGGCTTCGTTCTTCTTCATTTGGTCCACAAATGGAAAAAGCAAGGCGCAATGTTAATAAGGCTGTTTGTGCCTTTCTAAGAGATTTTGGCATGTCTTCTTTTCACAGTGAAAATATTATGTTTTGTAGTACATACATTTTTCGCAGAGATGGAGTCCATCTTACTTATGCTGGCAATCAGATTTTTCTGAGAAATGTACAAAATGCATTGCGACCTTTTTTGCAATTACAACAACGATTTTGAAGTAGATGTTAAGCATTTACAAACACCACCCAAAGGCTCTTTTCAGAGCCACCACTTCTTTCCAGAGAAAATTACAATGTTTGTGATGGAGTAGCAACCCAATTTTTTTAATGTTCGCGAACTGTCCTCGGACTTCTAAAAAATACAAAGAGCCCTGCTTCATTCATTTTCACTTCTATTTTTTAACTGGGAAAGGCGGCTCTGAGAAGAGTCTCATTTTTTTTTGATTTTTGTAATTTTTTATTTTTTTTGGTTTTTCAGACACGACACACTAGGAGAGGAGGGTAAAGGAGGGTAAAGGGGGGTCACCAACCACAGGGATAAGAAAGGGCGAGGTGAGAGAGGAAGATGTAGAGTGGGTTTTATTTGGGTAGTGAGCAGGTCTTCTCGTGCTCTGAGACGATAGTCTCAAAAGCACTCCGAAGTCGCTCCCCCCTGCAGAGTACTGTGTCACAGTACATACATACAACTGTGACCCTCGAAAGGTAAGGGTCATCAGCATCCTGTATGCCCTGTGAGGCAGCTTGAGAAAGACGCTGTCCCACAGAGGTGGTCCTTGTGGTGACAGGATCAGAAACAGAGGATGAAGTAGAGGAAATCAACCTGCTACGTTCTTCGCAAGGTACAACCCTGCGAATAGCCCCAGAGTGAAATGACCTCAGGTGTCGCTTCATAGTAGTGGTCCCAAAGCTGTACTTACCGTGCTTCCCGTGACTGAGTATCATTTTGCACTCATTGCAGGTAACATGGTTCGCACGAGCCTTAGGACCATTCCCATGAATGGTAAATAACCGCCACACCCAAGACTCACGCCTAGTGCGGGTAGTAGGGATTTCCTCTACCTCATTCTCATCATCCTCTTCTTCCTCCTCCGCATCCTCAGTCCTGTTCCCCTCTTCAGGCCCTTGGGGAGGTGGTGGTGGTGGAGGGGGTGCAAGCACGCAAGAAGCAAGTGCAGCACCAAGTGGCAGTTCAGCAGCCAAGGATGTCATGTCGATGATGGTGTAGTCTGCAGGTGGCAGCAAAAATCACTGCGTTCTGAAGAATAGCCAGAAACACAATGGGAATAAGCTCTTGGGCGTGGTCTTTTATAGGGGTGCTTGTGCGCGGTCCGCGGACATGCGCACTGTGCGCGGACAGATCAAACACAAAAAAAGGATCGGAAAGTTTCAAAAGGTATATAGAAACTCAAGATTGCTATGTGGGACTTGTGGCATGGTGAGATTTTATTGAAAAATATTATGGATTAACTGAAAATGTACTTTTAAATTGTTCGGGGACATGAACAGTGTCCGCATTTCAGGACACACGATGAGCGTGGGCGCGGTCAGATGATCTGTTTGCGAACTAGTCTGCGAAGGAAGCCCCTGTCCGCAGGACACCAAGTGCACGGAGATTGGTTAGCGCATGCGCATTGATGTCCTACGGACACTGTTCGGGTTCTGAAGTAATTAAAAGTGCGTCACACGTGAAACAAATATTTCAGGACACCGCGTGTGTTCTTAGAACAGTTTAAACTTGGTAGCGAACAGTAAGGACAGATATAGTGTTCTTCAGGACACGTGTAATTTAGTTTATGTACGAACATTTCAGGACACCAATTGTGTTCTTAGAACACTTTCAATTGGGTAGCGAACACTACGAACAGTTGTACTGTTGTTCAGGACACATCATTTTGTTTATTTACGAACATTTCAGGACACCAATTGCGTTCTTAGGACAGTTTTAAGTTGATAGCGAACATTACGGATAGATATAGTTTTAGCAGTCTTAGCAGTGCACGGTGGTGGCGCGAGTTATGGTTGCTTAGCTTACCATAACTGGCGAATTTCAAGTGTTTTTCGGTTTTACTTGGAACCATAACGTCCCTTTAACAAAGTTTTTTCACTGAATTTCATAGGTTTTTAGTAGCGCAACTTAACCATAACGTCCCTTTAACAAAGTTTTTTTCACTGAATATATATATATATATATATATATATATATATATTTAAAAATAATTTTTTAAGGGATATGCTAAGGCTAACACCCAGGACATTAAGGAATGACATCACACATATCATGTTATGTTATGTTATGTTACTTGACATTTATATAGCACCTTATATATCATTGGTATGACCTCAAACCACTGGTAGTTTGAATACCCTCGGGAACCGTAGTTCAAGTCAGTAGAGAAACATAGTGTTGTATGGTGCATGGGTGCACCGGATATGTGTGCGGCTGGTGTATTTATTGGATGAAAGCTGCTTTCTAGTGATAGGAGTGGTGCTGAGGATATTGGTTGGATGTGTGCAGTCTAGTGGGTCGACACTCAGACTGGGTTTTGACTGCGTTAGGCCTGAGGAAAGCCTATGTAAACAGCTAGGGTGGAATGTGCTCAGCTAGCTGCGTTTTATTAGGATGATGAGGTGTTCATGGGGTTGTATTTGTAAGTGAACAGCTAAGCCGAATCATCAGGGGTATAGCTGTATTCTAGTTGAATGATGGTGTAAGCGTAGTGGTGTAATATGGTGGTTATCTGTAGAAGCGCAGGAGACAAGGCACGTGGACCAAATACATGGCAACAATTCCATCCACTCTATCCAGTTCTATCCACTCTGTCTAGTTCTATCCACTCTGTCCATTTCCATCCACTCTGTCCAGTTCCATCCACTGTGTCTAGTTCCATCCTCCCTGTCATCACAAATATCATTGATCACATCACTGATGACATCACATATTTAGGCCACTTCTTTTTGTTCATTGACAGTCAGAATATGAAAATTGAAAAGGTGCAATATGTCTAGACGTTAAACTTGCCATATGTTCTTAAAGTACTTTCCTTAGTGGTCTCAGCTCGCGGGGCACATACACGGCGCAATAAGCAAGCCTCGAACACAAACTTCTTTTCTATACATGAAGATGAACTTTTACTGTTATTGACATTTTCTGGTGAGGTTGTTTCTTTCTTCATTTCTTTAGTTTCCCTGTATGTGCCTCTGATTTGTATGCATTGTGGGTCTTCAAATGTATTATTTGTACTAACACAAGTGTGTAGTAAGTCTTGAATTGTTAGCTATTTATTCCATGTTTAAAATTACTCAAAACTCTGATAAGGTAGCATTCAATATGTTACTATGCAAAATTGCCAGATTCAAAATATTGTACTTCTATGGTGCATGCTGCAGACATTCCCTATGAGTATGTATGATTAGGTTCCACCATTAACAACAACCCTCCAATATAAGGTTTTGTTTAGATGAGTGAATTCTTTTATTCATTAAGTAGTTCATGATAGGTTTCCTGATCACCTCTGACATTTTGTAATCAACATTATAAACACTACTCCTTGTAGAGACTTTTCATAAAAATTAATTTCATATATGATGCCATCAGTGATGTCATCAATGACATTTCTGCTATCATCTTTGATGTCCTGGGTGTTAGTCTTAGCAGTGCACAGTGGTGGTGAAAGTTATGGTTGCTTAGCTTACCATAACTGGCACATTTCTGGTGTTTTTCGGTTTTACTGGTAACCACAACGTCCCATTAACAGTGTTTTTTCGGTGGATTTCATAGGTTTTTATGAGTGAAAATCTTTCATGATGTTACATTACTGAAAATAAGTTATTCATAATTCCTCTTTTAACATATATGAAAGAAATGTTATTTATTTATTGTACATTTTATAGAGTGCCACTCACCCGTGGGCCTCAGGGCGCACAAAGAATAGAGACAAGACAGACAGGACATAAGTAAGCGGGTCAGGGGGAGTCATGCCGGGAGGACAGGAAGACTTTACCTGGTTTAAGATTGAACAGATACGTCTTGATCCATTTTTCAAAGTCCTTGGTAGAGTGTGTTGACTTAAGGGAAGAGGGAAGCTTAATCCAGGCGGCAGGAGCCTGAACATCGAAGGTGGTTCCACCAAATTTGGTCATCTTGTATCTAGGCTGAAGCAGCAGTGCCTGATCTTGAGAACAAAGGACACGACTGGGGCAGAAGACTTTGAAGCAGTCATTGAGGTATTGAGGTGCTCCACGGTTCTGGCATTTGTGGACCCTGTTCATCATCACACAATGATGGACAGGGAGCCAGTGGAGCCCTCTCCTTGCCTTGGAGACAGACCATGAATGGCCCTAACTGCTCAATTTTGGACCATCTGCAATGCTTTGACTTTGGCCTGTGATGTGCCCAGTAATAGACTATTGCAGTAGTCCAAGCAGGAATTCACAAGGGTGGTGGCCAGAAGGGAAATGTTTCTGAAGGAGATGTAGGGGCAATTATAGTTGAGAAGTTTGGTTATGTACCCACAGGAAGCAAAGACATGGGCCAAATGGGGTTTTTTGGAGAGCTTGGTGTCAAGAGTAACCCCAGGGTCTTTACACTGCTGGCGACAGAGATTCTACTGCCCGCAATGGGGATTTGTAATCAGTGTGCAGTTTTTTGAGTCACTGGGTGGAGACCATGATCATGAGCTTTGTTTTGCCTGTGAGGGCAAGTGAATTTGTCATCATCCAAATCTGGATGACATCATAGATTGAATTGATTGCAGTTCCAGGGTGGCCTTGGTGTCATAAGCGTAGTTGGTATACCAGACACCCAGGTCATCCGGTGGGCAAGCTGGGCATAACATAGACGATAAACAGGGAGGTGGTGATACAGGACACCTGCGATCTCCACAGGTGATTTCCGAGTGTGTGGAGCAGATGCCATCAACTGTCACTTTGGTAGATCGAGGTCCATGAAAGGAGGAGATCCATTGGTAGCAGAATCTGTGCATTGCGCGTGATCATGTAGTCTGGTCACAAGTAAAGTGTGATCGAACAGGTTGAATGCTGCTGATAGAAACAGGAGCATAAGAAGGGCAGGATGTCCTTGATTGATAATACTGGCCAGATTTGCATTGAGATCCAGCATGGCAGTTTCTGTGCCATGCTTGGCTCTGAAGCCAGACTGCCGTGGATTAAGGATGTTGTTGCATTCCAGAAATTATTGAAATTGCAAGTAGGCCACCCAGTCTAAGAGTTTGAGTAGAAAGAGAATGTTAGATATGGGCTGGTAGTGTTTTCAAAAGCGGAGTGATCCAGGCTTGTTTGATTGATGTAGAACACTACCTTCCCTGATTGATAAGTTGTCCAGTTTGGTGACCAACGGAGCCAGGACCAATATGCAATCCTTAAAGATGTTAGAGGGACAGCTATCTCCTTGTCAATAAGTGGGTTTTAGATTAGCCACGATCTTAGATATTTGGGCTTTGGAGCATTGTTTAAATTCAAATTGAGCAAAAGATGTTGAGTTTTTAGTGGCAGGGGCATTGGGGGCACGAGGCAGCATGGTCGTATCTATGGGGAAAGAGAGCTGTTTGGCTAGAATAGCTTGTTGATGGCCAGAGATTTTGGAGGAGAATTCCTCATGAATCAATTCACACCAGACAGCGTCTTTAGCGGGGGCTGGTTTACACGTGGTTGTTCTCTCAAATTCATTAAGGATTGAAAAGAACTTCTTGGAGCTTGATTTGGCTGTTAAAATGAGCAGATTGTGCATCCATGATTGCTGCTTTGAATAGTTTGGCTGCATTTTTATATGATTGTATGGTGAGAGGGGTGCTTTCGCCATTCCATTTCAGTAGATATTTTAATGTGTATCCAGTGCAGGATGTCTTCGCTAAACCAAGGGTTCCTGTTTGCTTCCAGTTTATCTAACTGAAGTTTTTCAGAGGCAAGGTTGGTAATGGCGTTGTTGATAGTAGTGGTGAGATGGCTAGGAAGGTCATCAAAGTTGGAGAAGGAATCAGGGGGGATGCCTGTCAACAATGCATTACAGTAGTTTCTGAGCTGTAATGTTTTTGGTGTTCCTAGTGGATTTAAGAATTCTTTGTCCAGCATTGCGTCTTGCAAGCATACTGATGTGTGTTGTTATCAAAGCGCATGCTGGGGATGCAAGTCATGAAATAATTGTCTAGGGCATGAGGCTCAACCATGAACCCATCTCCAACAAGCCACCCCCTTCATCCACTGAATGTACCCTGCATCCTAGTTCAGTGTCCACTATGCCCTAATAAGGTGACAAATCGCCAGTGCTCATGGCTTGCTGCCATGGACAGTCTCCACAATCCATGGGGCATGTGCTTAAGCTATGCCACATTCCCCAAAGGGACATCAGAATAGACATTTGTCCTTGCCGGGGGCCAGGCCCACTGCCCTGTCAGCAAATTTAGATCACTATTTTTTGTACTTTCTTTTTGACACTGATTTTCATCATGCAAGTTTGCTGCAATCCCGTCCAGCACTTTGGGCTGCTGCAACAGCAAGCAGAATTATTTTCCCATTTAAACCTAGGGCTTTGGCCATGCCGCATGCCCCAATAAGTAAATCAGAGTTGGCATTGGTCCTTGCCGAGGGCCAGGCCCACTATCCATGCACCAAAGTTATATCACTATTTCTTGCACATACATTTTGACACTTTGGAATAAAAAAAACACAAGACATATTTGCAAAAGCATGCTTTCAAGTCCTTACTGATGCTCCTCACGCAGGTTTGTTGTAATCCAGTCCAGCACATTTTTTTCCCATTCAAAATGAATGCTTCAGTCATGCTGCATGCCCCAATAAGCAAGTGAGAGAAGACATTTCTCCGTGCCGATAGCCAGGCCCACTGGCCAGGTACCAAAGTTATATCACTAGTGTTTGTACCTACATTCTGACACTTTGTAAATAATAAAACACAAGTCAGATTTTCATTTGCAAAAGCATGCTTTCAGGTCCTTGATGGTGCTCCTCATGCGTGTTTGAGGCAATACTGCCAAGCACTTCGGGCTGTAGCCACGAGTAGGATTTCTTTTCCCATTCAAACCTATCCCGATTTCGAAAAACATTACCACATAGGTGGTCGCTGGTGGCCATGTCCACTTTAACCCCATTGCCGGTCCCTCGTGGTCATGGCCAGTAGGATCTGGATCAGCCTTGACCTGCCATGACCTAAACATTCTATCCAGGGCCACAGGCTATACCTCAGTCACCAAAGGTACATCACTATTATTTGTACCTTCATTATGACACTTTTAAAGCTGGGTTACCAATGACATTTGTGATGCCATTTTTGATGTCCTAGGTGTTAGTCTTAGCAGGTGGCATGAGTTATGGTTGCTTAGCCTACCATAACTGTTGAATTTCAAGGGTTTTTTGGTTTTACTTGAAACCATAATGTCCCTTTAAAAAAGATTTTTCACTGAATTTCATGAGTGATTATTAGTGCAACTTAACCATAACATCCCTTTAAAAAAGATTTGTCTGTTTTTACCAGTGCACCCTTCATTTCCTACAACTTACTAATATCATACGTACCCTAATATAGCAACATTCTTGTCCAATTTACAAAGATTGGACTGCCATTCCCCACCTTCTAGCATCATTTTTAACACTTCTATACATGTTTTGCAACTTTTTCCACTGGTTTTGTGTGCGTCGACGTTCGCGAACGTCTGACGTTATCGCCGACTTTTCGGACAGTGTCACGTGACTATGTGCTTGCCAGCAGCATGATGAAGTTTCTGCAAACGCATCTGCAATTCACGATCAGGTATGTGCTTCCACAACAGTTTGGAACTGAATTTTCTGCTGATCTAGGAACTTCGAAGATCAAAATGTACCCTTGCACATCTCCTACGCATATTCTTACCCGTTATCCATTAACAATCTAGCACAGAACACATATTTATGAGATTATTAGCACAACTACTATTTATCTCACAAATGCTATCATCTATTGCCACCCCTCATCCCCAGTTGGCAACACCACCACAAGCTAGAGGACCTACACAGCAAAGAAAGCACAGTACTTCAAAAGTCAATGAAGAGAAATAAGAAGATTAGGTAGAGGAAGTGCCTACTTCTAGCACTCAGCGAGAACCATGGGTGTGGCAGTTCTTTATCACCGTTGGGAATGTACCAAAGGCTAAAGCTACCAAAGCGAAATACACTGAGTGCTCAGTCGCTGACTACCTGGACAGTACGCCTACCGGACAACCTCCATGCGTGGCCATACACAATCCAACCACCGCAATGCTCTCAGAAAGGTTGTTCATTTCTTCCTCCACCTCATCTTCCTCAACCAATACTGTAACCACACAGTCTATTTCATTGTGACACAAAATCCCACCAGCTACCTTGCAAGTGATAAACGAGTCTGTTGATCCATATCTTTCGAAGACAACAGTACTCTGTATGTACTGCAACACACCACTCTGCAGAGGGGAGCATTTTTTAAATGCTTTTGAAGCCTTAATCAAAGAGCATGAGAAACACTGCCCGTTACCTTAGATGTAACACATACGCAACATCTTCCCCTGTCCACCTGCCCCTCCATATTTGTGGTTGGATCCTCTTCCCTCATTTCCCTCTCCATCTTACACTTTTACCACTCCTGCAAAAATAAAAAAACAACAAAAAAGTTCCTTACGAATCACCTTTCACAGTTAAAAAAATATAACAAAAAAGAATAATCTTATTAACTCTATCTACTTTACAGTTCTCCATAAAGTAGATATACTCAATAAGATTCTATCGCCCTAACTTCAAAGGCCGTCGCAGCACTAATTACGTTCGCCCAACCCTAACGCTAACATCAATGTACGCTCAGAATGAGCTTCACCTATTTCAATGACGTTAGTGGACAGTGTAGCCAAATGTACTCTGTCATCACCAACATCATAAGATTATCTAAAGCAGAACAAGGAACTTAATAAACACACATCCACAATGCACGCAAAACGTTTGTTTCTTTTTACAAAAATGATAGAAACACTTTATTTCGAAGAAAACAGCAGTAGTTGGGACTGTAGCGAGTACTTTTCATTGTGACACAACAATGAAAACACTCAATTAAGTGCATGAAAACTTGGTTAACTTTTTCGAACACAGTTCAAAGATGTCGAACTTCGCATCCTTCTCATTTTTAGTGAAACTGCCAACGGTGATCTTCTAATGCCAAATCCGATCATCAATCGATTAATGCAAGTCTTTGTGTTCTTCACCAAAAATTATCTTCCATGACCGATGAGTAATCTACGCACATGGCTATCCATTACAGAGGAGAAATGACTGCTTTAAAATTGAAATAACTGCAACACTTTCACATTTGTCCGTTTCTAAAACCTATACGTTCCCATGTTGCTCCTTGTTACTGCAGCAGAGAAAGGAGAAATTGTTGTCTGGCGATCTTCCCAGATGTCTGTTATCACATATTCGCTGTTAAAATTATCATCCAAATACTGTTGAAGATGCTGTCGGCCTGTAAACTGCACCCATGATAGGTGCACATCGGGTTTATATAACTATGTAAAAGCGAGAATGCAAAAACATATTTCAGTAACCACTTTATAGTTTAATATACACAATACATTCTTATTTTGTATATAAATTTAAGCTACAATTAACACGTACAATGTCTATTCTTTGCGTCAAATTGAACATTCATCAGAACGTTCATAATATGGCACACAGCACACTTTCAATCCACACTTCAATAAATAATATTTGAAATCTTGGTTACATTGCTTTTTGCGAATCCATTCTTCCGATGTAGCGAAGGACCAACTACTTCAAAACGCAATTTTCTAAAATAGAAACTTTACTTTCCGACGTCAGCTTTCAATATAGAACATCTTATCATTTCTTTTTGGATTTTTAACACAATTAGTCCTTCAAATTCTTAGGGCAGTGTTTTCAAGGACACATAACAATGACACCCTTCATGTAGCTTTCACAGCATTCCCGAGTCAGGTTCATTTTTGGAAACCCATCCCACAAAAACGAACAATATTACTGGCAATCAGTGTACTGAAAAACAACAAAATATTTCAAGTAAACCACATATCACAATATTTACTTCAATTTTACCGGTATCAACACCCCTGTTTCCAATAAATTTATGTTTTCTTTCAAAGATGTCCTCAGGCGCGGTCCACAGAGGCACACATTTCCCTGTACTTATTTATTTATTTATTTAGTTAGTTAGTAATTGTTTGCTTGTTAGGCACTTATACAATAAGAATATATTGTTTCAAAGCACCCACAGGCAAGGTAGGGAGGGAGGGAAATACAATACAACACAATATTAAGAACAGAGCGGGAAAAGGGAGGGGGGCGGACCTACTATGTCTTCTGAATATTCAGAACTTGCAAGTGCAGAAAGGAAGAGGGAAGAGGGGGTAAGTGCTGGGGAGTCCGAGCTCGGTGGTGAGCCATGGACGAAATACTAAAAATGTTGAGTGCTACACGGCCTGGGCCACTGGTGGTGTAATTACGAGTCTCCAGAGCAGAGTGTGTGCAGATGAAAAGTGCTGTGTATAGACAGGAGCTGGGAAGAACTGGTGTGTGGGATCAAGGCCTGGAAGATGCATAAGGGCCCAGGGCACAGATTCAGCAACTGTGGGATTAGCAGAGGGGAGAAGGAGGGAAGGAGTCGGAAAAGAGGAAAGTCTTAAAGAGCTTCTGGAATTTGAGTAGGTCCTGCTCAAGGCACGGGGGTGGATATTCCAAAAGAGGGAGCCTGCAGAGGAAAGTGAGCGACACCCTGCCCACTTTTTAGCAAAACGCTTTACACATAAAGAGTTGGTGCCATAGGAGCAAAGTGGTCTAGAGGGAGAGTATTTAGTGAGATAAAGTTGAAGGTAGTGTGGCCCTGGGCCCAGAAGGCTTGTGGATGATGCAGAGGGATTTCAATTTAATCTGTGCAGCAACTGGGAACCAGTGAGACTTTTTTAGTGCAGGAGAGATGAGATCCCTTTGCTTAAGGCCAAGGATAAGTTTTGCTGCTCTGTTCTGGATAAGCTGAAGGGGTCGCAGAGTGGAAGATGGAAGATTCGGGAGGAGGCTATTACAGTAGCCAAGTCTAGAGAGAACTATCGCTTGAGTCACATTCAGCCTCTGAGGGAAAGTGAGAAAAGGTAGAATTCTTTTGAGAAGGAAGAGCTGATAGTTGGACTTCTTGGCAATGTCCTGAGTGTGAGGGAGGAAGAATAGAGAGGAGTCAAAGACTACTCCAAGGTATCTAGCTTCAGTTGAAGGTGCAGAGCGAGAGCCTAAGGAGGAAGGCCAGAGTGAGGGGAAGAAGGAGGGAGCAGGGGTCCCAATGGAAAGCATATCACTTTTACAGGCGTTGAGGAACAGATCATTGGTGGTGCATCAGGACTGGATGGCAGATAGGTAGTCATGATGATGGAGGGTGCAAGAGGGTCAGCAGGGAATCTGACGAAGAGCTATGTTTCGTCTGCGTAACACTGGAAGTTGGAGGAGAAGGAGGAGATGAGGCCTGCAAGGAGAGCAAGGTAGATGTAAAAGAGCCAGGGGGAGAGAATAGAGCCCTGTGGGACACCACCGGTGGAGATGGAAGTAGAAGAGGAGAAGGGGCCCAGGATGACTTGGGAAGAGCAGTTAGTGAGGAAAGAGAACATCCAATCCACTGCTCATTCCGAGATACCAAGTGTATCGTGGAGCCTTTGTATGAGGATGGAAAGGTTAACTGGGTCAAATGCAGAGAAGAGATCAAGAAGGATAAGGACATCTGGCGAGCTGGAGTCCAGAGATGGGAGCAGTTCTTCACAGGTGTTCAGAAAAGCAGTTTCTGTGCCTCTGGATGCTTGGAATCCAGATTGATGGTTGTGGAAGACACCAACAAGTTCAGTATGAGAGTTAAGTTGGGGCAAGGCCCTCTTCTCAAGTAGATTGACAACAATGGCTTTGTAGTCCGTTGCTCTGCAGGGCGACACCTTCCAATCCCTTGGATTAATGAAACAGAAAAATATTGAGTGGGAATTTCTGTTGATTTGTTGGTCATTAAAGATGTGAACCACTGTAACAAGCTATTTGTTACTTTAATTCAATAAATACAGGCCTTAATACTGATAGTGAGATAGTTTCTTTCTTGTAGGGGATAACGCACTGCAACCCTGGGACTTTATTTAGTTTTATTTAGATTCTCAACCATATTTGTATATTTTTTGTAGTCCTAAGTTTATTTAATGACCGAACTAGTGTCATTACACTGTCTGAAGTTGCATTCAATGGGATGGGAAAAGTAGACCCCTTTCTAAAAAACTTTATTTGGTCTAATTAGTACCAAGTGTATGAAACTATGAATTTATATCAATCATTTAACAGTGGTTTTTTGCCATGTTTAATTGAACCTCTTTATGTGAAATTATACTGCAAAGCCACCCATTTATTGGTGGGGATTAGACTAAAACACTCTATTATTTATACATTTACCCTGTATCCACATAGTGGAAGTTATATGCTTCCCCGGTTTTGGTAACCATTTAAAAATGGCAGCCGGGGAATCCAGCATCAATGCTAGCCTGCGGCGTCTCTGAAACGATGGCGAACGCAAGCATACAATGGATTTTGAATGCGGGTTGCCACAGCGACGTGTGCATACGCTGTCATGGAAAACGCGCACGCCAATGACATAATATAAAATGGCGCACAGAGTCGACATTCGTATTGCTTGCCGACGCGTGTGATTATCGAACGGAGGAACAGAGGTAAGAACAGGACTGCGCATTAAGAATATAGTTGCTGTTTCTTGAAATCATTGATTAATAGTGCAATAGGGAGCTCGAGAGAGCACCAGGAAAATACACGATTTCGTGTTCTGTCCCCCTTACTATTATTTGTAATTTGTGCAGCACTACGATACTTTCGTACCACGCCATTATACAGCAATGGTATTTAGGGCACAAAGGATAATTCTGTGCGATTGAATTATTCAGAGGATTACGTGTGTTCTGAACATGTAATGTTTGGGTAGATTTCGGATACATTATCTCTTTGCATTTATACTTTCATGGCAATATGAGCACTGTTCATTATACCATCATACCAAGATGGGACTTTATCACTTAATGAATAATTAGCATACTGATTTAGTATTGAAGATGTATACTTTGGGTTATGGCATTATAAGCTATACCCATTTTTTCATCCCAACTTTGTTTCAGATTGTGACTGGGGATAATACCCCGTTATTACTACAGGCACAACAGTGCTAAGAATTGGTTACTTTTGATTTTGGATAAGAACACCATAGTGTTTTTTGTTTGTTGAACCCTGGAATGGGTGATTAACATGAATATGACTAGAGCCATAATGAATGGAGCAACCAAGACTAACTTTCTGATTATCTTTTTTTTTTCTTGTTCGGTTCATTTATGTACTTTACATACGTAATAATATACATGATATATGTTTGTCTCTTTCTAATACCATTGAATCCTTCCTTTCACCCATCCTTGTTTTTCTGTTTAAATTTGGTATTTATTTTGTAATATGCATTGATGCACATTTTCTGTGGCATGATGAAATAATGCATTTGCAATTTGTTATTGCAATTTGAATTGCACACAAATGGGGTGTGGTTGTTTGATTTTTGATATTTGGAAATATTCAATGTTGTGATGATCATTGATCATTGCATACACTATTATTTTGGCTTGAATTGATAATTATGTGTAGCCCGGATTTGAAAAAGGCTCAGCGGAGCCGAAACATGTTATCACACAAGGGCTCCATTCTTCATGTATAACTGTGCTTTAAGAACAAATACACATTTATCTTGATGGCGCTGAGTCCTGTACTTCTTTTTCTTGAATCCTCTTCTCAAGTAGCTTACCCAGGAAGTTGGTGATGTAGATAGGGTGATAGCTGACAGGGCAGGTAGTGTCAGAGGAAGGTTTTTTTCAGGAGTGGGTACACAAGGGAGTGCTTAAGGGGGATGGGAAATATCCAGTGATGAGAGTGATTGCAGAAATCAGCAAGAGCAGGGGCAAGAGAGACAATGTTGTCCTTGATGCTGCTTAATGAGCAAGGGGTGACCTGTTTAGAAGAGACCTTCATGGAGCAGACAACTCGGGTAACTTCCTCATGTGTGACATGGATGAAGGAGGAAAAGAAGGAAGGAGCGCAGAGGGTTGTGGAGGGTTTGTGTGGGATGGGTTGTGACGGAGTGTAGAAAGGGGGTCAGAATGTCCTGAGTATTGGTGACAATGTGTGAGGCAAGTGCATTGCAGAGGGCCTGGGGAGGATAAGGAGAGGAGGAGACTGTGGAGTATTTGGCTAGTTCCCTGCAGATTTTGAAACATTCAGCCGAGTTATTGAATGTGCTGGAGAGCGGTGCCTGAATGTGGGCTATTTCTTTACATGGATGGTGAGTCTGTATTGCCTTTGGAGCAGGCAGCAGGCCAGTTTGTCAGAGGATGAGCCTGAGGTTAGCCACTTCCGTTCTGCTGCCCTGTACTTTGGTTCAAGGGCTGAATATTTGGTGTTGTACCAAGTATTACGCTTTGAAGCAGGTTTCAGATGGATCCTCATGACTGGGGCAAGAATGTCAAGAGTGTTGGAGATGGAAAAATTGAGTTTTCTGAGGGCAGCGTCAGGGGTAGAGTCAGAGGTGTGTGGTGAGGGGGGTGAAGGTGGAGGCAAAGGCGGCCACAGTCACTCGTTTAATCGGGTGGGTGTTAGTGAACAAGGTTGGTGCGACTTTTGGGGGGGGTCAGGGGGCCAATGGGACCCAGATGGGAGGAGAGGAGAGAGTGGTCTGAGTGTATGAAGGCATCCAGAGTGTGTCCAGCTGTGTGGGTTTTCCCAGAAAGGAGAATGGAGAGGGAAAGCGAGGAGCAGAGGCCATTGAATAGAGTGGATGCAGATCCAGGGGAGTCCAGTTGAATGTTGAAATCACCCAGGAGGAGAAGGTTAGAGGTGGAAGAGAGTAAAGAACAACAGAAGTTAGCTAATTCAGAGAGCAATAGGTAGGAAGCACCTGCAGGCCAGTAGATGGTAGCAATGGTCAGGGTGGAGGTGGTTGGGGTGACCAACTTGCAAACCAGGTTTTCAAAAGAGGAATACATCTGGGTAGGTAAGATGCAAGCAAGAACCCACTCAGGGATGATTAAGGCAACCCCCCCTACCAGTGCGGTGTGGTTGAGTCTTGGAGATGATCTTGAAGCCATCAGGGAGGAGTGAGCCAAAGGCAGTGACTGAACTGGCATTGAACCAAGTCTCGGTAAGAGCAGGAATGTCGAGGTCAATGTCTTCAAGAAGGAGACAGAAGTCAGAGGAGTGTTTGTTGGCTGAGTGGTCGTTAAGAGTCACCAGGTCGAGGTGGTCAGTGCTTTAGAAGGTTTTCTGAGATGAGGTACAGGGGTGTGGTACACCATTCAGAGGAGGGAGAGAGAGTGTAGAAGGGGGAGATGCAGATGAAGGAAGGAAGTAAATGAGAGAAGGATAGTTGCGGTCGAAGACAAGGACGTTGGGTTGTGGGCACTGAACTTGAATGGTGCCAGTGTGATAGACATTAACAAAGCAATGAGAGGATGCAAAGCCAGCCAAGAGGACTTACCATTTGGTGCCACTGTTAACAGAGGAGTGTGAGGAGGGAGAGAGAGTGGAGATGAGATGGGGGTCCACAGATCAGGAGAGGGGACAGAGAAACGGATATGAGCAAACACCTCTCTAGAGGAAGCACTGACATAGGTGTCTGCAATGGGATGTCCAGGGTTTGCACTGAGGATATCTTTTTTGTGTGTGTTCCTGCCTGACATGGAGAGAGATGGGGGATAGGTGATAGCCTAGCAGTTAGAGAATATAGGAGAGATGGAGAGAACCATAGGAGGGCAGAGGTTTTAGAAGGAATGAGGGATGAGTGGCTAAACTCACTAGGAGACCTAGTAGATAGAGTCAGAGAGAATAAGGAATTACATTGGAAGAGTGGCACAGAGATGTGTTTGCAAATGCTCGTCCTTCATTGGAATGCCACAAAGAATCCTGACAACACTTACAGTGTCTCAGGTATAAAGCAACAATTGGAATGATAGAATGTACCATAAACACACAAGAAGATCCACAAGGACTCCTAATGTACTTAATACAAGTCCTAGAACCAAAAACATCCCTATAAATATAATCTTCCAAATTGCATACACGTGCAAACATACATGCATTCTCTGCAACCATATCTCACAAGAGCACATCCCATCACTTCAAACAATCCTTCCACCATACAAGTAAACTCACATAGCCAATATGTCATACTAATGCTTCTAAGGTACAATGCAAATGGTACCAAAAATAACTGTAAGCTTACAGGCTTCACAAATGGGCAAGTATCTCTTGGAAAGAAAACCTTCACAACAGTAGGTACAGTATACCAAACTGGTGCCACAATCACTTCAGGGCACTACACTGCATATGTCTGTTAGGGAGAATTCTCATAAATGTGCTAATTTCCCTAGACCCCCAGCAACTTTGCTGGATTTTTAGGACTTTAATGTTTACCGGGAAAGAATGTGAGTCTTTTTTCCCACTCTTTCATATTTTTTGATGTGCGTTTTACTTTTGTGTTCTTTGGATATGGAGTTTTAGACAACTCCATAGGCATCATCTTTTTTTGTGTGTCACACAGCACACTCAGGGCAGTGGCACAGGGATGTCTTTCAGTCTTTCAGACTTCCCAAGGTTTAAATACCTTCTCTGGGACTGACTAATGTCTCCCAGTGAATGTAAAGTTATATTGACTTTGCTAGTCTTTTTAAATTGCTAGACCCAGCACACCATGCCTTACAGCAGATTGCTGGAGGGAATGCCTAGTGTTCCCTATGCCTAGAAAACCTATGTAGCACTCAAAAGCTACCCTTACTCTCAGAATGGCTGGTGGCAGTGGTATTACCATGATTTTCCCAATCGCGATCCATTTTAATGCTCCGATAGCTAAAATCCACCAGAGCCATGTTTTTCAAGACAGCGTCTGAGCCCCCTCTGTAAAAACAGGTTCCAATTGACTTTTTTTCACCATTTCCTTTTGGAAAGGTCCTTCTAGTGTTTGTCTCTGCGCGCAAAACCAGGTTTGGTCCCTTTGTTTGTTTGCCTTTGGCGGGCTTCAGAACTGAAGACCGCCTCTGGCGCCTGAGTGTCTGGGGTGGACAGAAAGTGAGGGAGGTGGCCAAAACTCCCTGTGCTTAGTCTCCTAGGAGACCTGAATGCACTTTGGCATGATTGGCTGGCTGACTGTCCGGCAAGGACAGCCACCCTGCTGGGTGAGTGGCAACTAGGCAGGAATGAATGGGAGAAAACTGTTTAAAAGGCAGGTCTCTGGGACTTGGAAGGCAGAGTCGACCACTGGAACGAAAGAACTGAAGACGAGCTGAAGGAAGTCGATTGCTGCAACTCCTGGACTGTTGGTTTGCCCGGTGAAGCCCTGCTGCAGGTCCGAATAGCCTGACACTCCCTCGACAGAGAAGCTCCTTCAAGGACGACTTCTTCCCTTGAGCTGGTGGGAACAACCAACTCTCAAGTCACCTGGAAACCATCTCAATACTGGTTGAATTTTCTTCAGAGTGCTGTTGAAAACCAGATAGTCAGTGAGAAGGATACCAGTTTGTGGACTTTAAGGCACTCATACCTTAAACCAACGTTTTGCCAAGCTTGTGGATCCGTCCCCGTTTAGTGCAGGAACCTCCCGACGTCCTCCCACTTGTCCACATGACTGAGGCTCAGTGTTATAGATAGCGTCATTTGGGCGCTGCGTACCTGTTCGTCCAGTTGATGACTTTGTAGATGATGCCAGAATGCCAGGAGTCCTGTGGAGATGTGAAGAATGACGCGGGGAACCAGCCCAGCTCCCACCCAAATAGGAACTGGATTGGAGGTGAACCAGCTCCCAACGCCACGGGTGCGCTCTCCCCTGATTAGCGTGGCGTCAGGACAGTGCAAGCACTGACAGGGGGAGCCTTGTTGTTTAAAGTTCAAAGTTCTCTGGCGACAACTGGATCTGAGTGATGGTGAGCCGAAATCCGGTGATAAGTTCCAGGGATTGATGCTGACAACAAAAGGTGGAGCAGGCAAGAGGGCAAGGGACACAGTGAGGACCAAAGACCCTAGACCTGATTCAGAGGAATCCAGGGGAACCACCCCAGGACAGAAAAGCAGGGAAAGCCCTAGAATAGGGAGGCAAGGGGAAACCCCCTACCCAGGACAAGGGGCTGGCAGGACAGAACCACGGACAGGAGGAAGGAACAGGAACCAGGCTGGGACTGACAGGAGGCAGGGAACAAATGGCAGAATAACAGGAGCGAGAAACAACGATCCGATTCAAACCGCGTTGAGACGTGATTTGAACGAACCGCCGAGCTCCTTAAATATGGCCACCAACACCTGAGAGGCTTGGAACGCAAGCCGTGCTGTTCCCCAGGTGTTGGTAGGCCCAAAGTGAGCCTTGGACAGCAGATCTGTCCAAGCCGAGTGCCCTGAATACCGCGCAGGTGCGGAAAGCGGGAAGCGGTCGCCCACGCACGCGTGGAACGGCATGCCCCGGGAACCCAGAAGCGCCCGGAACCCGGAACAGCCGATCGCGCCTGCGCGAGTCTACGCGTCCCAAAGGCCTGGAAGCACCCGAAGCCCAAGACTGCCCTGCACCCCCCAGGCAAAAGCGTGGGTACACCCTCCAGGACGTGACACGCCGTATCAGGTAAGTGGACTGCAAAGAGCCTGGGGCAGACGGCGTGACACCATGCCCCCTCCCAGAAAGACCCGGGGCCCTAGGCTTCCACGGACATCGAAGGAAAAAGTCATGGACAAGGCGGGGTGCATGCATGTAATTGTGCGGCTCCCAGGTATAATCACAAGCAGGGTAACCCTTCCAATGAACCAGAAACTGGAGCACACCCCGACGAATCCGCGAGTCACATATCTCAAGTACTTCGAACTCAGGAACCCCCTGTACTTGGATCGAGGACGGACATGGACTGGAACGCCCAAAACCATCTTTCACAAAAGGTTTCAAAAGGGAGACATGAAATACAGGGTGCACTCGCCAAGGTTGTGGTAACACCAATCGAAAAGCTTCTGCAGATATGCGTTTGGAAATCCTAAAAGGTCCATAGAATCGGGGTGCCAGTTTAGTGGGCAGATTTCGAACAGGTAGGTTCTTAGATGACAACAAAACCAAATCTCCCACTTGAAAACTAGGTTCTATGGTCCGACCCTTATCGGCTTGCCTTCTCATGCGCTCTCGTGCTTCAGCCAGGACATGTTGCTTCTGGATATTGAGGATCAACTGGTCAGCTGACGGAAGGGCGCTGGGTAGTACTGGACAAAAAGGAAACAGCTTGGGATGTAGCCCGGCAGAGCAAAAGTAAGGGCTGACACCAGTGGCAGCGTGGGTTGCATTGTTGTAGGACACTTCCGCCAAATCCAGGTACTTCATCCAGTTGGACTGAGTGGCATTAGTATAGCAACGTAAGTACTGCTCCAAGGTCTGATTTGTTCTCTCTGTCTGCCCATTGGTCTGTGGGTGATAACCCGAACTCAGGGCTCTGCGAATTCCAAGGTGATTGCACAACTGATGCCAGAAGGAAGAGAGGAACTGTGATCCACGATCTGAGATGATCTTCTCAGGTAACCCATGTAAGCGGTAGATGTTGTGTAAGAATGCTAAAGCCATCTGGGAGGAAGTAGGGATCTTGAAAAAAGGAATAAAATGTGCATACTTCGTGAAAAAATCTACCACCACCATGATGCAAGTGTATTCCTCCGAAGGTGGAAGCTCGACGATAAAGTCTGTGGCTATGGTATGCGGTAATTCAGTAGGTTGAAGCAGACCCAAAGGTTTTCTCCTGGGCATCTTGGTCAGAGCGCAAACAGGACAACTCTCCACATACTGTTTGATTTCCTTAGCCCAACCAGGCCACCAGAATTGTCTGGCGATCAGCTCCTGGGTGGCCTTGATGCCACGATGACCTCCCACTTGTGAATTGTGGAACCCATGGAGTATGTCCAAATGAAGAGAACTCGAGGGTATGTATAACCGATTTAGAAAGAACAGGAACCCCTCACATTCCGAGACTTGTGGTTGTTTCAGTAGGTCAGCACGATCAGGGTCTATCTGTGTTTCTTGTAGGATTTTCTGCAAATGAGGAGATATCGTCAGAAGGAAGTGCTTGGGGGAAATCAATGGAGTGGTTTGATCGACGTCCTCCACCTCTTTTTCCAGAGAGCGGGATAAAGCATCGGCCTTCAGGTTCTGGGCACTAGGAATGTACGTAATGTTGAAATTGTAGTGGGAAAAGAAGAAAGCCCATCGAGCTTGATGAACGGTATGACACTGCAAAGATCGCAAGTACTGCAAGTTGCGGTGGTCATTACGGACTTCCACAGGAAAACGACCACCCAGCAAATGATGCCTCCACTCTTCAAACGCTGTCTTGATGGCCAATAGCTCCCTTTCTATGACTGCGTAGTTCAGTTCACTAGGAGAGAGCTTGCGTGAAAAATAGGCCACAGGATGTTCGTCGCCAGTTGTAGGATGTTTCTGTAAAAGGACTGCGCCAACAGCGAAGTTGGAAGCATCAGCTTCGACGATGTAAGGCATCTCGTCATTGGGATGACGAAGAACAGGAGCTGTGCTGAATGCTGTCTTCAAAGCATCGAATGCCGCTGATGCCTCAGAATCCCAAAGGTAGGGTATCTTCACACTGGTTAAACCCGTCAATGGAGCTGTGACACGTGAGAAATGCAGAATGAACCGCCGATAAAAATTGGCGAATCCCAAGAATCACTGAAGGGCTTTCACGTCCTGAGGTTGTTTCCAGTTCCAAATTGCCTCTACTTCATCAGAGTTCATGTGAATTCCTGCATTGCTGATCACGTATCCCAAGAATTCCATCTCATCACGATGAAATTAGCATTTTTCACCCTTGGCAAACAAATGATGTCGTAACAGCCGTTGAAGTACTTCACGAGCATGGAAGACGTGCTCCTCCAGATTGTTGGTGTAGACCAAGATGTCATCCAAATACACCCAACCAGAGATGCCAATCAAATCACTGAAAATGTAGTCCATGAATCGTTGGAAGACAGCCGGGGCATTACACAGCCCAAAGGGTATTACCCTGTATTCGTAATGCCCGAATGGAGTTTTAAAGGCCGTCTTCCATTCATCCCCCTCCTTGATTCTGACCAGATGGTAGGCTCCACAGAGGTCTAATTTGGTGAAGACTTTGGCGGATCGTAAGGACTCCATGATATTCCGGATCAACGGTAACGGGTACCTGTCCTTAAGGGTGATGTCATTCAGTTGGCGATAGTCAATACAAGGCTGTAAAGTGCCTTCCTTCTTCTTTACAAAAAATAGCGGAAAACCCGCAGGAGACTTTGAAGGGATGATGTATCCTTTCTTGATACAGTCATCAAGATAGTCCCGGAGGACCCGTTTTTCGGACTGAGTCAGGGCATATACTTTTCCATGAGGTATCACTGCTCCGGAAATCAAGTCTATTGAGCAATCAAACGACCTGTGAGGTGGGAGAGCTATGTCTCTTGGTTTGGAAAATAGAGGCATCAAATCAGCATACTCAGGGGGAATCTGGGACAAAGAACGCAGACCAGATGATTCCCTACCCGGAACAAGGGATGTCGAAGTGAACGTCTCCGAGGACGTGTTGGAGCTACAGCATGCTTGAAGACAATAGGAGGAAGTGAACACAAGAGTGCGTGTCTCCCAATTGATTGTGGGGTTGTGTCGCTGAAGCCAAGGTAATCCTAACACCACTTGATGTGAAGGTGCCTTTATTACATCAAACGCAATCTTTTCCTCATGCCCCTTGATACGTAACAGCATACCGATCGTATGCAATCGTATGGGGCCGGAAGCCAAAGGAGTACCATCAATGACTTCCACTGGGATTGCATTTTCTTTGGTAAGCAACGGTATGCCGTTGTTGATGGCAAATCGCTCATCGATGTAATTTCCGGAAGCTCCACCACAATCCAGTAATCCATGAATCACAACTGTCTTGTCCAACCACTTTAGACTGACCTTCAGGATCATCAGGACTGCCGGCTGCATGGGTGGAAACACAGATTCCAAACGGGAAAGGTCTGGAGGATGAATTGGACCTGTCAGGGCCTTTCCAGTGCACGACAGTTCTCCTAGTTTCCCCCTTGCTTGACTGGCCGCAGGGGACAAGTGCCCAAATAATGACCGGCGGCTCCGCAGTACAGACATAGGCGTAGACTCCTCTTTCGCTTTTTTTCTTCTTCGGATAATGGACCCCTTACGGCGCCTACCTGCATAGGCTCTGGAGTAGTGTCCGATGGCAATGGCATTCCAGCAGGTGGGATCGGTGGTCTGAGGTGCGTCTTCTGAAAACGACGCCTTTCGCCTCTTCTCTCGGCCAGTCCCTGGTCGATCCTCAATACTTGTTCAATGAGTTTCTGAAGGTCTTCAGGTTCAGGAATGTGTAACAACTCATCCTTGTATTCCTCTCTTAACCCCTGGTGAAACAGGGTCTTCTGTGTTATCTCAGGCCATTGGGAATCAGTCGCCAGTTGACGTAAATTACCAATATATGTCATTATGTCAGTATTGGCTTGTTTAATATCCATCAGTTGATTCTGCGCTGCCAAGGCCAAATTGGGAGACTGAAATACTTCCAAAAATGCCTTTTCAAAGGCCACGAAATCACTGAGAATGGGACGGTTTGTAACTACTAGCGGTGTTGCCCAAGCAAGAGCGTTTCCAGACAAATTGCCCAAGATATATCCGATCTTGGCTTTATCATTATTAAAGTGGGTTGGACGGTATAGGAAATGTATCTGACAATGGTTGCAGAATTCCCCCACACATCTGGGATCCCCATCAAATTTGATCGGAGTGGTGTGAGCCATGACATTTTCAGGCAGTGGAGCAACACTCACGCTCTGTGTCACCATCTGGCGTAACGTTATATTCTCCTAGCGGAGTGCTGTCATCTCAGCACGCAGAGCTTGTATCTCATCACGAAGACCAGGGTCCTCTTCCATCTCAGATTCCGAAGAGTCTGAAGTCTGGCGTCTCAATATGTTATAGATAGCATAACTTGGGCGCTGCGTACCTGTTCGTCCAGTTGATGACTTTGTAGATGATGCCAGAATGCCTGGAGTCCTGTGGCAATGTGAAGAATGACGCGGGGAACCAGCCCAGCTCCCGCCCAAATAGGAACTGGGTTGGAGGTGAACCAGCTCCCAACGCCACGGGTGCGCTCTCCCCTGATTAGCGTGGCGTCAGGACAGTGCAAGCACTGACAGGGGGAGCCTTGTTGTTTAAAGTTCAAAGTTCTCTGGCGACAACTGGATCTGGATGATGGTGAGCCGAAATCCGGTGGTAAGTTCCAGGGATTGATGCTGACAGCAAAAGGTAGCGCAGGCAAGAGGGCAAGGGACACAGGGAGGACCAAAGACCCTAGACCTGATACAGAGGAATCCAGGGGAACCACCCCAGGACAGAAAAGCAGGGAAAGCCCTAGAACAGAGAGGCAAGGGGAAACCCCCTACCCAGGACAAGGGGCTGGCAGGACAAAACCACAGACAGGAGGAAGGAACAGGAACCGGGCTGGGACTGACAGGAGGCAGGGAACAAATGGCAGAATAACAGGAGCGAGAAACGATGATCCGATTCAAACCATGTTGAGACGTGATTTGAACGAACCGCCGAGCTCCTTAAATATGGCCACCAACACCTGGGAGGCTTGGAACGCAAGCCGTGCTGTTCCCCAGGTGTTGGTAGGCCCAAAGTGAGGCTTGGACAGCAGATCTGTCCAAGCCGAGTGCCCTGAATACTGCGCAGGCGCGGAAAGTGGGAAGCGGTCGCCCGCGCACGCGCGGAAAGGCATGCCCCGGGACCCCGGAAGCACCCAGAACAGCCGACCGCGCCTGCGCGAGACTACGCGTCCCAAAGGCCCGGAAGCAACCAGAGCCCAAGACCGCCCTGCATCCCCCAGGTGAAAGAGTGGGTACACCCTCCAGGACGTGGCACGCCACATCAGGTAAGTCGACTGCAAAGAGCCCGGGGCGGACGGCGTGACACTCAGGAACAACAACATCTGCAGCAACTGCCAGGAATAATTGCCTCAGCTACAGCTTTTCTTCATTACCAAGGTAATGTGCAAACGCGTTGAGAAATCCTCTCTGCGGCAGTGAAAGTTTGTGAAACTTTCCCAACTTTGGAGTCTTGTTGGCTCCTAATATGACATATAACTCTTTCTCGTGCAAACTACTTCTAAGAACATTGGCACAGACTTAACCGTTTACTACCAGAACTGTGCTATCCTATCCAAGACATTGATCCATTGACTTTGGCACAGGCCTATTGAATTGAACTGCCTCTTGTAGTGAACTGAAACTATTTGTCCTGCCTAAGAAAGTATTTGTGTTTAATTCTTATAACTTGTTTCTTGTACTCCCTTTTAAAGTTACTGAAGTGCCCTTTTGCTCTCACTTCTGGGGAGCCTAACTTGTTCAGAAACGTATTGGTTGGGTACTGGAGTGTATTATAGTGTGATATTGAGCAGTGTTTTGCTAGTGGAATGTTTTCTTAATGACTGTGTAAATAAATTAATATTGTTTTACCAAGAAACCTGGAGTAAGTGTTTCTTTGCACCACTGTGATTGCAAGTCCTTTGTGTAACACCTTGTATTTCTCACATCCCTCTTGAGATAAGCCTGGCTGCTCAGCCTGGCTACCAGAAAACTCTGTTTTACAGACTTATAACAAAGGTGAGATTGTGCTTACACCTGTAGTCTTAATTGTGTGTAGTGTTCCCAAAGGGTACTGCATGTAATTCTGCCTAACAATGTCAAACAAATAACTGGTTGGCTTCAATGTAATGATACCTCTGTTACTCCAAAACATAGGTTACCAGCAAATTTAACAAATTCCTACTTAACATTCCTTCACCCGAAATGGCGTCACTAAACTATAGCACAATTGACAGATAGAATACGCCAGCAGGTATCTAACTACTTGAAAAATACCCTTCATTCCAAAACACTTCAAATACGCCATCTCAATTCTTATATGACAAAATATCTTTTAACCTCTAATGTAGTTAGAATGTGCCAACAGGTATCTAACTACTTCAAGCATTCTCTTAATAACAACATATTTCAAACAAACATACTATCACCCTTATACTCGCGTAAAAGTAATCTTTTTTTTTAATCCTGTACAGATATTTTCCCCAATGACCCAAGGATTATTTAATCGCAAAACAACAGCATTGTGTCATACACTAATGTTTTACCAAATATAATACTTAGAATGTACTCTTTATTAGGGTGTTTACAAGTATAGCTTTTAAACTATCCTGATTAATAAATTATACTGTTTTTTTCCACAGAAAATAAACCAGAGCTTCCAGCTTCAAAACTCTATAAAGCTAAGTAACCACAGCAATTATAATCAAATACAGATTCTATGAGCACTATCCTCAATTGTACTGCAATCATAAGTACAATTATACAAATACAGTTCAAGTACATCATTCCTCCAAATTACAAACACTCTGTAGTCCTACATTACTTATAATTACTTTACACATATTACTACTTCAGTGGTTGTGCCCAGTGCACATATTCTTGAGGCCATGGCATGCGGCCGTGCCCCCCAGAATATGGCTACTGGCCTCAACCACCACAATAAAATTAACTATATAACAAGTATGTACCATTCACCGTCAACTAATAAAACTCACCCTGTTGCCCTTCAATTGAAATGATGTTCCTGGACAGCGAAATTGACCGCAGACACAGCCTCATTTCCAAACCATTTTTTCACCCATAAAAACAGCTCCACGTATAAAAACAGCCCCACATTACCTACTATTTCTATGCCCTCTTCCAGTATTCAAATAACCCCAAATGTCTTTTGCAAGCTGTCCATCCACGGCACTGCCCGCGAACAACTGCAGTGACCACAGACAGCCACAACACCCGCCCAACCTTTTTCAACCTACATTAAATAGCCACATATCATCTTTTTCCCTCTCCCCCAGCCTTCCCAGCCCCTCTTTTCACCACCTAATTACCCAACATGTGTTTTCCAGACTTTCCCCCACCGTGATGTCCATGGACAATGGGCTCAGGATCCAAGATGGTGGGCATTTCTAAAAATATGATGATCCTCACGCTTTTCACCCTGTAAACAGCGGGCGTTTCCGATGCCCGTGGACCTCACACCTGTCTCTGGGCAATTCGGAGGCTTGTCCATTAACCAAACAATGAAGTAGGTCTGTGGACCGAACCCAGAAGAAACAACTGGATGGATTTACACCAAATTTACAAAAGCATGCTTTCAAAACCAAGCCGCCACTCCTGCCACAAATTTGCTGAAACTCCATCCAGCGGTTTAGGCTGTAGGCATGAGCAAATTTGTTTTTCCATTGTATCTATGGAAAAAATACATTTTGGGACACCCCTTTACCTTTCCCCCCTTCATGAGACCTCACCAAACTTTTCAGGATCAAGCAATCCATTTTTGCAATGATTCGTGAGGATTCGTCCAGGTGGGTAAAGTTATAAACCACGCAAAAAGTGCTTTTCCTATGGGTGGAGCAACTTAACCATAACTACAGGGCCGCTACCACAAAAACCCACTTAATACATAATTACATTATTACAGACAAAACACAAAGAGACAACAAAACATACAAATATGATTATATACAGGGACAGAGAAGTAGGCAAAAAAGCAAAAGTAGTAGCAGAAAGAGTTCATAACCTAACTGATTATCTTTATGCAGAGAAATTATTGCTCTGTTTCAAAGCTGCTACTTACTGTATGTATGTGTATCAAATGATGTCAGTGAACCCTAAGGAAAGGAGTGTGAGTACAATGTATACAAATATGAGCATATACAGGGAAGGTAAAGTAATAAAAATAAAAATATTAGAAAGTGCTGATAACTCTAATGATTATCTTCATGCAAAGAAAGGATTGCTCTCTTTCAAGCCTGTGTCTTCCGCTATATATATATGTTTCATATGATATGACTTGACCCTAAGTCTACAAATATAGTACCTTTTCAATTTTTACTTCCTGACTGTTACTGAAGAAAACTATGTGGCTTAGACATGTCAGTAAAGGAAAAAAAGGGAGAGCCATCCATGTGATGTCATCAGTGATGTCATCAATGACATTTGTGATGTCATCTTTGATGTCCTGGGTGTTAGTCTTAGCAGTGCACGGTGGCACGAGTTATGGTTGCTTATCTTACCATAACTGCCGAATTTCAGGGGTTTTTCGGTTTTACTTTGAACCATAACATCCCTTTAACAACATTTTTTTACTGAATATAATAACAATAGCGTGGCGTTAAAGCCTGGTTAAGTTGTACTTGTTCGTTCAATGTGGCATATTGTTTTGTACCGCGCACTATCACCGCCGAAGTGGTCCGCTGGTGCTCAGACGGCTCTGAAAAAGGCAGAAGAGAGAGGGTGGGTTAGTGGGAATAAGTTAACATACCCTGTTGCACTATCCTCGCTAGCAAATAGTTTCACGCCCTAATAAATAAAGTGAATATTTTTAATGAAGATCGGCTCGTGAGACTAATTTATGTTTTTAAAACAGGTACATCCTTCCCTACTGTCAATGCCACGATTTTCAGACCCCGGTCAACGCATTTTTTAACTGCCAGGTGCAGCTCCTAGTAAACAACTTCATGACCCTCATCATTTTATGGGACAATATCCAAGGACCAATATGGTACTAGCGGCTAGAAGCAACATGCCAACCGTTATGGTGGTCTAATGCCTCGTTGTTGGAACAGCCTTCCGATTATCAGTGCGACCACCGTCCTTCTTTTATCATAAACCAACACCCTGTGTAACTCAAAGGAACAGCACGTGACTCAAGATGAACTTTTGCAGATCGACAGCAAAGACAAATGCAAATCGCTGAATATTCTCTAAACATTTCATGTCAAATAAATGTACTTTACGAAATGTACAATCTTGCTATTTGCTTTTAAATCACAGTTTTATATTCTGAATTGTGGCGCGCTGTGTTGTGAGATGATCTGTGTTGTTTTCCGGATTCTGTATGAAGTCGCGTAGGAGCAGTGTTGGCAACTCCTTAGTAAGAAAAGTAGCTATTGGCCGTCATAAAAGTAGCTAGAAGTAGCTAAATGATGTCATAACCTAATTTGCATAATTCACCAGCTGCATGATGGGTGATTGCCGAGGGCATGGTTGTTATAGCCCCTCATTGAGCTCACCCCTTTTTTGTAATGAAAGTCGCGAATGCACAGATGCAAACTCATTACATCCATATGCATACATTCACATGCAAATGCACTAGTATTTAAATAAACCCCACAATGATTAGGTTGTTCTGTTGTCGCTTCTTAAACGTGTACTGCCATTTTTAATATGCTAGTATTTTATAATCCATAATGCCTCGTTGTTGGAACAGCCTTCCGATTATCAGTGCGACCATAGTGCTTCTTTTATCATAAACCAACACCCTGTGGAGCGTAAAGGAACATCGCGTGAGTCAAGATGAACTTTTGCGGATCGACAGCACAGACAAATGCAAATCGCTGAATATTCTCTAAACATTTGATGTCAAATAAATGTACTTTACGAAATGTACAATCTTGCTGTTTGCTTTTAAATCACAGTTTCATATTCCGAATTGTGGCGTGCTGTGTTGTGAGATGATGTGTGTTGTTTTCCGGGTTCTGTGTAAAGTCGCGTAGGACTGGAGACGACTGGGCGCGTTTGGCTACGCACCCTGTAACATCACCAAGAGAGGCGGGGAATATGAATGCTTTGATAATGTCAGGCTTAGTGACGGGAGATATGATTTAGTGTCGTAAAAACAGGTCAGCCAGGTTGATGGGGCAAGTGATAGGATTATCACATAATGTCAGCACACAGCAGCCTGATTTATTGTTTGTTTAGTGGACAAAAAGTCGGGTAAGGCCCATAGGAAATTGTAATGTCAGCGGACATAAGGAGGGTTCTTAGAACACTTTCAACCTGACAACGAACAATACGAACAGCGTTCTCAGAACACCCCCATTTTGTTTAATTGCAAACATTTCAGCACCGCGAGTGTCCTTGGAACACATTCAACTTGCCAGAGTACAATACGGACAGCGTCCTCAGGACACCCCCATTTTGTTTATGTACCAACATTTAAGGACACCACAAGTGTTCTTAGCTCAATTTTAGCTTCCTTATGAACAAAACGGACACATACTCCGTCCTCGGAACACCCCACCATTTAGTTTATATAGAAAATTTCAGAACAGCCGTGTTGTCCGCAGACAAATCAAACACAACAAAAGCGTCTAGCACATAAAAAAAACAGAACATTGAACCTATCTCATACTCCCCCACCCTCCCCAAACACCTGTACACACCAACACACTCCACTAAATACAATTTGTAATCCAAGACGGCGAATGCAAGATGGCGGGCGCCACAAAAAATCTGACGCGCTTCACGCACCACGCTGTCCAATCAGTGAACACGTTGCATGTCCGTGGACATCACGCAAGCCACTTGGCCAATCGGGGCGCTGTCCGCGGAGCGAACAGGGAAGTCCGTCCGTGGAGCGAACAGAGATATCACTAATTTTTTTGCCTTACATTTTGGTCATTTTAAAAAAAACTACTGGACGGATTTACACCAAATTTGCAAAAGCAAGCTTTCGGGACCAAGCCCCAGCTCCTGCCGCAAATTTGGTGTAAATCCGTCCAGCGGTTTGGGCTGTAGGCGTGTGCAAAGTTTTTTCCCATTATGTCTATGGGAAAAAACAAATGTTTTGGGACCCCCCTATAACTTCGCCCTGCCTGGACCAAACCTCTCCACACTTTGCAAAGAAATTCAGAGTGGGCCATATACTTTTTTTGCAAAGTTTGGTGAGGATTCGTCCAGAGGGAGCGAAGTTATAAGCCACCGAAAAAATGTTCTTCCTATGGAAACACTAATTTAACCATAACTACATGGACGCTGCTGCGTCCATGTAATGCAGCAGTTTTATGGGCAGCACTGCATTACGTGCTTAACTGCTTAGATGGCATTTTTCCATCTTTCTCATTAGCAGTAATTCTGGACAGCAAATTTAAGCGTTCCACTGCCCATATATTTTTGGGTAACAATTGTAGACACGCAATCACATTGATATTAAAGGCATTGCACAGCAGCTATTAATTTTGGGAAATGTTTTGCATTATGTATTAACTTTTTCTGGTAATTAAATTGCTCACACGATCTTTTTATCTAGCCTGTGGAAATGCAAACTGTAATGCAATTAAGTTGTGTGATCACAATATAATTTACATGTTTCCACTAGCCTGCAGTAACTGTGCAGTCTTTTGCATGTGTAAAGATGTTTGCCATTGATGAATCGCATTAGCACTTAACTTCCATGGAGACACTCCATCCGGAGTGCAGGGATAGAGATGTATGAGCCTTTTTAAAGTCACCTTGTCTATGTTTGCACTTTTCTACATGACCAAGCGGTTTGTGTACCGCGAAACGTGTCATTTTCTGTTCCTTTTTCCTTGCCATGCTGACTTTAAAATAAAGGATTGTCAGTCTGGATGAACTTTGGTGTTTTTGCCTCAGTGTAGAGTCACCCTGACTTTCTCTATTGTTCTTGGGAGTGCATCCCGTCAACTTCTTCCCGTTTCAATCACAGATCGGGTAATTGTTTTTTTTGGAATATATATGTATATATGTTACATGGCCACGGTAGTGTCCATGTAGTTTTGGTTAAGTTGCTGTTTCCATAGGAAGAGCACTTTTTGGGCGGCTTATAACTTCGTTCTCCCTGGATGGATCCTCACCAAACTTTGCAAAAAAAGTAGTTGGGTCACTCTGAATTTTTTTGCAAAGTTTGGTGAGGATTCGTCCAGGGGGGGAAAAGTTATAGGGGGGGTCCCAAAACTTTTTTTTTCCCATAGACTGAATGGGAAAAAACTTTGCGCACGGCTACAGCCCGAACCGCTGGACGGATTTACACCAAATTTGCGACAGGAGTGGCGGCCTGGTCCCAAAAGCGTGCTTTTGTAAATTTGGTGTAAATCCGTCCAGTAGTTTTTTAAAAAATGACCAAAATGTAAGGCAAAAAAATTAGTGATATCTGCGTTCGCTTCGCGGACGGACTTCCCTGTTTGCTCCGCGGACAGCACCCCGATTGGCCCATGGCCTTGCGTCATGTCCGCGGATATGCGACGTGTTCGCTGATTGGATGGCGAGGGGAGTGGAGCGCGGCAGATTTTCTGTGGCGCCCGCCATCTTGTATTCGCAGTCGACCGCGTACAGCGCAGTGAAACGTGGATAAAAATTGTATTTAGTGCCGTGTGTTGGTGTGTAAGAGTGTTTGGGGAGGGTGGGGGAGTACGAGATAGGTTCAATGTTTTGTTTTTTTATGTGCTAGACCTTTTTGTTGCGTTTGATTTGTCCGCGGAGAACACGGCTGTTCTGACATTTTGTAAATAAACGAAATGGTGGGGTGTTTAGAGGACGGAGTATGTGTCATTTTTGTTCGCAAGGAAGGTAAAAATGAGCTATGAACACTCGCGGTGTACTTAATTGTTCTTAAATACACAAACTGGGGGTATCCTCAGGACGCTGTCCGTATTGTAATCTGTCTAGTTGAATGTGTTCTAAGAACACTCGCAGTGTCCCGAAATGGTTGGATTACACAAAATGGGGGTGTTCTGAGAACGTTGTTTGTATTGTTCGCTGTCAGCGTGAAAGTGTTTTAAGAGCACTCCTTTTGTCCGCTAATAGTACAATTTCCTAGGGGCGTCAACCGACTTTTTATCCACTAAAGAAATGATAAATCCGGCTGGTGTGCGCCGACATTATGTGATAATCCTATGACTGACGCTATTGACCTGGCTGACTTGCTTTTGCGACACTAAATCATATCTCCCGCCCCTAAGCCTGATATTATCAAAGCATTCATATTCCCCGCCTCTCTCCGTGACGTTACAGGGTGCGTAATGAAACGCGCCCAGTCGTCTCCAGTACTACGCGACTTTACACAGAACCCGGAAGACAACACACATTATGTCACAACACAGCACGCCACAATTCGGAATATGAAACTGCGATTTAAAAGCAAAGAGCAAGATTGTAAATGTTGTAAAGTACATTTATTTGACATCAAATGTTTAGAGAATATTCAGCAATTTGCATTTGTCTTTGTTGTCGATCCGCAAAAGTTCATGTTGAGACACGCGATGTTCCTTTGCGGTACAGAGAGTGTTAGATCAGCTTACAACTCAGTGCGCCCAATTCGGAATATGAAACTGTGGTTTAAAAGTAAACAACAGGATTGTACATTTGGTAAAGTACATTTATTTCACATGAAATGTTTAGTGAATATTCAGCGATTTGCTATTGTCTCTGCTGTCGATCAGCAAAAGTTTATTTGGAGCCACGCATTCTTCCTTTGCGGTAGATAGGGTGTTGGTTTATGATAAAAGCAGTAAATGGTCGCTCTGATAATCGGAAGGTTGCTCCAACAACGAGCCATTAGACCACCCTATTGGTTGGTATGTTGTTTGTAGCCGCTAGTACTGCGTAAGGGCATATTGGTCCTTGGCGATTGTCCCATAAAATGGTGAGGGTCATGAAGTTGCATATTTGGACCTGCACCTGGCAGTTGAAGACCCCATCCGCTTGAGTCTGTAAATCGTGACATAGGCAAAATGGGGCCACGTACCTGTTTTAAAAAACATAAATTAGTCTCACCAGCCGATCTTCATTAAAAATCATCATTTTATTTATGAGGGCGTGAAAATATTTGCTATCGAAGATAGTGCAACAGAGTATGTTAATAATAAAATAATAATATTTTCCCATTCATATAGCGCTAAGAACCGTGAGGTATGTAAGCAGTACTTATTATTAACCACGGTGTGTGGTGCTCATTTATCGACCACGGAAGGATGAAAGGCTGAGTTTGGCCTTGCCAGGATTCAAACTTGCGTTAGCAAGCTGTGCACGGATGTCAAAGCGAGCGCTGTACTCGCTGTGCCACTTGACAGGCTACAGTGAAGTGGCACAGCGAGTAGAGCGCTTGACCGCCTATAGACCGGTTAAATTATTTCTATTAACCCACCCTGTGTCGTCTGCCTTTTTCAGAGCCCTCTAAATGCCAGGGGATCAATTCGGCGGTGATAGTGCGCGGTAGAAAACATTATGCCACTTTCAACGAACAAGTTCAACTTGAGCGGTCTTTAATGCTACGCTATTGTAATTATATTTGGTATAAAGTAATCTAAAGGGTTACTTACAGTACAATTGCAATTTCCATTGTCTACGAGTGGTGTAGTCCCAAAATATGACTCCGCGTGTGCCAACGATCTTTCGCATAGTGATATAATATATAAAAGTGGTTTCGTTTCAGAAATTTCATCTTTATCTTCTCTTACGTTTTAGCAACACTCCTTCAAGAGAAGTCTTTCATCACAATCTCTGTCTGTCAAGGTCAAAACACAATACAACCTTGTAGTCTGCTTCGTGAGCCTCTCCGGGGCCCGAGAAAAAAATGGAAGCAGCTGACCTTCACTGTGAACGAGCATAAATTCTTACTTTGCAACATTCTGTGTAAAGCCATCTGTAGAAGTTGTGGAAGCAGCTGACCTTCACTGTGAACGAGCATAAATTCTTACTTTGCAACATTCTGTGTAAAGCCATCTGTAGAAGTAGGTTTTTGCACGCCATGTTTGTATATTGTTTGCGTGATATTAAAAAAACTTTGTTAAAGGGACGTTATGGTTAAGTTGCGCTACTAAAAACCTATGAAATTCAGTGAAAAAACTTTGTTAAAGGGACGTTATGGCTCAAAGTAAAACCGAAAAACCCCTGAAATTCGCCAGTTATGGTAACATAAGCAACCATAACTCGCGCCACCGTGCACTGCTAACACTAACACCCAGGACATCAAAGATGACATCACAAATGTCATTGATGACATCACTGATGACATCACATGGCTGGCTCTCCCTTTTTATCTTTTACTGACATATCGAAGCCACATAGTTTTCTTCAGTAACAGTCAGGAAGTAAAAATTGAAAAGGTACTATATTTGTAGACTTAGGGTCCAGTCACATCATATGAAACATATACATAGCGGAAGATACAGGCTTGAAAGAGAGCAATCCTTTCTGTGCATGAAGATAATCATTATGGTTATCAGCACTTTCTCATAGTTTTATTTTTATTACTCTACCTTCCCTCTATATGCTCATATTTGTATACATAATACTCACTCTCCATAGAGTGAATCGGAAAAAATTTTTGCTCGCGCCTACAGCCTAAACCGCTGGACGGATTTCCACCAAATTTGGACCAGGAGCAGCGTCTTGGTCCCGAAAGCATGCTTTTGCAAATTTGGTGAAAATCCGTCCAGTAGTCTTTTTTTAAAATGACCAAAAAGTAGGTAAAAACAAATTAGTGATATCTGTATTCGGTTTGCGGATACACTTCCCTGTTTGCTCCGCGGAAAGTGTCCTGATTGGCCAATCGTCTTGCGTGATGTTCGCGGACATGCAAAGTGTTCGCTGATTGGACGGCGTGGAGCGTGAAGCGCGTCAGATTTTTCGGTAGCGCCCGCCATCTTGGATTTGCGGACGTCCCCGGACAGCGCGGTGAAACTTTGTTCAAAATGTGTATTTTGTAGAGTGTGTTGGTGTGTAGGAGTGTTTGGGGAGGGTGGGAGTGTATGAGATAGGATGAAAGTTGTGTTTTTTATGTGTTAGACGTTCTTTTTGTGTTCGATTTGTTTGCGGCCATCACAGGTGTTCTGAAATGTTCTAAATAAACTGACTAGGGGGTGTTCTAAGGAGTCAATATGTGTCCGTTTTGTTCGCAAGCAAAGTGAAACTGTTCTAAGAACACTCGCAGTGTCCAGGGAGTGTTCGTAGGTGGTGTCCTGAGGACGCTGTCCGTATTGTTCTCTGTCAAGTTGAATGTGTTCTAAGAACATACGCGGTGTCCTGAAATGTTTGCAAATAAACAAAATGGGGGTGTTCTGAAGACGTTTTTGAGAACACTCCCGGTGTCCTGAAATGTTTGTAGGGGTTGTTCTGAAAACGCTGTCCGTATTGTTCTCTGTCAAGTTGAATGTGTTCTAAGAACACTCGCGGTGTCCTGAAATGTTCGCAAATAAACAAAATGGGGTGTTCTGAAGACGCTTCTAAGAACACTCGCGGTGTCCGGGGAGTGTTCGTAGGGGGTGTCCTGAGGACGCTGTCCGTATTGTTCTCTGTCAAGTTGAATGTGTCCTAAGAACACTCGCGGTGTCCTGAAATGTTCGCAAATAAACAAAATGGGGGTGTTCTGAAGACGCTTCTAAGAACACTCGCGGTGTCCGGGGAGTGTTCGTAGGGGGTGTCCTGAAGACGCTGTCCGTATTGTTCTCTGTCAAGTTGAATGTGTCCTAAGAACACTCGCGGTGTACTGAAATGTTCACAAATAAACAAGATGGTGGTGTTCTGAAGAGGCTTCTAAGAACACTCGAGGTGTCCGGGGAGTGTTCGTAGGGGGTGTCCTGAGGACGCTGTCCGTATTGTTCTCTGTCAAGTTGAATGTGTCCTAAGAACACTCGCGGTGTCCTGAAATGTTTGCAAATAAACAAAATGGGGGTGTTCTGAAGACGCTTCTAAGAATACTCGCAGTATCCGGGGAGTGTTCGTAGGGGGTGTCCTGAGGACGCTGTCCGTATTGTTCTCTGTCAAGTTGAATGTGTCCTAAGAACACTTGCGGTGTCCTGAAATGTTCGCAAATAAACAAGATGGTGGTGTTCTGAAGACGCTTCTAAGAACACTCCTGGTGTCCTGGAATGTTCGTAGGGGATGTCCTTAGGACGCTGTCCGTATTGTTCGTTGTTAAGTTTAAAGTGTTCTAAGAACTATCGCGTTGTTTTGAAATGTTCGTAGGGGGTGTCCTGAAAACGGTGTCCGTATTGTTCGCTGGCAAGTTCAAAGTGTTCTAAGAACACTCATATTGTTCGCGGACATTAAAAGTTTTCCATAGATCATAGTTGAAATGTTTGACTCTATGGATGTGATATGCTGCGGTGGTTGTTGCCAGGGCATAGAGTCTTGGGTGCATGGCCATGCACCCAAAACTCTATGCCCTGGCAACAACCACCGCAGCATATCACATTCATATTTGCTTATAACTTTGGGTGAAAAACAAATGTATAAGGAACAAAGGTATTAGATACTATGGATGTGATATGCTGCTATGGTTGTCCTTATTATTGTATACTTACTGTTTGGTCTAGTAATGGGAGTCCATGTTTTTCTTCTTCATTTCTGTGATAAAAGAAAATAGCATGTTAGTATTAGTATTTTGTAATGACTTATTACATTGTATAAGCAATATACTTTTATTTTTTTTCGACCCTCATATTTAGTAGAGTACAAATCAGAGTACTGTGCAATTTGCTCAGTTTCTGTATTTGTTGCTAAAATCATTGGGTCTGTGGGAGAAAAAAAAATCCATGTTGGATTAAAAAAAAAACCTTTTTCTGTTATGCTACAGTTTATTTGTTTGTTTGTTTTCAGTGTTCACTTGTTGTTTCTGGCTAATGCTTTATACTTTGCTTTGTTGTATTTTTTTGGAGCAGTAACAGATTCTTCATTTGTTTTAATATTATAAAATTTTGGAGCAGTTAGATACCAATTGGCGTATTCTAACTGTCTATTTTTTTAATATATTTTAGTGGTTTTGATTTATCTATTTGGATATTGTTAAATTTTGGGACAGTTAGATACCAATTGGCGTATTCTAACTGTGTATTTTTTGGCCTAATTTAGTGGTATTCATTTATCTGATTAGTTGTTGTAGAATCTTTGAGCTGCTAGATAGCTTTTGGAGTATTCTAACAGTTTATCTTATTTTAACACAAATTTATAATTTTGGGACAGTTAGATACCAATTGGCGTATTCTAACTGTGTATTTTTTGGTCTAATTTAGTGGTATTCATTTATCTGATTAGTTGTTGTAGAATCTTTGATCAGTTAGATAGCTTTTGGAGTATTCTAACAGGTTATATTTTTGTAACACAAATTTACTTAAAGGTTTAAATACAGTTTATTTATCAAATTTTGGTTTTAAGAACATCAAATAAGCGTTTGTAAGATTTGCTGGTAATCTCTGCTTTAGAGTAATGGTACTATCATTACATTCAAACCATCCACATTTCTTTTTTATATATGCAGTGTAGTGCCCTGAATTGGTTGTGGCTCCTGCGTAGTAGATTATACCTATTGTTGTGAAGGTTTTCTTACCAAGTGATATTTGACCATGTGTGAATCCAGTCAGCTTGCAGTTGATTTTGGTACCATATGCATTGTAACGTAGAAGCATTAGTATTACGTATTTACTATGTGTTTGTATTACTAACGTGGAGCGATTATCTGAATTGCAGGTAGAGCATAATCTACCATGGTTTGCATTTTGTACAAGTTGCTGAAATGGAATGGATTCACAATTGGTATTGATACATATATGAAGCGTTCATTGGGGATTTCTTCTTGTGTCACATTGTTGCAGAGAGTGCATGTATGTTTCCACCTGTATGAAATCTGAAAGATTTCATTTATAGGTATGTTTTTGTTTTCCAGTACTTGTAGTAAGTACATTAGAAATTCTTGTGGATCTTCCTGTGAGTTTATAGTGAATTTCATCATTCCAGCACAGTAGTCCAATTGTCGTCTTATTCCAAAAACACTATATGTGTTGTCAGGATTGTTTGCTGCATTTCTGTGAAGTACGAACATTTGCAAACACAATGGGTCTGTACTGTGTGAGTAAATGTTGTCAACAATTGGTGGTAATTGAAATAGAATATTCATTGCTACATTTGCATAGCAACTTACACCAACTATATTTGAGAATTTGAATGGTCCAGGTAGTTCTGTATCTAACTGCTTTTTTTGGAGTTTGTCTTCCTTCTTTAAAGAAGTACCTGGTTTACTTTCTCTAATTGATTCTTTTTTGTTTGTGGTACTTGATGAAGCATTAGTTTCTTTTACTCTCTTTGGAGGATTTGCAGTGACATCCTGTTGCATTTCTGTTTGATTTAGTTTTCTTTTACAACGTTTTAGTTTTTGTGGAACAGAATATGTGTTTAGATGGGGAGTGTATAATGAGCGAAGCCTATTATATTCTAAAATGCAAGGAATATCAGCGTTTACTTTACTTGCATCAAAGTTGATTAGAAATAGACCGTCAAGTGTACGTAAGCGTGATAGTGCTACGTAGCTCATGCCTTCTTTAAAGACTGTGTTACCAATATCTATCATTGCTTTGTCTAGGGTAAGACCTTGTGATTTATGAATCGTGACTGCGTATGCAAGAGTTAGAGAAAATTGTTCTTTGCGTACATACATATCTTTGAAGAGAAGGAATCTAGCTGTTGAGCGTCCTATCCGTTTTACTTCTGAAAGTTTGTCAAAGAGTATATTGACAAACTGAATTTTGTTGTCACGTGGGTATGTTTGAAAGCCAACAACTGTACCCAGTGCTCCATTAACTAGTCCTTGGTCCACGTCAAGGTTACGTTTAAGCATTACTCTGCAATTTAAGGATAATTTTAACATATTTTCTAAGCCTGCTGTGTTTGAGATTGATTTTTCTAAATTATTTAGTCTTGTTGTGGCTTGGTCACAGATGGTAGTGTCATACCATGTACATCTAGTTTGTTTGTGGCGCTAATTTCCATTATTGGTTGCATTTCTTTACTTAGCATGATTTCATTGAATTTGAAACAGCTTGCAAGAGTTGGCATTAAGGCCATACAATTGACATTTTTGTGGGCTAATTGTTCCATAACATCTGTAGCACATGCATTATCGCCATAAAGTGCATTAATGTGCCGGGTTTTCAATGTTGCTTCTGCTTCTTTAGAAAGTATACCAACTCTTAAACTTTTTAAAATGTTGGCATAAGTTAGATCTGCAGATTGGCGCATGTTTTCTGTTAATTCTCTGTATTGGAAATGTTGCCAAAGGTTGACATTTCCAATGCTGCCAACAGTTTTACGGCAGAGTTTGTGCCCTAATGTTTTAAAAATAGGTTCACCTTTTACTGGTGTTAATTGAAGCAGATCTCCAAAAACAATAATGTGTTTTCCTGCAAAGAGCTCTTCATAGTCTGTTTTGAGTACTTCTTGTAATCTGAGGTGAATCAAAGCTAACATCAGGTTAGAGACCATGCTCACTTCATCTATTAGTAGCATTTTCATTTGTTTCAATACTCTGCGTAATTCCATTGCAGCTTCTGCAGAAAGTTTGTAATAGTCTAATTTGTTCTGGTGTTCTACTGGTAATAGTAGTAATCGGTGTAATGTAACACCACCTATGTTGTAGGCAGCTAAACCTGTGGGGGCAGTGACAACAGCTGACAGTTTGTTGTTTGTCAGTTGTTGAAGGAACTTACTAATGATTTTGATTAGGAATGTTTTGCCAGAACCAGCTTCACCACTGACGTACAGTACTATAGGTTTATAATTATGGCAGGAACATTCTTTATTTTCATGTTTCACACCATGTGCAATTTGTTTTGTTACGTCTTGAAAAATGCTACTTTGCTCATTGTTTAGTTTTGATTGTAGTATAGTTAAGTTTTCCTTATCTTCATACTGACACATGGTGTTTTCTACTTCTATCATAGCTAATTCTGCCTCATTTGTTATTAGTGGTTCTCCCAGTGGTTCTTGGCTTCCTGTTACAGAAGGTTGACTACTGTCAGGAGTATCCTTATCTAGTTGGGCTTGGAGTTCTTCTTCATGTTGCTGTTCATTGTGCAACATTGTTTTGTACTGTGTAAAGTTTACATCAGTTATAGTGCTTTCATTTGCTTTGAAAGCATCCTCATATGAGTCCTAGTTATCTAGTAATTGTTCTTCTTTTCTCCATGGTTTGAAGAGTTGTAGCAGGGACATGTAATATACTTCTTTATGTTGAGGAGTCTTCAATGACAATTTGATATGATTAATTAAATTTGGTTTAGTGAGTTTAACTAAGCTGCCTTCACAGTCTGTCACTCTATATTTACCTTTTTTTTTATTGGTTTCATATTATTTTTGTATGTGTAGTTTTGGGCTATTTGGTATAGACACATGTTTTCCAAAGTATTACTTCTGTTTGGGTAGTATATGTCCAATAAATTGTTTTTTTCAATGTCTTGGCTGTTGGGATCATGTTTGGCTATTGTTTCTATATCTTCATATGATTTTAGAACTCTTTTTCTAGATTTAGCTGGACCAAGACTTAGCCATACTATATTTTCAGATTTACCATACAATGAAGTACCAGTTAAACGATCAGCTGCTTCATAAGATCCACATTCTCTATGGGTGAGAATTTTTATGCCCAAGCTGTATAATTTCTGAGATACTGTTTTATCTGATGACAGGTCATTCCAGAGGTCTTGGAGCTCTGTCTTTTCTGCTTTAGTTAAGTATGCTGTGACATATCGTGCAACTGCAGTAGAATTGTCTGCAATGTACTGCACATCTATGTTTGCATTCCATAAGTGGGCAATGATTGCATTATAATCATTGATATATTTTTCTTCTTCTTTTCTTTTTATGTAATATGTATTTTTAGGTGACTTTCCTTTAACACTATGTCAGAGTTCTTAGAACTGATGTCATCTTTGATGTCCTGTGTGTTAGTGTTAGCAGTGCACGGTGGCGGCGCGAGTTATGGTTGCTTATCTTACCATAACTGCCGAATTTCAGGGGTTTTTGGTTTTACTTTGAACCATAACGTCCCTTTAACAAAGTTTTTTCACTGAATTTCATAGGTTTTTAGTAGCGCAACTTAACCATAACGTCCCTTTAACAAAGTTTTTTTTACTGAATATATATATATATATATCCCATGCCATGTAGTTATGGTTAAGTTGGTGTTTCCATAGGAAGAGCACTTGTTGGGCGGCTTATAACTTCGCTCCCCCTTCGCTCCCCCTAGACGAATCCTCACCAAACGTTGCAAAAAAAAGTATATGGCCCACTGCAAAGTTTGGTGAGGATTCGTCCAGGTGGGGAAAAGTTATAGGGTGGGGGTCCCAAAATTTCTTTTTTTCCCAAAGACTGAATGGGAAAAAAACCTTGCTCGCTCCTACAGCACAAACCGCTGGACGGATTTTCATCAAATTTGGACCAGGAGCAGCGGCTTGGTCCCGAAAGCGTGCTTTTGCAAATTTGGTGAAAATCCGTCCAGTAGTTTTTTTTTAAAATGACCAAAAAGTAGGTAAAAAAAAATTAGTGGTATCTGTGTTCGGTCCGTGGACACACTTCCCTGTTCGCTCGGCGGACAGTGTCCTGATTGGCTGAGTGGCTTACGTCATGTTCGCTGATTGGACGGTGTTAAGCATGAAGTGCGTCAGATTTTCGGTAGTGTCCGCCATCTTGGATTTGCGGACGTCCGCGGACAGCGCGGTGAAAGTTTGTTCGAAATCTGTATTTAGTAGAGTGTGTTGTGTGGCAGTGTTTGGGGAGGATGGGAGGGTTTGAGATAGGTTAAATGTTGTGATTTTTTATGTGGTGGACGTTCTTTTTATGTTCGATTTGTCTGCGGACATCGCGGGTGTTCTGAAATGTTCTAAATAAACTGAATGGGTGGTGTTCTGACGACTCAAAATGTGTCAGTTTTGTTCGCCAGTAAGTTGAAACTTTTCCAAGAAAATGGGGGTGTGTTCTAAGAACTCTCGCGGTGTCCTGAAATGTTCACAAATAAACAAAATGGGGGTGTTCTGAGGACGCTGTCTGTATTGTTCGTTGTCAAGTTGAAAGTGTTCTAAGAACTCTTGCGGTGTCCTGAAATGTTCTTAGGGGGTGTCCTGAAGACGCTGTCCGTATTGTTCTGTGGCAAGCTGAATGTGTTCTAAGAACTCTTGCTGTGTCCTGGAATGTTCGCAGATAAACAAAATGGGGGTGTATTCTAAGAACTCACGCGGTGTCCTCAAAAGTTCGTAGGGGGTGTCCTGAAGACGCTGTCCGTATTGTTCTGTGGCAAGCTGAATGTGTTCGAAGAACTCACGCGGTGTCCTGAAATGTTCGCAAATAAACAAAATGGGGGTGTTCTGAGGACGCTGTCCGTATTGTTCGTTGTCAAGTTGAAAGTGTTCTAAGAACTCTCGCGGTGTCCTGAAATGTTCGTAGGGGTGTCCTGAAGACAATGTCCGTATAGTTCTGTGGCAAGGTGAATGTGTTCTAAGAACTCTCGCAGAGTCCTGGAATGTTCGCAAATAAACAAAATGGGGGTGTGTTCTAAGAACTCACGCGGTGTCCTCAAATGTTCGCAGGGGTGTCCTGAAGACGCTGTCCGTATTGTTCTGTGGCAAGTTGAATGTGTTCTAAGAACTCTCGCAGTGTCCTTAAATGTTCGCAAATAAACAAAATGGGGGTGTTCTGAGGATGCTGTTCGTTTTGTTCGTTATCAAGTTGAAAGTGTTCTAAGAACTCTCGCGGTGTCCTGAAATGCTCTTAGGGGGTGTCCTGAAGACGCTGTCCGTTTTGTTCTGTGGCAAGCTGAATGTGTTCTAAGAACTCTTGCTGTATCCTGAAATGTTCGCAGATAAACAAAATGGGGGTGTTCTGAGGACGCTGTCTGTATTGTTCGTTGTCAAGTTGAAAGTGTTCTAAGAACTCTCGCGGTGTCCTGAAATGTTCGTAGGGGGTGTCCTGAAGACACTGGCCCTCATTACGACCCTGGCGGAGTGGGTCTACGCCAGCGGTATTCGCGGCGGACCCGTCCGCCCTACTACGAGTTCCCGTAGCGCCATGGAGCGTTTTCCGCCTGGTTTTTCCGGGCGGAGAAATCCATGGCGCTACGGGACCTTGTTGTTAATTACGCCACCGTATTTTACGGTGGCGTAATTAACGCCTTCCCCACTCCCATTATACCCTATGGGGCAAAAATGGGAATGGGGAAGGGTGAAATGGGGAATGGGGATTTACCGCCCCGCCAAGGTCGGAATGGGGCGGTAAATCCGCCAACCCCCATGGCGGTATCGGCAGCTTTCCGCCGTGCTCCATGGTGCATATTGCACCACGATTTCCGCCAGGGTCGTAATGAGGGCCACTGTCCGTATTGTTCTCTGGCAAGTTGAAAGTGTTCTAAGAACTCTCGCGGTGTCCTGGAATGTTCGCAAATAAACAAATGGGGGTGTGTTCTAAGAACTCACGCGGTGTCCTCAAATGTTCGTAGGGGTATCCTAAAGACGCTGTCCGTATTGTTCTTTGGCAAGCTGAATGTGTTCTAAGAACTCTCGCGGTGTCTTGAAATGTTCGCAAAAAAACAAAATGGGGGTTTTCTGAGGACGCTGTCCGTATTGGTCGTTGTCAAGTTGAAAGTGTTCTAAGAACTCTCGCGGTGTCCTGAAATGTTCATAGGGGGTGTCCTGAAGACGTTGTCCGTATTGTTCTGTGGCAAGGTGAATGTGTTCTAAGAACTCTCGCGGTGTCCTGAAATGTTTGCAGAAAAACAAAATGGGGGGTGTTCTTAGAACTCACGTGGTGTCCTCAAATGTTCGTAGGGGGTGTCCTGAAGAGGCTGTCGGTATTGTACTGTGGCAAGCTGAATGTGTTCTAAGAACTCTCGCAATGTCCTCAAATGTTCGCAGATAAACAAAATGGGGGTGTTCAAAGAACTCATGTGGTGTCCTCGAATGTTCGTAGGGGGTGTCCTGAAGACGCTGTCCGTATTGTTCTGTGGCAAGCTGAATGTGTTCTAAGAACTCTCGCGGTGTACTGAAATGTTTGCAAATGAAGAAAATGGGGGTGTGTTCTAAGAACTCTCGCGGTGTCCTGAAATGTTCACAAATAAACAAAATGGGGGTATTCTGAGGACGCTGTCTGTATTGTTCGTTGTCAAGTTGAAAGTGTTCTAAGAACTCTTGCGGTGTCCTGAAATGTTCTTAGGGGGTGTCCTGAAGACGCTGTCCGTATTGTTCTGTGGCAAGCTGAATGTGTTCTAAGAACTCTTGCTGTGTCCTGAAATGTTCGCAGATAAACACAATGGGGGTGTGTTCTAAGAACTCATGCGTTGTCCTCAAATGTTCGTAGGGGGTGTCCTGAAGACGCTGTCCGTATTGTTCTGTGGCAAGCTGAATGTGTTCGAAGAACTCTCGCGGTGTCCTGAAATGTGCGCAAATAAACAAAATGGGGGTGTTCTGAGGACGCTGTCCGTATTGTTCGTTGTCAAGTTGAAAGTGTTCTAAGTACTCTCGCGGTGTCCTGAAATGTTCGTAGGGGTCTCCTGAAGACATTGTCCGTATAGTTATGTGGCAAGGTGAATGTGTTCTAAGAACTCTCGCGGTGTCCTGAAATGTTCGCAGATAAACAAAATGGGGGTGTGTTCTAAGAACTCATGTGGTGTCCTCAAATGTTTGTAGGGGGTGTCCTGAAGACGCTGTCCGTATTGTTCTGTGGCAAGCTGAATGTGTTCTAAGAACTCTCGCGGTGTCCTGAAATGTTCGTATTATTCTATGGCAAGCTGAAAGTGTTCTAAAAACTCTTGCGGTGTCCTACAATGTTTGCAAATAAACAAAATTGGGGTGTTCTGAGGACGCTGTCCATATTGTTTGTTGTCAAATTGAAAGTGTTCTAAGAACTCTCGCGGTGTTCTGAAATGTTCGTAGGGGGTGTCCTGAAGACGCTGTCCGTATTGTTCGCTGGTAAATTGAAAGTGTTCTAAGAACACTGGTAATGTCCGCGGACATTAAAAGTTTCCATAGGCCATAGTTGAAATGTTTGAGTGTATGGGTGTGATATGCTGCGGTGGTTGTGGCCAGGGCATAGAGTGCTGGGTGCATGACCATTTGGTCATGCACCCAGCACTCTATGCCCTGGCCACAACCACCGCAGCATATCACAGTTATAGTTGCTTATAACTTTGGGTCAAAAACAAATTGTTGAGTGTATGGGTGTGATATGCTGCGGTGGTTGCATGCACCCAACACTCTATGCCCTGGCCACAACCACCGCAGCATATCACAGTCATAGTTGCTTATAACTTTGGGCCAAAAACAAATATATAATGAACAAAGTTATAAGATATTATGGTTGTGATATGCTGCAATGGTTGTGGCTATGGTATAGAGTGTATAATATACTTACTGTTTGGTTCAGTAACTGGAGTACATGTATTATTTGTTCATTTCTGTGATAAAAGAAAATAGCATGTTAGTATTAGTATTTTGTAATTACTTATTACATTGTATAATCAATATTTTTTTTTTGGACCCTCATATTTAGTAGATTACAAACCAGAGTACTGTGCAATTTGCTCAGTTTCTGTGTTTGTTGCTAAAATCATTGGGTCTGTGGGAGAAAAAAAAATCCATGTTGGATTAAAAAAAAAACTTTTTCTGTTATGCTACAGTTTATTTGTTTGTTTGTTTTCCGTATTCACGTGTTGCTTCTGGTTTATACATTGTGTTGTTTCATTTTTTTGGAGCAGTAATATATTATTTATTTGTTTGGATATTATAAAATTTTGGAGCAGTTAGATACCAGTAGGTGTATTCCAACTGTCTATTTATTGATATATTTCAGTGGTATTGATTTATTTGTTTGGATATTTTTCAATTTTGGGACAGTTAGATACCAATTGGCATATTCTAACTGTCTATTTTTTGCTCTAATTTAGTGGTATTCATTTATCTGATTAGTTGTAGAATCTTTGCGCAGTTAGATAGCTTTTGGAATATTCTAACAGTTTATATTTTTTCTACAAGTTTAGTTAAGGTTTAAGTACAGTTTAGTTATCAATTTTTGGTTTTAAGAACATTAAATACGCGCTTGTAAGATTTGCTGGTAATCTCTGCTTGAGAGTAATGGTACTATCATTACAATCAAACCATCTACATTTCTTTTTTATATATGCAGTGTAGTGACCTGCATTGGTTGTGGCTCCCGCGTGGTAGATTATACCTATTGTTGTGAAGGTTTTCTTGCCAAGTGATATTTGACCATGTGTGAATCCAGTCAGCTTGCAGTTGTTTTTGGTACCATCTGCATTGTAACATAGAAACATTAGTATTACGTATTTACTATGTGTTTGTATTACTAACGTGGAGCGATTATCTGAATTGCAGGTAGAACATAATCTACCATGGTTTGCATTTTGTACAAGTTGCTGAAATCGAATGGATTCACAATTAGGTATTGATATATATATGAAGCGTTCATTGGGGATTTCTTCTTGTGTCACATTGGTGCAGAGAGTGCATGTATGTTTCCACATGTATGAAATCTAGAAGATTTCATTTATAGGTATGTTTTTGTTTTCCAGCACTTGCAGTAAGTACATTAGAAATTCTTGTGGATCTTCCTGTGAGTTTATAGTGAATTTCACCATTCCAGCACAGTAGTCCAATTGTTGTCTTATTCCATAAACACTATCAGGCCGATTCATGGAATAATTAGCGCGGCGCAAGTGGCCAAAAACGTGCGAATCGCAGTGGAATTGAGAAAATCGCAGTGCAAGTGCGAAAATCGCACGAAAAGCAGCGTACATCGATTCATGGAAGGCCCTGCGCGAGAAAACCATCGGATGTGCGATAAAAAAGTGCGCGGCGCACGTTGGCGCACAGGCCATCTAACTGCGTGCGCCAGGTCACAGCGAAAATCGCACA